>NC_033795.1:34720750-34732181 GCF_001876935.1 Asparagus officinalis
CTCTTCCGGCCTGATTCCCGGAGTTGGTGCCGAGAAATCAAGATCAGGCGAAGAGGCGTCAAAGGCGAAGTCGCTTGTAAAATCCCCTTCTGCAAAGTGTGAAAATTGTTTAAGTCCGAAAACTCAACATATATCGGAAGAAGCTATACAAAGAAGTACTCACCCCTTTTAGCTGCAACTCCTTGAGTCGCTGGTTCCGTTTCGAGGCTGCTCCGCCGCTTAGAAGCCAGCTTCTTGCGTTTAGCCGGACGTCCCTCTTCTGGATCAGCAGGCCTCTCCTCAGAAAATTTAGAACGTAATTCGCGCCGTGGAGTAACCTGAGTTGCGGACCGGGATCGTGTCCGAGGAATGAGGCTGGGTTCCTCTCTCTCCTCTTCAGAAAATTCACCTGGGATTTCAACCGACATCTTGTTAGGATAGGTGAACAAGACTTGCATCTTTGGCCTCTTTACAGGAGGTGAAGGTTTGCACGGTTGAAAGCGGCGAGTTCTTTCAGCAATTGCTAATTCAAATAACTCTAAAGAGAGGGGATCTAACACACCTGTTTTCGGTGCCTCTTCTCCACCATCGCCACCAACTTCTGCACCACCCCCAAAATGAGGTTCCGTAGTGGGCTCCTTCTGCTTTGAATGACTAGAAGGACCCGTCGATTCCCTACTTCTCCTCTTTCCAAGCTCGGATTCATGTACCATTCGAGTAGCAACCCAAGAAGCTTCTTCGTCGGTTGACTCGGTGATCGTTTGAACTGGCACATGTTCATTGGCCGCCAAAAGCCACCGGCATTGTAGGAAAGTCACCTCTAACTTGCGCTCAACGCCCGGAAGATTAAATTTGACACCGGTACAACCAGTGATGTTCCAAAACCACGCTCGAACCCCATCCACTAGACCTCCACGGGTCCAGAGCTGTTGGTTTGGGTTCCCGATGTAAATTTGATCGTAACCAAATTGGTGAGCGAACCGACATGGCAAGTAGGGTTCTATGTAACAATGATTTCGGACGCGGAAGATCACATAGCCCGGCCGAATATTAACCAACCAATCGAAGCAGCCAGAATCAAGGAAAGTCCGACCTGTACCCGGCTTCTCTACATCTATCAATGAGTCGCTGTACTAACCTGAAAACCGTGGGAAGCAAGTAGGGAAGACCCAGCATTTGTGATTCTGAAGCTGCTTCCTAACATCTGCAAAACCTCGTCCCTTCCACTTACAGTTTTCTATTATTTAAAGAAAGGGAAGGGAGGGATCCACCGAGGTCGGCGCCTACATCATATCGGATCGATGAAGTACTAGCCAAGCCATTAAATAAGTATAAGGGAGCTCCACCTTTGTGAGAGGAATCTGAGTAGGTGGCGAGTTCTCTTGACTAAATCCGCTTACAATCTGATGTAGTCCTCTGTAAATACCCGCGGTCATTGCCGGAAGAAGACATAAGTTTTTCCGGTGAGCAAGTAGAACCGCTGGAAACAACACTTCTGGGGAAAGTACGTCAGAAGATTGGTATGGCACTACACACTTTTTCAGCCAAATAGCGAGATACCCGGCAAGTAATGTCGTAGGCCGGATTGGTTTGACTCCATGCCACAAGAAAGTTTGAAATTTTGTTCCGGCAGCAAAGCCATCCTCAATACCAGCCGTGGTGTAAGATTGAGCATTGGACCTCTTGATTAGCTCATTCACTTCGGAGGTGGTTAGCGGCGACAACTCGCAAATCGGTTCATCCAGAATGTTGTCTGTATTCTTAAAAAGATAATCCGCGAACTTCTTTAAACTGATTTGCGGTCACGATTTTTTCGATAAAGGATCAATACCTGCAAGAGCTATGTGATAATGGCAGGCAAGATCCCAGAAAGTGTTGTAACGGTTGGGAGTCCGCCACTTTAGTTGCTGCAGCTCCTTATTAGAAGGAAAGTACTCCTGATAAATCATGTTTCCCATTGGAAGACCGGAGATCTTATACATCTCGTGCAGTGCTAACCCCAACTCTCCGTACTTAGTCAGATTCATATTGGCGTCAGGATTGTAGAGCTCCAGCAGCACCAAGAAATGGGGAACACTCATGGTCAGTCCGTAAGTGGTGGCACGAACGGCT
Organism: Asparagus officinalis; assembly: GCF_001876935.1. Lineage (NCBI taxonomy): Eukaryota > Viridiplantae > Streptophyta > Magnoliopsida > Asparagales > Asparagaceae > Asparagus > Asparagus officinalis. The sequence goes on from NC_033795.1 coordinate 34,722,842, forward strand.
GCATATAAACCACCAGCCTTCAAATCCTCGCCAAATCGATCCAAGATGTAGTGGCTCAAACGGGTCCACCATAGTTTATCTGATGAGTGTACCTAGCCATAACATCGATGACCGGTCGCTGGCATTTCTCGGCCCAAAGCCGCAAGCAGATTCTTCACAGTGTTTGCAACAGTGAAGATCTCACCTTTGGGTGGGTCATTCAATCCTGTAATCCCCGGATGTAACCCCGTTATCTGATTCCGATTACTTGAGCCAACCATGCCACGAGTAATGTAGCCGCAGTGAATGCGCTCATGTTCTTCCGTTAATCTTCATGACATTTCCCGAGGGACAGCTTGACACCGGAGCTCGGCAAGTGAACGGTGGTGAGGAATCGGAGGAAGGAAGAGATGGCCACCGTCATCGTGATGCAACCACTGCTCCATTCCAAGAAAAACGGCGGCGGGATCTTCTATGGAATCCCCAAGCAAATAATCTGGCTTTCGTAGCGGGCGCGTAGAACTTGGGTCCTTCACCAACGACGCATCCGTGATAAGTTGTCGTAAACTATGGCGCTCTCCTTTCCGTATTAATCGTGGAAGCTCTTCCGGGATACCCGGAGCAAACTGAGGATCCACCGGAATAGGGATTGGCTCATCAGTAGAGGCATAAGCCTCACTGCAACGCCCCTCTACCGAATGAGCGCTAAACTCCCTCGAGAGAAATTCAACTGAAAAAATAGGTAATTATCAAGTTCAACCATAAATGCCTATGTTAAAAAAAAGTATAGGCGTCAAACTCGACTCACAAATTGTGAGATAGAGTCATAGCCTTCGCCCCACAAAGGAGAGCAAAACGAGGAAATTATACCAACAACATATTCACGATGGATTATCTAGGCGAGACGATTAAGAGCCGCACTATACACACGAAGTATGGAATATATCGTCGCACGAATAATGCGACAATATACCTATCCTTCGGAGTATAGTACGGCAAGAAATCGCCCTGAGATAATTCAGTCATGTCTTGACCAAGCAAAACACGACTTGTAAAGCGTCCACCCCCACGAAGGAGGGTGGCGGCTCTTCCCAATTGCCTCACCAAGGAGAACAAAGCGGGGATGCAACATGCAGTATGATATCTCGATATTTAACTCATGAATAAGAGAGGCGGTTATGATATACCTGTACAGCTGAACGGCGTCGGCTCGGGCGACTGAGCCGCTGAACGGCCTCGAACCACGCGAGATCTCTTGGGTGACATATCTGCAGGGAATTAACAGGTCAATTACGATGAAAATTGAGAAACATCAGATTAATGCAAAGAAAAATGGTGCTCCAATCACACTTAAGTAGCGGGCATGGGGTAGGTTCAGTGTCAACCCACAACACGTCGTGCAACAATTTAAGCCTGAATTTCAGGATTTTAGCCGAAGTCCTTTACATGGCTAACAATAAAACAAGACGTGCCTACAAATTAGGATATTGTGTACACTAAAAGCTTGATATGGTGGCGGTTATCGCGCACGACTGAAAGTTCAAACCAAGTTGTTGAAGCCAATAGGTTCCAGCCATACATAAATTCAAGAGTTGAGAGCCTCAATAGTCTCTACAAGTTGAGAACTCGATTCCTACCCAATCCAGCCAATCACCAACAAGATATGGGTTCGATTATCATAAAAAAAAGGAGGGCAGGAGTACAACCTCACCTACAGGCCTTGGGTTATAACAAAAGCCAAGCACGATACAATATTCATCATTCGATTTTTGCACAAATCAAGCAAAAGGCTCGGCCATGACAACAAACCTCAAAGGGCTTAATCCAATCTCCATATAGTCACACAAGGAGGTATTCAAGACTAAAGCAAATTTTTAGTTTATGCAAACAGGGTTTTAACCATCGTGCAAGAACCCGAAGTCAAGCTTTCTGTTTTCCCCCAAATCAAAAAAACTAGGGTTTCGGTTATACTCATAAAATCGAAGTTCAATTGATATATGGGTTCGAATGGAAGTTTTGAAGGTTGAAAGCTTACCTGAAATTTGATCAAGAATAGAGATGGTGAACCCACGTCGTGAATGTTCTTCAAGATTCAAACAAGAAGAAACCCTAAATCACCAAGTTGAAGCCTCAAGATCCGGGTCCAGCTCCCAAATTGAATGAAGAAAATCGGAAGAAGTTGAGGAGTTTGACAAAGAAACAAAGGGGGGGGGGAAGCAATCGGTTTTTGAATTCAAGAAAATAAGTTCCGAAATGAAGAAAAGAAGAAGAACAGTTCGGGTTTTTAAGTCCCCCAAAATTGAACCAAGACCCGGGCCAACATTTACTGGCTCACAAACATGCGAGCCACCGTTTACATGGCTCGCCAACGATGGCGAGCCACCATTGCTGACTCAGCACACCATCGAGCCACCATATGGCTGCTTGGCACACCTTGCGAACTCGCATTATTGGCTTGAACATCACGAATCACTCACTTGCTGATCGCACCGCGATGCGAGCCCTTTTACTTGACTCTCCAGAGTGTGACGAGCTGTCTGGCCAATTCACAGGTGTTTTGATCCATCGTTGATCATTTCCAACATATACGGTATCCGTATCCGTACTCTAATGGGTATACAAGTTTAAACTGTTTCCCACCCTCGACGGGGAGTTTCTGGAGAATATTGTGCGGATATTCTTAAGGATAACCCAACGACCTCCGACGGGCATATGAGGCTAAACTAATTCCCAAAACTCCTAAGAGTATACGAGTATAAACTGGTTCTCTCCGCTTCAACGCAAACTTTTGACCAATGTCTGCCAAAGCGTCGTCAAATATGAATTCCCAACAAAGATAGTCAGCTCAACGTCAAATCAACGACACCATTTGATTTCAATTCAAGACTTCAACAGCGGTCAGATGATAAATGCAGAACCGTTAAAACTTCATCTATCCGACAGAACGCTGAATAGATTGAAGGCTGAAGGAGTCAAGAGGTGAAGCCCATTACAGGTCTTTTTGCAGATAGGGCCTATCACATCCAAAGTATTTCAGGCTCTTCTATAAAAGAAACGAGACTGAAACACTTTATCCAAAGTATTTCAGGCTCTTCTATAAAAGAAACGAGACTGAAACACTTTGGAGGGGGTATCTGTAGGGGTTAAAAATTGCCTATAAGTCCTTAAACACAGTTCAAGACAAGGAAAATATGATAAACGTTATTATCCAAATCAAGGGAATTTATCCAACATCAGCAAGGGAATGAATTGGATCAATAGAATGTATAAGTTAGTAAAGCGATGAAGTGCACACAAAACAAGGGAGTTGGGAGAATTACGAATCGCCAAAGTATCAAAAAAGCGAACGGAACACCACTTGGGGGCCCGTGTAGGCGCGAGTCACCAATTGGTGGCTCGCACCTATGCGAGCCACCAAATGGTGGCTCGCATGGTGACTCGCATAGTTTCGAGTCACCAAATGGTGACTCGCACAGTTCCGAGCCACCAGGACTCTTATTGAATACAAAACCTCCCCAAACACGGATTTCGATGATTTTTAAGGATTCTTTCATCCCAGAACCTCTCTAACTATTTTGAGGTTATCCCTAAACATGTTTAGACAGGTATAAACTGCAGATGACGTTTAAACACAAATTCTTATTCAAAAGGACATCTCCAAAAGCCTATAAATAGAAGCCTAGGGTCTTCTTTAAGGAGGATCTGAAATTGAGAAGGTGAGGTGCTGTCAAATTGTCCAGTTAACCACGAATTTCAGAGGAGAATCATCAGAGCTTAGCGAAAACTTTCATAAAGAAAGCCCCTTCGAAAGGTTTGTGATTCTTTCCCCTTCTTCCCTCTGGATTAAACTTGGTTTTAATCTCGAGAAGAGCCACAATCTCGCTTGGTCGTGATTGTCGCTTCCGCAATTGTTTCCTTCGTGAAACAAGAGCGTAATTATATTGTCTATCAGGTTGATCTGCGGTGGTCCATGGACTAACGCGTCCCCGGCACAGGCAAAGATCCCACGCAAAGCAGCGGGAGATAAACTACTGCTGCGTTTTGTTTGATAAAGTTGTAATCTTTATTTTTCGTTGTAAGACACTAGTAGAAAAATGGGCATCCTTGACGGGCTTTTCCGTCAGGGATGCCAAATTTCATGTCAGGGATACGTATCCTTGACGGCTTCCCGTCAAGGATACGCCGTCAGAAAAAGTCCCATCAGGGAAGAAACATCCCTGACGGGCTGCCGTCAGTAATAATTATTACTGACGGCATCTTCCCTGACGGCTCCCGCCGTCAGGGATGTGGAAATGTCGCTGACGGCATGCCCGTCAGGGATGTTTTGCACATCGCTGACGGGCATGCCGTCAGCGATAAACATCCCTGATGGGATGCCCGTCAGGGATGTTATATAACCACCAAAAAAAATATAATGCTTATTGAGGCTTTCATATAGTGATAGATAATGACGGTTATTGCTTAATATAGGGTCTTCTAAATGATTAAGAGCGAGAAATCTCTCCCTATGCAGTAGCTCTGGACATTAGGTAATGGATTTACACGATGTCCTTTTAAAATGAGAAGGTGCCAATTTGCCATAGTAACCTATCCAACAACATAATCATTTGAACAAGAGCAATATTACTAATAATATGGACAGAAATTTGAAAAGAAGCTTTAGGCAGTGGCTTATACATGTAACAAGACTGGTCATACGTAACAAGAGAAATTTTAGTTATATATTCATGTGCCAATGAGTGTTCGATCTAGTAATTGTTTAAATTGCGCATGTTTGTAGACATCTTTGCGCATACGTATGTTTGTGTCCATTATGTATACACCATATGTATACATGCATTTATAGTATGTATGCAAGCTTCCACAAATGAATGAATGTATGTATGTATATACTGCACCATATTACACATGCTTCAATTTTATTAGCAGACAAAGACATATCTCTTATGAATTAGGAAATCACACTTATCAGATATTAAGCATATATGAAGTTTACTAGAGTGTGAGTATGTTGTCCCTATCTTCTAAAGAGAAGAATCTGAAAAAGAATCATCATTTATTTCCTTGGGAGCACCTCAAAGTGAAGACAAGAGTTTTATGGGAAAAAGGATGCTTACACAAGCAACAGCTAACCAATGACTGAAGAAAAACTGAGCTCAAGCTCGACATATAATAAAGGGAACAGACAACAAGTTCCTGGCAATCTCTAGGAAGCCTCATAAAAGATCCATGTTGCATTAGTCCTGCCAGATAAAGAAGACAATTAGAGGAGTCTAACATTATTTCCTCCATATGTGTGTGTAGAGAGTAAGCCACTTCTGCAAGGATTTCATCAAGCAAATTTGATGATCGGTCTCCGTTGAAGCTAAAAAATTGTGTCTATAAATCAGACTTATAACAGTTTTTACACATTCGTGCATGAAACAAGTAGCAGCAGAAAAGGCATAAAAATAGGATAGTAATTAGTAGGAGTACATGAAACATGTTTAGTTTTACAGTTAAGATTGGTTAAATTAGTAGGAGTACAAAATTTGCTAGAACATCTGGTAGTATATAATTTAAAGATGTAATATTATGTACCAAAATGTCGCTTCGTCCACGGTACTAACGTAAGCTCCTTCGGCTATAGCTAAACCTATCATTGTTCCAGTCAAAGAGCCTACCCTGCAAAATAACCTCCTGTTAATGTTTTTAGACATCTGCAAGTTGAATAAACATACAAATTTATATCGTCCAAAAAGGTAATTGAGATACATCGTAGTGAGGGTACGAGAATTCATCGATCGCTGTATTTGGCTCATTGAAGTTGTTTATATAGCTAAGGCTAAGCATATATGACAAGACAATATAGAGATGTGATTATGGAGAAAAATATAGACAAAGATACAAAATATATGCAAAAAAAAACATCTCAATCGGCATAGGCTTGCTTATAAGAACAAATTTGGATTTAGATCTAAATCTCATTTAAAGTTTGCCCAAGAATTACACATCAACAAGTTCCGCCACTGTATAAGATTAAGGCACACAAAGACCTAATTATAATTAGTTTAGTATACAATAGTTCTTATCAACACTGTACAACTTTTTTAGGTAAACTTCTTATCAACACAATTATAATTATAACCTTATTTATCTCTCTCAATTGTGCATTTTTATGACCTTTGCACAGGTGCAAATTATCTGTGTCAATTTTATCTCATTTTATTCTCGATAATTGCAACATCTAATCCACAAAGACATTCATGCATTTCTTATCATAATTGCAACATCTAATCAACAAGTTCATCCCTGGCTAGTTCAAGTGAACAGTCGGGGGTTGAAAGAACAAGTGAAAAAGAGGTGTTTCTAGAGAGATCATCCATAATAATACCAAAGTTCTTATGTTTAGATTTAGTAGACAATCTATCCTTTATTTTCTTTTGTTTTCTTCTGATTTGTGGACTTGTTGTCGGACACTGGACCAAAATGTGTCTTTCTTGTGATTTAGAGAGATCAAGAGAGAGATTGGATCTTACCTGAGAGAGAGAGATGGGGATCCTTAGAGTAGGCTCACGGTGGGTAGATCGCGCTCGATTGGATGGGAACCGATTTGGGTGGGGAGAGGGAGATTTGGGGGGGATGAGGCGCATCCGTGACGAAATTTGGGGTTGGGGGAGATTTCGGTGTCAGCGGTGTCGTGCCGGAGTAGCTGGGGGAGCTCGGACGCATCACGGAGGAGTGAAGGGGTTGGGATTTGAAGGCTACAGCGCCGGAGGAAAGGGGTTGGGTCTCAAGCGGCTGCGGAAGATTTGGGGTTGGGTAAGCGATTTGGGAGGAGAGGGGATTTGGGGGGTGGGGGATTTGGGACAAAGGGAGAAATATATTAAACAGGGGGGTTTCGAACAGCAAAAAAAGTTTTGAATCAAACATAGCGCTGAAGAAGGGATTACCACGTCACAATGTTCATATCCCGTCAGCGATGTTTACATCGCTGACGGCAATAAAGAAATTGTGACGGCAACATCACTGACGGTAATTCCCGTCAGCGATCTAAACATCGCTGACGGGATTTTCCCGTCAGTGATGTTGCCGTCAGCGAAAGTCCTATTTCCACTAGTGAGAAGATTTTATAAAAAGATCAACTTTTCTTTCAGTTTGAACTTGTAATCGATAAACGGTGTAACAGGTTTTGAAAAACAATGGAAAAGGCAACTTTTGACACAAACAAAAGTGCTATAAAAATTATTATAATTTCTTGGCTTATATATATTGGTATGCGATGTTGCATGTGAGAAGATAACATTGTAAATAGAGTTTTATTTAAATAATAATGGTATAATTAAACTTTAAAACTAATTATGCAGTACTATGAACTACTTGAATTTTAGTCTGTGAGAAATCGTCAAGTTGTGTCCTTAGATCGTAGCCGTTTGTTTTAATTTTTCTTTTTTATAATTTTGAGAACGAATTTTATCTCTTTAATTCGTTTGGTGGATTTTGCAAATATCTCATTCACACTATATACATTTGTAGGTCTGTGTTATTTCTAGGTTCGAGCTTTAGGGCAAACATTATTTATCTTGTTAATTTGTTTGGTTTTTGCATATACGCCATTCATCTTGTATATATTTATAAATTTGATATTTAATAATTTCATTAAGATTTACATTTCAATTTAAACTATATCACTTTATACTATGTATATCCAGTAAGAATTCAATAATTTATCAACTTTCTATAATTAATGAAAGGGTATTTTTGTCTACCGAAAGATTTTTTCGAACTCGTGCTTTTAAAGGGAGTATGATATATGTGCATTCAGTTCTTCTCTCTTAAAAGATCATATCATATCATACTCGCTTTAAAAGAGGGAGTTGTGGAAAAACTTTCTAAGGGCTATATTACCCCTATTCTTTTTTGATATTATATTATAATACTAACTAAACTAAATTAATTATCATTGTTAATTAATTACATTATATGTCACTTTATGTTTGCATAATTTGGTCCTTTGACCTTCCAACTTTATTATAAAACTCTACATCATACTAATTATTAGTAATATATAATCATATATTAATAGATAATTGCATGTCAATAAAGTATTTATGGAAAGAATAAAAAACATAGAATTATCCTAAAATTATACCATGAAACTCATATAGGAAAATACAAAGAGTATTCTTATGTTTAGGTAATAATACAGAAGATACAAATATTAAACTTTAGAAAACATTAGGATATTTAAGTGCATCAAGATACATTATCTAAAATTTAAAAAAAAGTACAGCAAGATACAAGTGGAGGTATATAAGTATAATTTCGGTAAACTACAAGGTATTTAAGTTCAGTTAAGCATAGAAAAGATTTGAAACCTTTGTTATCTATAAACAATAGTTTATGATCCCATTGAAAAATAATATTCATCATACAATATGAGGCCAGATGCTTAGCTTATATTTATATAGTAAAGGAGATATGAAAAAAAATTAAAGCATCATATTTTGAATGAGTCTCAAGATTTTAAATTATTTCCTAAAATTATATACTTTGCTTAGAAAACTTTATAATATGCTTTTGAAGGACTACTACAAAGTGTTGGACATCAAGTAAATATTAAAATACTAAATTTTATGATATCGAGTAGCAAAAATCAAGGATATGTATATAATATTGCGTGTCATATGAGTAAATATTCATACATAACATGATATTATAATATGTAATCTAACATGTTAATGAATTTTAAACATAAGAATTTGTATCAAGATATATGTTTAAGATTTGGAAGAGCCTAGAGTGGAGGGATTTGGGAGAAGAATTATGGCCTTTTGTGGGCTTTGCAGGTTTTGATTTTATTTCCCAAACAGGATCCAAACCCTAACCCACAATCAAATTAAAAAATGGTTGATTTTCTCGATATCTTCAAAGGGATATATCGGTCATATTTTCGATAATGGTCGATTTATCAAAAAATCAACAAACGAAAAAAAATATAAAATATTACCAAGATAAAGTCTTTAACCTGATATGTTGGCTGATATAGCAATATATTGGTCGATATTTTATAGAATGCCTATAAGAGCAAATATGTAAAGGTTATTTAGATATTAGTTCCTTGATTTTAAACATTTAATAATTCTATGTTATTCTCACAAATTTTTAAAATTGCTCATAATTTTAGGGCAAAATGGCCAAAGTAGTATATTTTGTAGATATTTGGTGACATGTTGGTATATATTTTTTTTTTTTTGATAAATTGGTATATTTTATAGACTCCGGTGCCATATAGCCCTTAAGTTTGCCCGGAGTCATTTTTCTAGCTAAGATTCTCACGCGACAGTTCACGTGGCTCCGACATGGCTGCAACGTGGACTCC
>NC_033795.1:34732191-34750823 GCF_001876935.1 Asparagus officinalis
TGTAGAAAATTAAAGAAGAAATAATCACCCTCCCATTCTGTAATTTCCCACCCTTCTCCAAATTGCAGAAGAAAATCGTAGAACCCCAGAGTGTGACGATCCGCAAATTGCAGACGATCCAAGTTCAAGGCTTCCATCTACTTCATCATCTTTGGCACGGCGAAAAAGGTGAGTAGAAATTTCATATTTTTGAACTAATTAGGGTAGATTTGATGGGTTTAGTGTGAATTAAGGTTTTTTATTGTGATATTGCAGATGAGTCTCCAAATCTTGGTTAAAATCAGACATGGAGGAAGTTTCCCGATGGGCTGGGTTGAAGATTATGTTGGTGGTAGATTTGATGTTAGGTTTATAGACAAAGAGTAACTGAGCATAGAAAGACTGATGGATGAGGTTAGTGCAATTGGGTATAACAATGTCAACGGCTTATTCTACTGTGTTCCTAGTGTAGGGGTTGCAAATGGTGGATTGAGGTCTCTAAATGATGAAAGTTCCTTAATTGAAATGTTAGAACATGCGGAAAGCATGAAGGCAATTGAAATCTATATTGATCATGGCATTGATGAACCTACAGAAGTTATTATGGAAGACTATGATGTGCTGTTGTTGGAATGTGTGAGTCAACCAATTTATGAATCACAGACTCAACCAGTTGAAGCACAAGAAGATGTGCAAATGCAATAACCACTCCTAAAAAGAAGGGGACAGTAGCAACACCCAGGAGATCAACACCCAGGAGGTCAACACCCAAGAAAGCTACTGCTAGTGCTAATGAGAAACGAACACTCAGGAAAGCAACACCCAAGAGGAAGGTAATATATCATTCAACCTCCAGGAAGAAACTAACACCCAGGAGGGCAACCAAGCTATCAACCTTTAGTGAAACCCTACCACAACAATTAGCAACTGCCTCAGCCTCTTTAGATGAACCGTTAAGAGCACAACAGCAGTCAAGTCCATCTAGTGATAGTGACGACTCTATGGAGGATGAGAATTACAGAATTGATCCTAGGGAGGCATTTGTAGATGATGACTTTGATGAAGATGAACTATTTGATGAGTTTAGCAATAATGGCAAGGGAAAAAAAGAAGATTGTGTAAGAGAAAGAGGATGACAGTGCCTACAGTGAATGTGGAGGGTAATGAGAGTGTGTCTGAACCAAATAATGAACCTAGGGAGACAGTGAATGTGGAGGGTAATGAGAGTGTGTTTGAACCAAATAATGAATCTAAGGAGGCAGTGAATGTGGAGAGCAATGACAGTGTGCCTAAACCAGGCTAGGAAGATAGGGAGGCAGTGAATGAGAATGATGGTGCTCACAGTGATGATTCCTTTCAAGCTTCTATATGTAGTGAAGATGAGGAATTGAATGAAATTAGGCAATGCAATAAGGAGATTCTAAGTCAAGAGATGGGCAACATTGCTTTAAACTTTGGTGCAGTACTGGGAGAGGGTGTTTATGCAGATAACTCCATGAGTTTTAACACTGTCAGACCCCCTTGAGTGGTTAATGCTAATGTATCAACATCACCTCATGAAGGAGTGCATTCAAGAGCTGACAACACAGTTAACGAACCTGGGCCATCAACCACTGAACCACAATAACAGTCATGGCCAGATTTTTGTACAAATTATGATGGTGGATATGAATCAGATCCTAGATCAAGTGGTGATGAAGGTCCCATAATGGCAAGTGATGAGGATGAAACTCTTGTTCAAAGTTTACAAAAAAAGTACCAAAGGTCAAGTATCCATTTTTTAATGAAGAAGTTGATATGACAAATGTTAGATTGACAGTAAGATTGAAGTTCACGTCAAGGGAAATATTAAAAGAAGCTATATTGAATTACTCCATACAAGAACACTATGACATTGTTTATGGAAAAAATGATAAGAGGCAGTTAAATGTGAATTGTGTTAGACCCTAGAGGGGGGTGATTAGGGTCTTATGCTAATCTAATCCGATTAAATGCTAATTAAAACTAATTAACAAGTTATCCTAGCAAGTATGAAATGCAACAAGATATGTAAGCTAGGATAAACAATATGAACAATGAGATATATCCTATATGATAGAAATATATGCAAGGATATATAAACAATAAGATATATCCTAACAAAGAGATATAGACAATGTATGTGCAAGGATATAAAACTAAAGATCTCCACTATCACAACCGGGTTTTCTACGTTCACCCGAACAACGTTTACACCTCACAATACAATCACTATGCAATCACACCTCACACACTAAGTGTTGGTCCTAGCCCGTGTCCTCCTCCTCAAGTGCTCGGTTACAACCTCTCCCTAGGCACGTCAACCGACGCCACTCCTCTTGGATTCGACCCCGTCTCTCACCACACACTTCTCTCGGTGTACAAGTGTATTACAAGTGAATCCTCACAATTAGGCTCAATACAAAGTGTTTGTTCTCTACAATGAATGAGAACGAATTATAAGCTCACTCTCTAAGTTACACAATCCCACAACCCAATTATACTATGAATGTAAATACAATAAGCTCAAATGGTTGTGTGTATAAACATAGAGAAAATAAAATCAACTAAACTCAATATGAATACTAGCTTAATAAAATGATAATCAAACAATATGAAATATAAAGCTAGATTGAGTTTAGAAAACTTCTCAATAGATGACAAGAGATGGAGGGAGAATAGTTGATTGCTCAAACTCTAATAGATGATCTCCTCAAGCTCTTGTGGAATTGAATTCTCAAACTCAAACACCCAATTGCTTAAAAGCTTCTAAACAAACAACTAACACACTTAAACCCTTGTTTAAAACTCTTTAAACTTGTTTAAAACATTTCTTAAATCCTCTTAGAAGTATGAGGGCATGGGGTATATATAGGCTCATGAAACAAGTCCAAAAACCAAGAAAAACACCCCCAAAACATTTAAAAAAAAAACAGAACTAGTCGTTACTGTAGCAACGGTCGGCTGCTACAGTACTTCGGTCGACCGGTACGGTCGACCGAGAGGCATATGCAAAGTTGAGAAACGTCCAGAGACATTTCCGGTCGACCGGTCCTACTGTAGCAGTGCGCAGATATTTTGTAAAATCAATTTAAAATAGTAAATGAACTCCAAAAATTATGAAATTTTGTGGGAATGTTTTAGACATGTAGAATAACATGGAACGAATTTCTGAAAAATCTTTTCCCAGTTGAGAGAAATAAATATTTGAACACAAATTTACAGTTTCTGAAAAACTGTTAACATATACGATTTTGTAAAATCAATTTGGCACAGTAAATCAACTCTAAAAATAGTAAAATTTTGAGGGAAGTTTCTAAACATGTATATAAACATGTCAAAGAAAGAATTTCTTGAATATCACTTCCCATTTATATCTGTTTTGTAAAAACATGCACGAACGAAAAACATGATTTTATAAATTCCATTAAACATAACAAATCAATTCCAAACTTGATGAAACTTTACGAAATGTTTATAAACATGAAAACAAACATGTTAGAAAAAAATTTTCTTAAATTGAATTTCCATTTGTGAAAACTCATGTATTTTGCAAGTATGTCCAAAACATGAAAACCTAAAACCATGCATGTATATATATAACTATATATATACATAGAAACCAAATACGTGTGTGTATATTATATTGAGCTTAGAGTATCTAACACACATAATATAAATCCTAAACTAAATTACCCAAGCTAGATTGGTCTTCAATAAGCTCTACTTGGTAATCTCGCGGATGAAGCTTGAACTTGATCTTTAACTTTGAATTGCAATGCTTCACCGACATTCCGCCAACCTCCTTTGGATATGATCGTTGAAGCTCTATTCCATCCATCCTCCAACAACGTTGTTTGTCTACAATACATAGGAATACACAAATACTAGACAAACAACATTAGTAGTAAATTGGTTGATTTCTCCCCGGGAGTGGGGAGCTTTCGCTCTCTTAGTCTTTTGTCCCCTTTTTGATGTTGTCAAAGGGGGAGAAATATTATGAGTATATTCTTTCTTGTTTATATGCATGATATATTATACATTGTATGTTCATTTCCTTTCATGCATATATTCTTTTTGTAAATTGTTTGTCATCATCAAAAAGGGGAAGATTGTTGGCCTTCTTGTTTTGATGATGTTTAACAAATAATTTATCACTAATGTTGTTTGTCTAGTATTTGTGTTTTCGTATTTATTGTAGACAAACAATATTAGTGGTAAATTGTTTGTTAAACATCATCAAAACAAGAAGGCCAACAAATTGTGTACTCTGTCATTGGCAGCTAAATACTATACTATGTTGTGATGATGCTAGTGCTTGGAAAATCAATAGTATGCACCATTATCATACTTGTAGCAGGACATTCAACAATAGGCTAATAATTGAAGGTTAGCTTGCTGGAAAATTTATTGATAACTTTTTGAGGGATCCTAAGTTTAAGCCCAAAGACATGAACGCAGAAATGCAAAAACAATATGAGATCATAGTGGATTTAAGAAAATGTAGGAGGGCAAAGAGTAGGGATTTGAATGCAGTAGATGGTTTGTTTAAGAAGCAATATGGCTTGTTAAATCCATACATGAGAGAGCTCTTAAGGAGTAATGATGGAACTACATGTATTCTGAATGTCACAGATCAAAGGGACTCATCAGAATCAGGGGTCTTCAAAGATTCTATGTGTGTTTTGCAGGTAAAGTTTAAGTATTTGTTAGAAAATTTTGAAGTTTTATCAAAGCTTGTATGTGCATGTTTTTTAGGCCATACTGAATTCATTCATGTGTTCTCAGCCATGAAAAGAGGGGTTGCCAACAATTGTAGACCTATATTTGGACTTGATGGGTGCTTTCTTAAACATGCATGTGATGGGCAATTGCTAAATGTCATGGGAAGAGACGGCAATAATCAGATGTGGTCAATTATGTGGGCTGTTGGAGGGTGAAACCAGGAGCTCTTGGGAATGGTTTATGAGAATCTTATCTAGTGATCTCAACATGGGAGAGGGAGAGGGATGGACTGTAATTTCAGACCAACAAAAGGTAAGGATCATTTCATGTCATTAACTATTTAATCTCTATCTGGGCTACATGTTTACATATTTGGGCATGTTTTTTTTGTTTAACTAGGATTTAGTTCCAGCTATACATGAAGTTTGGCCCTAAGTGGAGCATAGGCAATATGCAAGACACATTTATTCCAACTGGAGGAAAGCACATACTGGAAGAACTCTTCAAAAACAATTCTGGTATTGTGTGAAGGCAACCTCCATGGGGGATTTTGTAAGAGAGGCAGCCAAACTCAAGGATTACTCTAAAAGGGCATATGACGACTTCATGGTAAGGGATCCTCACATCTTTAGTAGTCCTATTTTAAATATCATAGCCAATGTGACAATGTTGACAACAATATGTCCAAAACCTTCAACTCATTCATCCTTCTTGCAAGATACAAGTCAATAATTTCTATGCTAGAAGACATTAGACTTGCTATGATGGATAGGATGCAGTTAAAGAGGAAGTTGATTACGCAATTTGTGAGTGCGATTGCCCCTAGAATAAGCAAGAAAATCAAAGAGGGATATCAAGAATAATTGTACTATCAAACACGTTGGTCGGGAACAAATGACTATAGTGGATTTGAGATACATCACAAAGGGATTGGCCATGAGGTTAACTTTGGTGAAAAAACCTGTTCTTGTAGGGTTTGGGACTTGACTAGAATTCCATGTCCCCATGCCATTAGTGCAATATTGTTCATGAGAAAGAATCCATAAAATTTTTTTGCTTATTGGTACAAAAGTGAAGCTTACACAAATGCTTATGAGAGCTTGTTAAACCCTGTGCAAGGTACCAGATTTTGGGACCTTCAACGGGAGAGATCTGTGTTGCCTCATCACAGTATTAGGAAGCCAATGGGGAGGCCAAAACTAGCTAGAATGAGGGACCCTTCAGAAGGTCCAAGAAATCCATTTAAGGCATCAAGGTAAGGTGTGCAATTGAGATGCACCCATTGTGAATCAAGTGAACATACACGGAGAAAGTACCCCACTGCACCACCAAGGCAACAAGCTACACAAGTAAGTTTATTTTTTTGCAGCTGTATTTTGTGTTCATTAAACAACTTAAGCCTTACCTGAGCCATCTTGTAGGAATTACAAGGAACAAGAGTTGATGAAGGACCATCTCAAGTGAGGAAAAAGGGGAGACCAAAGGAAAGCCTGAACAAAATTAGATGCGGTGACATGCCTCCAAGCAATGCTCTAACGCCAGCATCCATTATCCTTGGAAGAAGAAGCAAAGCTCCAACAAGCAGCACTGAGGTAGGAAGAGGTAGAGGAGGGGGAGGGGGGGAGAGGGAGAGGGAGAGGTGGTGCATGTCAATTACGGATGCCAGAAGGGTTTGGTTTGTGGCAAGGACCACAAGGGGAAATGATATTTAGAGCTCCTGGTGACAGTCAAGTAAATGTGATACAGTTGACACCTAATTCACCATCCTCATAGAGTGCACCTTCTCAGAAATTGGTCATGTAATTAACTCAACTAGATAACCAGTGTTTTGTATTTTGGGACAAAGTTGTTATTGTCTATTTAATGTATTTAGGGACAAAGTTGTTTTTTGGTATTTTGTGTTTAGATGTGTTGATCAGTTCTATTTGGGCATGTTCTATTTAGTATTTTGTGTTATGTTATGTGATAAAGTTCTGTAACCATGCACTTGGTATTTTGTGTTTTGTTATGTGTCACAGTAGTTTCTGGGCATGTTCTATCTGATACATTTGGTATTTTGGATGTTTAAAACATTGGCAAGTTTAAAGTTTATATGTCTACTTAATGCCGCTAGCTTTATTGACATCATTGAACCAGGTCACGTGCAATATGAGTCAAACAGATACAATTGAATTCATGTCACTGAACCAGGTCATGTACATTTGGTTATACAAGTCATTGCACCAGGTCATGTGCATTTTGGCACAACAACAACACATACAAGGAGGCCAATATACCAACCTGTCAACTTGACAGTGTATTCATGCCCGTATATAATAACACATAAAGTTCATTTATTCATGCACAATCAACAACACACATTAGGAGTTCAATATACCGATCTGTCAAAATACTATGGTTTATTCACATTACAACCATTTTCATATTACAACCATCTTCACATTACAACATACAGAACAGAGTGTAAATATTCCTAATAACAAAATAAACTTAATAATCTTTTTTTCTTCTGTAATCTTTGCGTGCAATTATAATCTTTCTTTCATCATTTTCTGCACTTCTTCCAAACAAGAAGCAACCTCATGTTAAGACAATTTGACATCCTCTTTAAGCTTGTCAATGTGCACATTGCATCCTCTTAGCTGATTTTCACACCTTTGAAGTAACTCCTCCTTCAACAGCAACATATTCCTCAACATTGCATCCTCTTAGCTGATTTTCACACCTTTGAAGTAACTCCTCCTTCAACAGCAACATATTCCTCAAACCATTGATCTCCTCTCTTACACCTTTGAAGTAACTCCTCCTTCAACAGCAACATATTCCTCAAACCATTGATCTCCTCTCTTAGAAGTGGAAACAATTGACATCTAACACTACACATTGATTTGTCAATCCATTCCCAAACACCACAACCACCAGCCTATCATTACTCAAAAATCAAAGGAGACCATGATCAAGTGAGATGCGTAAAAAATTACAACTTCTAAGTAAAAACTATAGTTGATTACTGCAACAAATGAGGAAGTAAAATTAACTTACATGCTAATTGCGGTATTTGTAGAACCTCCTTCCTGGATTTTCATCAGTCACCGAAGTAAAATATTCACACTCCAAACCACAATTACAAACATTCACCCCAGATTGCTTTGCTAGATCATTCCACTGTTGTATAGCTTTTATTCCATTGAACTCTTGCCTGCTTCTTCCTATGCTCGTGCTTGACACTGATCTTTAGCGACAGCTTGAAGATGAAGAATCTATCACTAATTTAACTCCCACTAAACCTAACCCTAACCCTAGGAGGAAGAAGAAGATGGAGGAGGAGGAGGAAGAAGACGGTGGGATACCCAGGGGTGATGACGAGAACAGCCCTAATCTGAGATATAAACCCCCCTTTTGCCGAATTTTATTCAGCACAACTACCGCCACGCCGGAGTCTACATTGCGGCCACGTCGGAGTCACATGAGCTATCGCGTGAGAATACTTCAAAAAAATCACTCCGGCCAAACTTAAGGGCTATATGGCACCGGAGTCTACAAAATATACCAATTTATTAAAATAAAAAAATATACCAACATATCACCAAGTGTCTACAAAATATACCAATTTGGCCATTTTGCCATAATTTTAGGAACTAATATTAAATTATTAAAATTTTGAGTGACAAATTATAAATAAGCCATATTTAAAAAACCCTCTCAACTATGGGGATTGTCTTAAAAACCTACTCAACTGATTCAATTTGACAAAACCCCCTCATTATGTGGGGTATTATAAATAGCCCCTTTCAATTTTGGTACAATTTTAGTAAATATCTCTCAACTATAGCATATCTCATAAAAACTCCCCTAATCTTTTACACTTCTATCAACAACCCCCTTAACATAGTTACTTCGATATGTAATTTGGACAAAATACCCTCTTGAAGAAAGTAATTTTAATTAAATAGAAACCATTAACCGACAATAAAAGGACCACAATAATTTATAATTTTCCCCCTCTATATCACCTCTTTTATCCGGCAAAAGCCAATGTAATTCTTTTATGATTGATTGATATTTTGGTCTTTCTAAGTCAAGTACTTGTCACATAATAGATAAGACTTAATGATGTTAGTTTTGAGAGGTTAGGTTTAAGTGAGAAAAGTTCATTGGGGTTAAATTAATTTTTTTAGTTGAGATAAATTATCTACAAAACTTAGCAAAGATTTACTCAGTCTTAAACAGTTTTGCCGGGGGGATGGTTATTGTCATGCCCTTCATAGTTGATGGGGAGTTTTCTAAAAGTAACTCTTAAACAAAAGCACAACTTAAGACACATGTGATATTAATTTTATAAGAATAGAGTTTATAGCAATTCTATCAATCAAGGAATTGGTTTGGGTTACATGTCCTTAAATTTATCCTACACATCAACTCTAAAAATCTTTTGCTATAAGAATCTCTAAAAGAAATTTAATATTTATTTGGAATGAGTATATAATCGTTCTAATTCCCATTGTCTTTCATAATTTATAATAAATTATTTGACAAAGTAAATTAAGTTGTTATTTTATATTACTCACATTTTTATAAGTTTATGAAGCTCATAACTTGGAGATGAGTATTATTGTAGATATTATATTCTTCTAACTCTTTAAACTAAATTTTTGAATGTTGTTTGACATTGGATAGATATGAATTATTTTATTAAAATACAATCAATATGAGTGCATAATATATACAAATCATTCGCAGACTATATTTTATAATTTTTTAGAACTAGAGAGTAATCGTTTTGACAGATCAATTAATATTTGGGAAGATGTAAAAAGAGTACAATATCAGATTTTGGAATTGATCACATAATTTATATTTTCTTTCTTGATTGAATTTGCACATTCTAACTTAAAAAATTCTAGAAAAAACTTCTTGAATATGTATAATACTCGATTGCCAGATAAACAACAGGTGGAAGTAAATAACAGGTGGAAGTGATTTTTTTTATAACTAAATAAAATCCTTGATGACTAGATAAAACCTACCATTTTCCTTAATGAACTCAAGAATTTATTTTTTATTAATAATAATAGGTTTTTTTCATATTGGTCCATTACATCATTAATATTTTGAAACTATACATTCAAATTACTATTTAATCTTAAATTATTATAATATTTTAAGGCTTTAAACATCACTATTTCTCTAAAAGATAAAATGTTAAAATCACACTTGAAAATATCCAAAAAATTTTAAATATATTATGATAATTATAAAGTTTTTTACAACCATGTTATAGTAAATAAATAAACTTAAAGTAAATAATTATAATATTTGACCACGTGTAGTGCACACGTGCATGCCATCTAGTCATAAAAGAATCAAGGGAAAAAATGCTTCCAGCCCCCAAATTCGTAATAAGTATGCTCCCCCAAGACATTTTCAACGCTCTAAAACCCCCCAAATTCGTAATAACTATACTCTGAGCCCCCAAAACACGAAGCCTAAGAATTTTACACAGGTAAAGACTATAATATCCATTCTCTCTCTATCTAACCATGCAATCCCTCTGCTCTCCCTCCTCCTTCCCCCACCACTTTTGCCCTAGCCCCCTCCGTCCCTCCCGCAACCCTCATGGCGACCGAAGCTCCTCCCTGGTCTCACGCCTCGACCCCTCGCCTCCGCTCGCCGAGATCTGCCATGTCCACCGCCTATCCTAGCGCGGCCTTCGCTCGACCCCTCACCTCCATCCCTAACCCAATCCCTCCTACCCAGATGCCATATCAACCCCCCTCTTCATCCCTCAGCTCTATCATCCCCCTCCCTTAATTCCTAATCCCAAATAATTAGTTATGCAGCACCACAGGCACACTGGATCTTGTGGCGACTAAGTTCTTACCTAGTCATTCTATTTGGGATAATTGTTATTATTCTGTCAACTCATGAGATTGAAAGAGGAATTTATCATGGGTCCCTTGGATTCACGATCTACCATTATATAGTTTGAGATTACAGTGATATGGTGGCTCTTATGATGATGAGATTACCTATGCTTCGATCGAGCTACTGCCCATATGATGAGAGGCAGTCCAGCGTGTGTCCGTGTGGAAGTGGATTTGAGGAAGAAACTCCCCACTTATGTTTGGGTGAGTGTTCATGCGATAACCACTTATTTGAGGAATTTTTTTGAAGAAATCAGGCTACAATGATGGAAGAAGTTTCAGTGGATCTGCTTGCAGACAATGTATTGTATTTGTAATACGTATGAAGATGTTTAGAAAAAATTTTGAGAGTGTTTGCTTGATTGTAAGTTTTTGCCTTCAAACCCCTGGTTTTACTCTTAAACCAAGTGTTTTTATTTACGTATTGGTTGTTAAGGTTACGAGTTGTTTTTTAAGGTTACGGGTTGCTTGTTTGTTAAGGTTACGTGTTGGTTGTTAAGGTTATACGCGTTGCTTGTTAAGGTTACGCGTTGGTTGTTAAGGTTATAAACGTTGGTTGTTAAGGTTATATGCGTTGATTGTTAAGGTTATGTGTTGCTTGTTAAGGTTACGCATTGGTTGTTAAGATTACGCATTGGTTGTTAAGGTCAATCGTAACCTTAACAAGCAACTCGTAACCTTAACAACCAACATGTAACTTTAACAAGCAACTCATAACCTTAACAACCAATGCGTATAACTTTAACAACCAACACGTAACCTTAACAACCAACACGTAATCATTACAAGCAACCTATAACATTAATAACCAACACGTAAATCGCTTGGCTTTTGAAAATTTCATTAAAATTAAAAGTGAAATATTATTACAAAATCCAGGTCACTCCCACCACCTAAAACAAACGTATACATCATCGTCTTCTTCCTCTACCCTTGGTCAATAGTCTCAAAACCATGGCAGCCCACCTCCTCAGTGACTGTTGAGTGGTCAAATGAAAGTAATCATGCATTGCACAGTTTTATGGGGTGTTGTAGGCATGAATTTTCTGAAGGAAAGTGTAGAATTGTTATTGTTTTTTATTTTTATGAAGTTATGAATTATTATAGTAGAAGTCCAAAAAATTAAAGCTTTTTTTCTATTTCCTTCCTTTTTTTTATTTTTATGAAGGTTTTATGGGTTGCTTGTGAAGGTTACGAGTTTGCTTGTTAAGATTACACATTGGTTATGAATGTTACGCGTTGATTGTTAAGGTTATGTGTTTGTTGTTAAGATTACGAGTTGGTTGTTAAGCTTAACCTTCTCAACCAACGCGTAACATTAACAAGTAACCTGTAACCTTAACAACCAACGCGTAATCTTAGTTATGCAGCAAAAATGAAACGACTCACCATTTCCCCCATTTTTAATGGCAATCGATCGAGGACAGCTAATCAAGAGAACTAGCTAGAATCCAATAATGCCCGAAAATTCATAACCTTAATGATAAATCAACTTCATTAGCATCTCTATCATCAGACCTTCTATAAATCCCCACTACTGTTAGACCCTAGAAGGGGGTGGGGGGGGGTGATTAGGGTCTTATGCTAATCTAATCTGATTTTATGCTAATTAAAACTAATTAACAAGTTATCCTAGCAAGTATGAAATACAACAATATATATGAGCTCGGATGAGCAATATGAACAAAGGTAAATATCCTAGCAATGAGATATACTATGAGATATATGTAAGGATATATAATTAACACAAGGGTAAACAATCTAAAAAAGAGATAGGGGAATATGAAGAGTAATACACAAAGGCGATATAAGATATGAATACAAGAATAAGAACGCCAATGCAATCACAAACAAAACGATATGATCACGGAGTTCGGTCTAACCACTTGACCTACGTCTCCGCTCCTCACCTCGAGGAGATCTCCACTATCACAACCGAGTTTTCTACGTTTATCCGAATAACATTTATACCACACAATACGATTTTCTAGTTTACCGAAAACTCTACAACTAACACGCTCTTGTAATCCCACTCTACACCCTCTCAAGTGTTGAACTAGACGTGTCTCCCTTAAGTGCTCGGATACAATCTCTCGCTAGGTTCGTCAACAGACGCCACTCCTCTTGGGACGATCCCTGACTCTCGCCACACACTTATCTCGGTGTACAAGTGTATTACAAAGTGAATCTCACAATAAGCACAATACAAAGTGTTTATTCTCTACAATGGATGAGAACGAATTATACGCTCACTCTCTAAGTTACACAATCCCATAACCTAATTATACTATGAATGTAAATACAATAAGCTCAATGATTGTGTATGTGTAAACAAAGAGAAAATAAAATCAACTAAACTCAATATGAACACTAGCTTAATAAAATGACAATCAAACAATATAAAATATAAAGCTAGATTGAGTTTAGAAAACATCTCAATAGATCAAGAGTGGAAGGAGAAGAGTTGGATGCTCAAACATCAAATAGATGATCTCCTCAAGCTCTTGTGAGATTGATTTCTTAAAACAAACTCTCAACTTACTTAAAAGCTTCTCAAAACAAACTTAAACAGAACCTTAAACTCTTGTTTAAACCTTTCTTAAACTTGTTTAAAACTTCTTGGATTGCTACTAAAAACTAAGGTATAAGGAGGTATTTATATGAAACCCCAAAGCCAATAGAAAGCCAAGAAAAGACTAAAAAACCAGCTCAACAACGGCTCTGAAAACTAGCCGTTGGAACATGAAAAGACAGTGCGGCGGTCGACCGTGGAAAACTCACGGTCGACCGCGAGCCACTTTCGAAACTCACAAAATTCCAGAAACTTTGGCGGTCGACCGTCGCGGTCGACCGTCGCGGTCGACCGTGAGAAGAAAAACTCAAAAACTACTCTCTGGACTGCGTACGGTCGACCGTGGCGGTCGACCGCACCGTAGCAACGTGCACAAACAATTTCAGGTTTTGACAGATTCTGGAAATTTACATATCTAATTTTATAAAATCAATTAAAAATAGTAAATCAACTCCAAAAATTATAAAATTTTGAGGAAATGTTCTAGACATGTAGATAAACATTATAGAGAAATAATTTCGGAAAAATAACTTCCCAGTTGATAGAAATAAATATTTGAACACAGATAAATAGTTTTTGAAAAACTGCTAAAAACTCGGTTTTGTAAATTCAATTGAAAATAACAAAACAACTCCAAAATTAGTAAAACTTAGGAAAATGTTTATATATATGATTATAAACATGTAAATGAATTTTTTTTTAAATCGCATTTCCTAATTGTGAAAACGTATCTGTTTTGTAAAAACATGCACGGACACATGCACGTACATGAACAAAAAACTTGATTTTTCCAAAAACGAGTTCAAACAACTTGGAAACACTTTAGAATGAATTTTTAGACATTATACGAGATATGAAAATAGTGTGAACAAGTCTTTAATCCATAAACACAATATTTTTCTAAATACAATAGAATATAAAATAAACAAAAGTGTATATGAAGATATATATTGTTTCATATCTACATAACTAAACCAAAACAACTTAACCATATGAAAAAAACATGTATATATATAAATATGTATTTGTTTCATATTTAAACTTGAAAATCAAAACTTTTATATATATATATATGACTATATATATATATATATATATATATATATATAAAACCAAATACGTGTATGTGTGTATATGATTGAGCTTAGAGTACCAACACACATAATATATAAACCTAAACTAAATTACCCAAGATTGATCTTGATCTTCAATAAGCTTGACTTGGTACACTTGCGGAAGAAGCTTGAACTTGGATCTTGAACTTTGAATTGCATTGCTTCACTCCACTATTCCGCCAACCTCCATTGGATATGATCGTGAAAGCTCGATTCTATCCATCCTCCAACATATTGTTTGTCTACAATAAATAAGAAAACACGAATACTAGACAAACAACATTAGTGGTAAATTGTTTGTTAAACATCATCAAAACAAAGAGGCCAACAACTACTGCATTAGCAGTCGCCCCTTCTTTCCTCTGGCTCGAGCTCCGCTGAAACTTCCCACCAACACCACACAAATAATCCTCCCTCCCCCTCTCCATCCCCGATGGATTACTTAGCCAGCTGTCACCAGATCCCTTGCTGTCCGCATTCGATGTTGAGCGCAGTCGGATATCATTAGCCATCTCTCTGCTCCTCTTCGCTAGGTTGCGCTCCAGCTTGTGTGCGTTCTGGTGTCCTCCAAGAGCTTGGGCGCTATAAAAAGTCCGTCGACAATAGTTACACGAGAAAACTCATGCGTGCTCGGGACGAGGCCCGGGCTGCAGGGACAGGTTAAGGTTGAGGTCCTGAGCTTCATGACCTGGTTAAAACTCTATCAAGGTGGGGGTGGATAATGAGGGTTAATGTTATGTTTCTTGGCTTATAAAGAAGATACATGAAGGTTGTAGCAGTTGCAGTAGTCCAGTGTGCCTGTGGTGCTGCATAACTAATTATTTGGGATTAGGACTTGAGGGAGGGGGATGATGGACCTGAAGGATGGAAGGGGGGGGGGTTGATGTGGCGTCTGTGGGAGGAGGCGGAGGCGAGGGGTCGAGGCGTGAGACCGGAGAGGAGCTTCGGCCGCCACGAGGGTTGCGGAAGGGACGGAGGGGGCTAGGGCAAAAATGGTGGGGGAAGGAGGAGGGAGAGCGGAGGGATTGCATGGTTAGAGAGAGAGAATGAGTATTATAGACTTTACCTGTGTAAAATTCTTGGGCTTTGTGTTTTGGGGGCTTAGAGCATAGTTATTACGAATTCGGTGGCTTTTAGAGCGTTAAAAATGTCTTGGGAGGTGGGGGGAAACATATTTGTTATGAATTTGGGGGCTGGAAGCATTTTTCCAAAGAATCAAACAACGTTGCGTTTTAATAAAGGGGGAAAAGAAAGAGTATTCTACTGATTTTCGTGAGATTATTGCCTAAATTTTAAATAAAAATTAGAAGAAATTGTGCAAAAGGACCAATGTACGCTCTAGGGCCAGCCCACTAGCCCATTGGCCGTTTACATACCCGTTTGCCAGCGGCAAACTGCACTCCCATTGGATGCTGCTCGATTTAATGCACAAATTCACCGCCGCTTTATCATTTTCTCCGCCCAATTTCACTGAGACCTCAGATCTTGAGCGAGTCAAGAGAGAAGGCTCTGAGAAAGCCCTAGCAATGGCGAGATCGCGATCCAGCGCTCTCCTCTCTTTCGTCATCTCCCTCCTCCTCACCGTCTCCCCATCGCTGGCGATCTCCGACGGGCCTTTCATCGTGGCGCACAAGAAGGTCAGCCTCGCTCGGCAGAAGTCCGGGATGGAGCGCGTCACGGTCTCGGTCGACATCTACAACCAAGGATCAGCGTAAGTTCTTGACTGAATCTAGGGTTTTACTTTGATTGAGTCAGGATCTGGATCGGTTTCTTTTGATCTGTTTATTGATGCTGCTTCGGTAGTCTTCTGTTCTGATTGGATCACGTGATTACTTTTTGTACTACTCATATTTTTACTACAAAACATGGATGCTGAATTTGTTGGTTGATGAGATTTAAATTGGTTGCCTGGATGTAAATGGTCAGCGGATCTTATTCTTATACAAGTTAGCCTGTAATCCAGCACCTTTTGTAGTATTTTCTTTTTTTTTAAAGGAATTTTCAACTGCCATCTTAGTAATTTGGTAGTTGAACACAAGCAAATATTAGTTTGTTAAATGAAATGATTTGATCAAGGAGTTACAAACCTCTCTCAATAACTGGTCCTTTATTTGCATCATGTTATCTCATGTTTTCGTTTTCTTCTATTCTGTGGTGGTTTGTCGATATAACTATCAAAGAGCACGTTTAGAAAGATTAGGTGGAAAGATGAAATACTTGTTTTGGATCCTTTTGACCTTGTTGTATCTATTGAAATAAGTAGGGTCATCTGGCTTCTGGATAACATGGATTGACTTTTAAAATCACACGTGAAAATATCCAAATTTTTTTAAATATATTATGATAATTATAAAGTTTTTGACAACCATGTTATAGTAAATAAATAAACTTAAAGTAAATAATTATAATATTTGACTACGTGCAGTGCATACGTGCATGCCATCTGTCATAAAAGAATCAAGGGAAAAAATACTTCCAGCCCCCAAATTCGTAACAAGTATGCTTCCCCCAAGACTTTTTCAACGCTCTAAAAACCTCCCAAATTCGTAATAACTATGCTCTGAGCCCCCAAAACACGAAACCCAAGAATTTTACACAGGTAAAGACTATAATACTCATTCTCTCATTATCTAACCATGCAATCCCTCCGCTCTCCCTCCTCCTTCCCCCATCATTTTTGCCCTAGCTCCCTCCGTCCCTTCCGCAACCCTCGTGGCGACCGAAGCTCCTCTCCAGTCTCGCGCCTCGACCCCTCGCCTCCGCTCGTCGAGATCCGCCATGTCCATCGCCGATCCCCCTCACCTCCGTCCCCAACCTAATCCCTCCTCCCCCAGACGCCACATCAAACCCCCCTCTCCATCCCTCAGCTCCATCGCCCCCCTCCCTCAATTCCTAATCCCAAATAATTAGTTATGCAGCACCACAGGCACACTAGATCTTGTGGCGACTAAGTTCTTACCTAGTCAATCTATTTGGGATAATTGTTATTTTGCTATCAATTCATGAGATTGAAAGAGGAATTTATCATGGGTTCCTTGGATTCATGATATACTATTATATAGTTTGATATCATAGTTATATGGTGACTCTTATGATGATGAGATTACCTTCGATCGAGCTATTGCCCATATGATGAGAGGCAGTCCAGCGTATGTCCGTGTGGAAGTGGATTTGAGGAAGAAACTCCCCACTCATGTTTGGGTGAGTGTTCATGCGATAACCACTTATTTGAGGAATTTTTTAAAAGAGATAAGGCTACAATGATGGAAGACTTTTCAGTGGATCTGCTTGCAGACAATGTATTGTATTTGTAATACGTATGAAGATGTTAGAAAATTTTTTGAGAGTGTTTGCTTGATTGTAAGTTTTTTCCTTCAATCCCCTGATTTTACTCTTAAACCAAGTGGTTTTATTTACGTATTAGTTGTTAAGGTTACGAGTTGCTTATTAAGGTTACGGGTTGCTTGTTAAAGTTACGTATTGGTTGTTAAGGTTATACGCGTTGGTTGTTAATGTTATATGCGTTGGTTGTTAAGGTTATGAGTTGCTTGTTAAAGTTACACGTTGGTTGTTAAGGTTACGAGTTGCTTGTTAAGGTTACGCGTTGGTTGTTAAGGCTAACCGTAACCTTAACAAGCAACCCGTAACCTTAACAACCAACATGTAACCTTAACAAGTAACTCATAACCTTAACAACCAACGCGTATAACTTTAACAACCAACACGTAACCTTAACAACCAACGCGTAACCATAACAAGCAACCTGTAACCTTAACAAACCAACACGTAAATCGCTTGGCTTTTGAAAATTTCATTAAAATTAAAAGTGAAATATTATTACAAAATCTAGCTCACTCCCACCACCTAAAACAAACGTATACATCATCGTCTTCTTCCTCTACCCCTGGTCAATAGTCTCAAAACCATGGCAGTCCACCTCCTCAGTGACTGTTGAGTGGTAAAATGAAAGTAATCATACATTGCACAGTTTTATAGGGTGTTGTAAGCATGAATTTTCTGATGTGAGAAATCCTTTAGGCTAAAACTCTTATTTGGTATTTCAAAATGGGTATGTTTTGGCCTATAAAAGGATCTAATAATGAGAAAACAAATAAGAGACAACACCACTTTCTTTCTCAGCTTTCTTCCTCTCAAAAAATTTTCTGTCTTTTTACTATTGGGTGAGCTTATGTTCAAGTTTCAATCCGATGTGGTCATACATGCTAAGGTTTCGGTAGATAAGGGAATAGTACCTCTTAGGAGCATTTCGCCTTGGTTTGATCACACAAGATTTGCGAA
>NC_033795.1:34750840-34764796 GCF_001876935.1 Asparagus officinalis
ATTGTGTTCCTTTCATTTATTTGTATTAAAATTACAATAATTTGGATTCTAATCGAACATAAATGCCTTATTCTATGAATGTTCAACATAGACAACATTTCATAGTTACCCAAGGCTAGAGTTTCTTTTTGATGAAAGTATTACTACATTGCAAAGCTTAGAAACAATTACTACATTACAAAGCTTATAAACAATTGTGGGCTTTGATGTTGAAAATTATCTAACCTTTGTTCGATTCTGAGGATTAACTTGGCAGGGATAGGTGCGAGTATTCATAGGACTATTCAAGGGATATATTGTGTGAACCTAGGAAATGACAATGTCCATTTGGCAAGTTCAGAAACTGTCTGATGATTAAGTAGAACATGCACACACTGGTTCTTGTCTCCTATTAAACACATTGGTAGCCAGGTGTTAGCTCCTGATATGTGAAGGAAGTTGGTCAGTTACTCTGTGTTGGCTCAACCTGTAAAATAGCTATCCACTTTGTGCATCTTGATTAGCGATGTGCTCCTGACACGGACTACGCTCAAAATTGGTGTCGAACAATTGCTTCAAGGATTACAACATCAATACTTGCTTTATAGATGTTGAATAATAAAGCTTTCTATGTGCATAATCTTAATTTTTACACGTCCTTTAAAGTGTGTATACATCTTTTCCTACCTAATGCATACAAATAATACATGTATAATTATTGAAATGTTTTCATAAAATGTTCTCAAACGTACCCTGATCAAATGTTGGTCTAATTAGGTCTATCCCTTTCACGCCACTTATTTTTCAAAGTAGCTAGCGGAACATATATCCTTGTTTTTACCATGAATCAAAGCATACTGTGAATCTAGTAACATGAAATTGGTCTTCAAATCTTATATTTAGGGTGTTATTTATCACAAAAAGTTTTGTTGTTTTGACCAGCATGAATCAACCATATTTATTGGATTTTAATTTTTAAGCATGCCGAACCGTTCTAGATAAGACTGATCAATACCGTCAATATTGACTAATGACAACTAATAAAACATATTTTGGCTAACAACAACTGATTTATAAGAAACCTATGTTTAAAGTATCTAATATAGACTTGGTAGTGTTATATTAGGGAAAAGTTTAAAAAAAAACAAAGCAATGAATAAAAATCTTATGATTAGACTTTGACATATTCATTGTATTTGTAATTATGATCTAAAACTTTGAACTGTTTAAACTACTGATGTCCATAATAATAAGAGGCAAACTGAAAGTTTGAACCTTTCGTTGAAGAATACACGAAAAATTTTGTGGTTTATGAAGAAATTAAGAGACCGAAAATGTTTTGAAAAGCTAGAGAAATTTACAAAGTATATTAAGTTCCAACAATATCTTTTTAAAATATACTGTGCCATTGGAAATGCATTAAGTTTGTTAATTGCAATTATTTGCAACATTACTATGAGATTCAACTACATACCTATTATGCAAGTGGAATTAGCAATGATTTAATTCTAAACTGTTTCTTGTTTACCCCTCACTCTGACATTCAATTTATATAAATTTAGGAAAGAGCAGGAAGTAAGCATTCCACAATTATTTATTAGGAAATGAAACAATTTATGAAGAAAGCAAAAATCTGTTTTTTCCCCTTGGGAACTGAACAGTTACTTGACTGTTCACTTATGGTTCTTGATTGAATTAATATTTCTTTTCTTATATTTTAGATATTAGGTGAAGATAGTATCACAATGTTGTTAGCTTCTCTATATTTAGGCTAGGGTTTATTTCTGCAATTATTTGGTTGATTGATCTTAGTTTATCTGTTTCATATTTGACTGAGTTAATTCCTTTGGTTGTTTATTTACTTATTTGTTTGATGATGTCCTGTTTTTACTTCTGGATATTTATTATTCAAATATCTGCTACGATTAATTTCATGTAGACTATCCTTTTATTAGATTCCAATTCAAATTGTGGTATCAGATTAGTATTAGAGTTGCTTTGTATGAATAAGAAAATGCCTAAATATCTGGTAGAATCATGTGCTCTTGATCCCTTTAAGCTTGTTTTGATGTTGAATTCTTTCATTATGGTATTGCAACAGATATCACATTGTAGTTTCATGTTTCAACTAGAATTCCTTATTTGTTTGTGTTCCATTTAGACCTTTCTAATGTCTACTTGCAGAACTGCATATGATGTGAGCCTCAATGACGACAGTTGGGGTCATGATAGATTTGATGTCATCTCTGGCAGCACCTCAAAGACATGGGAGAGGCTTGATGCGTAAGTTCATACCACTAAAATCTTACCCACTTTGTATTGTGTTATTCTTTATCAACCTATTTTCATGAAATATTGCTATGTCTATTTGATTCAGAGGTGCCAGTGTCTCTCATTCATTTGTTCTGGATTCCCAAGTGAAAGGCCTCTTCCATGGCTCCCCAGCAGTAATCAAATTCCGTGTTCCAACAAAATCCGCACTACAGGTCTTCTTCTTCTTCTTCTTTTCCTCTACAAATTTGCTAACAACTTTTGCATAATTTAGCAGGTGGAAGTTAATTAATTTCATAACGGTTTCATCTAAGTTCCACTTTTTTCATAATGATTTCATCAGTTCTCTATCATTTCCAAGCGAGTTATGTTCCATGATGTGTGGTCCTGCGACCAAGATTATACTTTGTTTGAGTTGTAATTCAATAAGTTTTTTTTTCTACATGTTTTAGTTATTGGTTTTGTGACGGGATTGCTTTGATCTCCACCTTACAGGAGGCATTCTCCACCCCCATTCAACCGCTGGATATTCTTGCTGACAAACCTCCAGAAAAGAAGTTTGAATGGGTAAAATTTTAATATTTGCTGTAAAATTTTAATATAGCATTCTTGGGTGACTTCAAATCTAACTTAAAAACTTTCTATCTTCATATTCTGGGAAACCACTTTTCGTGCATCGAAATCCTTCAGGCAAAGGTACAATTTTGACATTTCCATAATTGTAAATTTCCTGCGGTAAATGTTGCTGTTAATTAAATCTGATGTTTTAAACATCTTTATTTATACAGAGGCTTTTAGCGAAGTACGGATCATTGGTTTCAGTTCTTGGATTGGTCAGCTTGTTCCTTTATGTGCTAGTGAGCCCTTCGAAATCCAGCGGTGGGAAAGGAAGCAAGAAGAAGCGTTGATTTTCTTGAAACTGGTTGTTACTTGTTTTGTGATCTTTGAAATTTTTAGTGGAGGTCTCATTATATTCAGGAACCGTGAGGAAAGTGTAATAGTGGAGCCCTTGTAGGCTGAGTTACTTGGTACCAGTTGTTTAGCTGTTGACTTGAGATGAAAGTTGAGGGTTTTGTGCCCAACTGTTCTATTTACATTGGTAGATGGTTTGAGAAATGAAGTTTTAGTCTAGTAGCAGGACTACGTGGTAGTGCTAATAATATTGAAAGGCTTTAATTGCGAACAGACCTCCTGTAGTATCAGCCAACGGGGAATATACCCCCATACCTCTATTGGCACAGGTAGGCCCCATGAGTGATCGTGGTGACTAGAGTAACACACAAAAAATCAGTAAGGGGACTGTCTGCACTTGGGCAAATGATAAGTTCTGTATTTTCACCAATAGAACTACAGGGAGGGAGTCTATCACAATCTGGTGATATTTATAGGGGGTCTATCTTCAGTTAGCCCCACTGAAATTGCTATATTCTTTGCACAATACAAATGTGAATTTTTTCAGTTTTGCTGGATTCAATTTCATTCCATTACCCATATGGATATGCATAAACTTCTTGTCATATGGGATTTTCACAACCTGTCAGTCTCAAGATAGATAAAGAAATCTTATGGATTTGTGTCGAGTGCTGCTACGGGGACCCAAAATATGGGACCAATGGGAGGGGACATGTGATGTGTCCCCTCCCTATTGCATAATGAGTTAGCCATGCCAACTCATTATGCAATAGGGAGGGGACACATCACCCGTCCCCTCTCTTGGTCCCATATTTTGGGTCCTTAAATTATTTTTCATTTGTGTCTATGTCATTAAATATGTATTAAATGGATGTCAATTATTAGATCATTGGGTTTTGATATTTGTACATGGGCCTAATAATTATTTCTTTGGTGCACATTTAACGAGATGGACCAAGGCTAATATATACTTTCTCATTTTGAATTTTATGATTTTATGTCATCTGTTGGACTCTATTTTACACTCACGTATTAATGATATCCACACTGGAAGTAGATGTTGATGGAGAAAAATGGGAATCGAGGTCTCGGTATAAGTCAATGATGTGTATAATGTTTGATGCAGATTTTGCTTCTTTTTCTTTTCTGTTTCCCCCCTTTTTTAGAGAGAGATGATTCAATCTTTACTTGTCTTGTTACTTATTAAGAAATACTTTTTTTAGTTGTACAGAGTAAAAACACAAATTGTTTAAAAATCCAAATCTTTTTGTCAATATTTAGGTATCATTTCTATGAAAACTCAAGGAAAACTACTTCTACAAGGTTTCCTATGTCTTCCTACAATTTTTACGTTTAAACCCTAAACTCTATTTGTGGTTCTGCTTTAAGTTTTACCATTGATCTTGGCAGAAGTATGCAGAGTTATGATCTCCACGGCTAATCCTATTATATAATTAGGGTAGCTTTACTAGTTCTTATGATCTAGTGCCCTCTAATTGGAACAATATTTCTTTTTATTCAGTCTCTCTTGCAATTTAAACAATCATGCATATCACAATTCTGGAGACTAGAGAGTTTTAGTAAGTCATAAAGATTAGGGTTTTTTCCCCTTCATAAATGCCTCCTTTAATATAGGGTCATTATGCGAAAACCAGCTTCAAGGGTCAATTTGTATAGAAATAAACTTCAATGGGCTATTGATTGCAATCAACCATGACTCAACTTACTATCAGAACATCCCACCGTAAGGGGCAATCCCAACCATTCATGGGTCCTCAAAATTACCAGAACACCCCCCTTCCCCTCCACTGATAGGATTGGTACTCATCAACCACATTGACCTATTTCTTTGATGAAATTTTAACTTAAAATTCACACATGTCAAGTACTAAGTTTGGTTAAGAAGGCATGTCGAGTGCCTATCGCGTATTTTTTTAAAGATAGTTTGAAAGTTTTAGTCAAAATTTCATGAGAAAATTGGCCAGGATAGTTGATTGCAATCAGAACCTCATTTAAGGTAGTTTTTGTTCAAATTGAACTTTGAAAGTGGCTTTCGTAGAATCACCCTAATGTAAAGATAGTTTACCTGAAAACACCCCAAAGATTAGGGCAGCTGCAAAAGGTAAAAGGACACCCAACGAGATGTGAGATACAACTCAAACTGAACAACAGCAAGCAATAGCTCCGGAGTTGAAAATTAATTTCCTTAGTTTTAGAGCTTAGACCCAAAAAAAAGGAAAAAAAAGAGGATAATAAACAGGAATTCGAAGCTGAAAACAAATTAGTAGCCAACCCAAAGATATGAGAGCAAATGTACAGCAGAAGACCCCATAAGCCCCAATATGATGCCAGGAAAAACATATTTTTTGCCTTCAGATGAACATAAATCAATATTAGTATACGCAGCTTTTCGAGATATCCACTGATGGCAGAGGCAACCTGAAGTTCAACGTTGGCACAAAGAACATATTCGACACAGCTAATCAGAAGAAGACGATAGCGGAATCAACACATCAAAAAGTAATGTAGTCATAAAGTTGAAACAGCGTAACGCACCACATTTTCATTTCCAAGCCGCAACAGATTAACGACAAAACCCAAGCGCAACTCGCTTTTGTCTAAACAAAGACTCCAATTGACACTTCAGGATAGTATCTAAATCCAAACAATAATCCTGTGTGTACATATCTCTCACACACCAACAGCTCTTATTTACATACACGCTTTGTAGGCAAATTCAAGATAGTAATCGACAATCAAATATATTATGCAGGCAAAGCGAAGCTCTCCTCCTTCCAGCGTGGGGGATCAACAACAAGACATGGATCGGATTTCTCAAAATCTGCAACCTGTGGTATTTGAAAGGTTGAGTTAAGGTACAGAAATCATGCCTATCTGAACGCACAGACAGGTCAATAAGGGGTTGTTTCTCTCCAAAATTTTGGGTTTTGGCACTTTGATAAATTGAGAACTGTTCAAAACCCCAAATTTGCAAATGATATTTTATTTATTTACTTATTTTCGGTTCGTTTAAAATGGAAGGTTGACTGTTGCTCTCACTTTTCTCTTTATCTGCAAAATTTGAAAGAAAAGAGAGGATTTCTTCTGGCAGCAAATTGTATCTGATTACCTCAACAAACTTCCAATCGAAACAACACAATATTTTTGTTGATAATTATGATTCTGAAAGAATCCTTGACCGGTTGACCTACTTAGGAATCCATGGAAACAAAACAGACCCTAAGCAATTTAGTAGAAACAATGTCTGACCTTTTGCTGACAACTGGGGCAGTAGTGATATTTGTGCCAGAGACAGTCCATAGAGGGGCATAGGAAGCAAACCCCAAGCATGAATGGCATCATGCAGGCGACAGCAGCTGCTAGACTTGGCTTAGATCTGCAACCGAGAACATTACAAAGATGATTGCTTCAGTATGTAAAAAAGTACTTTTTTTTAAATAATGAGAACAAGGGAGTTAACAACGAAACCATTATTTAGATTCTGTTGCGTTTACTTATTATCCTCCTCCAATCAGATATACATAGGACTTAAGTAACAAAGAAATAGACCGCACCTGCCTGCACTGATGCAAGGAGCAGCAGCAAGCTCCAAAATTTCGTAGAAATTTCAGAAGGAATTAGTCAGCTATAACATCTTAAAATAAGAATGCTTCGATACAATATTGGTTCTCAGATATAACTGACAGAGACTGGATAAATTGACCTAAATAGCCACTACATTAAGTAGTCACATACCAATTACCAAATACTTGGGAACATTTCTGTTAATGTCAGTACTATCAAGGATAGATAGGGGAGAGTCAATAAATTAGTATCAGGCTGACGAAGAGTCATTGCTATTTGAGAAAATATTGTTAATGACATTTACAAGTGAGAATAGAAAGTATTAGATGCCTCTGGGAAATAGGTCCTACCTAGATCAAGATAATCAAAGGTCCCTATATTCTCCATCAAAATTTTAACCTGTAATTTGTTACCTAGTTTATAAAGTCCCCTTGAGGATTGGTTTGACGATCCTCTTGTCATGAAGCTATGGATAATGCCATAGCAAAAGTAACAGTTCCAGGTACAAGATCTGATATAGAAGGTGTATATACAGAAGAGTCACCTACTCATGCAGCAAGGAGAGCAGTCATGTGCACTCGGGGAGCAAAAATGGGCCAAAGATGTCCACTTAACAAGGTACAATCTATTTTCTTTTATTCATCAGAAGTATCATCAAAATTATTTGGCAAAGGTCAAAAGTACAACATTAGAGGTTTATCGGGCAAAGGAAACCAAACTTAAAAGTATGCTAATACTGCATTTGACGTCCAAGAAAAAGAAAACGTAAAAAGGATCAAATGGTAGCAACACTAGGAGGTTATGCTAAAAAGAAGCCAATATCCGTCATCAGGGGGGAAAAAGAAAGAAATAAATGCAAGGAACATACTTCGGCGCTATTAAAGGAAGAAACTAAGGATTGCTTAACATCAAGAATGTTAACTGTAAAAATTTCACCATGTGATTGCTGACTTGAATACAAATCTTCTGCACAAAGCACTCGACTCATAATGAAGATACCACTTATGACTAGGTTGTTGCCGACACAGACTATTTAGAGTCATCAATATCTTCTCAATGCTCTACATGTAGCCAAATATCAAATGTAATTCATGTAGGTCATAACAACTTTCCATCCATCATGTTATCAATAGAAATCTATAACTAATATTCAGAGCCTAAAAGAAGTTCATATAGCCCCAGTCCAGAATATGATTCAGAGAAAGCATATAATGATATAAACAGAGGTTTCCTTCAATCTCTTCTTCCTGTAAATCAAGCTAAAAAGTACACGATACAAATGAAAGAGGGTTCATTTATCTTCAATTTTGCCATACAATTGAGTTTGATGTGGATTTATAGAGATTTGATTCCCTCCTCTAGAGACAGCCTTTATGGAATTTTTTTGAAGCTAAATATTTAACTAATTGTATCGGAGTGGTGACGCTGAAATTGTAGTGTTTAATGGGAACTGGTGGTAGTGCGATAGTGAAGCCAGTAATGCAATGTGGTGCCGAAACTAAGGTTAATGCAAACCAGCCCATGTGGGTGACAAAACAGCTTAAGCATGGCAATATGTTAGGATCGATCTAGTCCAATATTAAATACACGGATACTTCGATATGGGTCCCCATAGAGAATTGGGTTGTCTCCCTCCGTAAGCTTTTTAAGGATGAACTCTCCTAGGTCTAACATGTCACCATGGCAACGCTAGAGATTATGAAACCAAAATAAGCTAGAGAATAACAGAAATAGCATTTATTCTCTGTCTCTCTTTCTCCCTAACTCTAATAATCTCTCTCCATCTGGAATCTCCGTCCCTCGATCTCTCTCAGTGTCTATTTCTCTCAGTCTGAAATCTCTACAAGTTTCTCTTTCTCCCTCAGTCTCTCTTCTGTTCTCACTCTAAGAATATCCCTCAGTCTTTCTTTCTTTTTCTTCCACAGTCTTTCTTCAATAATCTCTCTTTCTGAGAATTAACCAGCTTTCTTCAACAAAAAAAAACTCTCTTTCTTTTTCAGTCTAAGAATCTCCCTAAATGTAAGAATCATCCTTGGTCTCTCTCTTTCTCCTGGTCTTTCTCTCCAAACTAAAGGATATTAAGAATAAACATCATCAATGTTTTAGTCTTGACCACATTACAAATAGAAGATCTGAAAGAAATGTGATTTAGAAGTGTAATATGAAACAACTTAAAACGGGGGTGGGGGTGACAAAGAGAGGGTCAGAAATAAAGAAATGTCTTTATTTATTGCGCTTGTGGCGGAATAAGGAACAATAGATTTTTATGAGATTTTCTCATGTATTTTGATTGAAAAAGGATGAAATATAACTCGACATATTAGTGATTTCATTTTAACTAGAAAGCCAGACTAAAGTATCTTTAAGTGATTTTGAAATCAAGTTAAGAATAGTAAAACTAGAGATAATTTTTAAAATATCGATGTTTTGTAGAATAAATATGTTTAATATAATAAGGGATATTTAAAAGAAGGGATATGAGAGAGAGAGAGAGAGTAAATATGTTTTATATGTTTAATATAACAAGGGATATTTAAAAGAAGGGATATGAGAGAGAGAGTGTGTGTGTAAAACAAGAATTGACCTTACTTAAGAAATGACAAAACAACCTTCGCCTCGGAGAAATGTTTTAAATAGACTATTTTTAATATTTAATTAGCAAAATTGAATTGAAACTTATTTAATTAGCAAAATCAACCACTCTAGGTCATGTTAGCACACGTAGCTGAAAATTGGTCGGTTTTGCAAAGTATGATTTTTGGAAATATACGAGATTAGTAGTCTTGGTTAGTAGATTTAGCTAATTACCTGTGTCAGAAAAAAAATTCGTGGTTTTGATGAAACACCAACAATTCTTTGGGTTCTAAAAACTCACACTTTGTGGAGCCCAATTTAGTAGGTAAGATATTAAGTCTCTAATTTTTATAGGTGGGTATTTTGGGCTCCACAAGGGAATTTGTGACTTAGAGGTTTGTATGAGATTATGCCGAGGCTGATTCTCAAACAAATTTATGATTAAACACAACTAATCACAAGAGACTACTAGACTTGTGTTTTGTAAAGATGAATTTTTGCAAAATCGACCAACTTTTATCCACTTGTATTGATATGACTTAGAATTGTTTGATTATGCTAATTAAATATTTTTGAGTCGATTTTGCTAATTAAATTTTAAAAAAGGTCTATTTCAAAAAATTCACCTTTAAAAAACATGTTTTGCCCTTGAGATAAAGGAGTCAAATATTTTTACCCCCAACTCATTCATGCATTTGTAAGCCCTTAAACACATCTCTAGCGCAATATGTCTATCCATACGAAATTTACCCAAAATTTATCCCTATCTATAACCTCTATCATCCATAAGTGTCAAAAGCAACAGAGACGCTTGGATTGTTCGCTTCCCTATCTAAAAAAAAAGTTTTCTTTCTTCTTCCTCAAATTCAGCTAGCCAAACATGTTAAAAATTTCCATTAAAATTGCTCTATAAACGGATGTCTACTCCATCTCTATCAAATTTCGTGGTCGATTCCACGAAAAAGACTCTTTGGCAAGCAAAGAAGTTGGAATTACTCGTGGTTTTACCTACCTTTAGGTTTTCTGACCTTTCGAGGTTTTTTTAATTACATTATCCTTTATG
The DNA here is from genome assembly GCF_001876935.1 of Asparagus officinalis. Taxonomy (NCBI): domain Eukaryota; kingdom Viridiplantae; phylum Streptophyta; class Magnoliopsida; order Asparagales; family Asparagaceae; genus Asparagus; species Asparagus officinalis. The sequence goes on from NC_033795.1 coordinate 34,761,225, forward strand.
GAATACCATTAACGTTTTTACTACATTTTCCCTCTTTTGGATACATTTAGCTCGTTTTTCTATATTTCTTCGAATACGGATAACTTTTTGACTTTATTGTTACCTTTGATACATTTTACTTATCTCTAAGTTTTTCTTATTTACTTCCTAAAACATTAGGTTCACAAAAGTTATTTCAAGAATCTAGATGCAAAGTAAGTTCTAAGACCTCGATCCGAATCTCTCAACATGGTTTAATTCTTAGGATTTTTGTTCTTCGCAAAATATTCCAAAAACTAGGTCCTAATCAAGCTACTATTAATAACCCAAATTACTTCATCTTCACAAATTTGAAGAGGAACATACTCTTGTGCTTGAATTCAACCATATGAATCTCCCTCTCGTCTAAGTGATAAGAGTCTATTGACACAAGCATAATTGTGACTATAGGTAAATCTTCTTTCATAACGGATCTAGAGAATGTGTTCTTATGCATATCAAGAATGTGATTCTCAGGATCTTTGCTAGCATTTAGTTGATATCTTTGTACAATGACGACTAATGATTGGCGAGGATCTTCATCTGCCTATTCCAAGGAGAGGGACATGTAATCTACAGGGAGTAATTCTTGGAGGTGTCAAGATTGGGCTCTGATTATAGCGGATTAGGGTTATATTTTTAATCAAAAAAGTATTTGTAATTGTTGATTGAAGTGTAGATAGGGAAGACAATGATTGACTTAAACCCAAGGGGAGAGAGTGGAAAGGAAAAGGGTGGAATGTATTCATTTGTGTTTGGATAGACAACGAGAAGATGGGAGGGTACACTACAATATGTGTTTGTTTAGAGTAGGGGATGAAAAGGGAAGGGGAGCTACTTAACCAGTATGCCCTTTTAATAAAATAATAAACAACGCCTTTTGGTTTTCTCGTATACGAAAATATTGAAATTTAAAGAAAATTCTACTTGAAACCCCTCCCCTCCCCTCGCAATCCGTCCACTTTTGGGCGGTTGAGAAAGTGGTTAAATTTTCTAATTTTCATCCATCCCCTCCCCTCTCCTTGCTAACCAAAAAATGTAAACAAACACAATGTTAAAAGGGTTAGCATTGTCAACCTCTCTCTCCCTCCCCCTCCCCTCCTGAAAAACTCTATCTAAACTTAGTGTAAAGGTGTTCATCATTATAGAAGAAAGTTTGTGTCTATATTTATGGCACCCCTTTTACCACTTTTATATATACATGCCTCATCTACGGAATTGTGAATAACTTTAGTCACCCTCATCTACGCTTCATCAAGAATAGCAAATGCTTTTTGGATCAAATTCTTACTCTAGTTCTTATGAAAAGACCAAACCATAGATACATTCAACATTTACTCATTACGGATGTTCTTCCGAGTGGCCATCTATTTCTAAGAGGCAAAAGATGAGCCTTGTCAATCGCCGCTATACACCAACATTGATGACATCTTGTGTGACACATGTTTCAAATGAAGGAAACCCGAGATCATACGTTTTGCTAAAGACCTTGAGAATCACATTTGCGAGAAACATATGGGAAGAAGATTTCCTCTGGTCATAAATAAGTCATTCTAAATCTCAAGCGAGAGGGAGACTAACAAGGTTAAATCGAGCACCAGTTTATGGGACAAATTTTCAAAACCAACCTATTTGGATTTTTATTCCCAAAAAACGACCCCATTCAGTTTTATTTGCAAAAACCGACCTGGTTTCAGCCTCAGCGCTGAAACCAGGTCGGTTTTTGAAAAAAACTCTCCGAAACTTCACGGGAGTTGAACTCCCGTGAAGTTTTTTGAACTATGAAACTTCACGGGAGTTCAACTCCCGTGAAGTTTCGGAGAGTTTTTTTCAAAAACCGACCTGGTTTCAGCGCTGAGGCTGAAACCAGGTCGGTTTTTGCAATTATTTTTGAATGGGGTCGTTTTTGGGGAATAAAAGTCCAAATAGGTTGGTTTTGAAAATTTGTCCCCAGTTTATGTCTCCCTTCACTTTCTGGATTTTATATGACTTAGGGTATTAATTACAGTTTGATTTCGTCCAAGTTTTGATCTATGGTTTTGGCATATTTTACAATAAGCAGGCCTCCCAAGAGAGATTATAACTGTAGTTTCACTGGTCTCTCTATAGTTTTGCATCTAAATTCTTGAAATAACTTTCATGAACTCAATGTTCTTTGGAAAAAAAAAAGAAAGTTAACACGAAAAAAAGGTGACTAGAACTTTACCAAGTTAACAATAAAATCATATGGGTATCCAGACTTGAAAAAAAAAAGTAGCAACAACATGCTTAATTTATCCAAGAAGAAAAAAGAAGTAGCAATAAATGAATAATGATATTGAAGAAAGGATAAATTTTATAAAAAGTCAGAAAAGTAAAAACTAACAGGTAGGTAAAAACACATACATGTATATAAAACACATAAAGTTAACAAATCAGACTCGCAAATAGTCATTCTTATTTGGAAAAAAAAAATTGTTAGAAGTCATTTAAAACTTAAAAGTGACCAGAAGAGGTAGTAGTTAACTATCTAGAGTAACATAATCGAAGGTCCCTAGATTGCCCATCATTCTAGCATCATGTCGTTACTTGTCTTGTTAATGAGCTATCCTTATGGATGGTGTTTTAGAGTATGGAATCCCTCTTGTTATGATGTTATGGAGAGGACCCAAGCAAAAGCAACAGTTTCAGGTGCAAGATCTAATATAGGACAGGGTGCATATTCCAAAGCATCCTTGTTTGAAGCACAATGCCCCGCTCATGCAGCAAGAAGAGTTCTAGGGTGGTCATGAGGGAAGAAAATGGGTGTGAGATGCTACTACTTAAAGAAGCTACAAATCGTATTCTTACTCAGAGAAGTTTCAATTAAATCAGTTGGCAAAGGACCAACGATACAACTTCAGAGATGTGCGAGGTAAAGGAAGCTAGCCTAAAGTACGCAAACATTGCACTTTCCACAGCAGAGAAATAACTTCAAACAAGGAGCAAAATTGTAGGAGTACATCCTAGGAAGAAGTAGATGTTGGTCATCGTACGTGAAAAAAAGCATTTCTCCGCCTCACAAAAGAAAGGAGGGACTGACAAACATCAAGAATCTTCTACGAGATCCCGATTTAACCACGAATCATCGGTCAAGAAATATAATATCTTGTTTGGGAGTTCAGTGAGGGGAACAGAGGGAAACTTAGTTTCTTCGGGCTTGTTTGGGTTTGGAGCGAAGGGAAGTTGAGGGAACATAGGAGAAGTTAAGTTAAGGGAAGGTAACATGTAAAACTTATTCGGGAAATTAATAAGAGGGAATCAAGGGGAACTTATTTCACCTCGCTCGTTTGGGAAACCTCACTCATTTGGTTGGGAAGTGTAATAAAGTGGAGAGAAGGAAAGTGAATACATATGAAATGAAATGACATAAACAACCTCATGTGTTATTAAGTTATGTTGTTGTTAGATCTTAATAGGGGTAAATTGGTCCCTCTATGATTGCTTTGCTCCCCCTCCCTTACCTTCACCCTGGTTACACCCCTTCTCTCCCACTACCTAGTCCAAACTTGATTCCCAAACAAAGTTAAAAGCCT
>NC_033795.1:34764806-34783453 GCF_001876935.1 Asparagus officinalis
CATGACAACAATAAACCGGCAAATTAAATGGAAAAAATCAACAGACGTAAAATCCCAAATAACGCAGGAGTCCGAAACCCTAAACCCCAGCAGCAGAGTCAGAGGAGGGGACGAGGGTGGGGAACCTGACGGTGGTGAGCCCAGAGGATCCGCAGTAGACGCAGTTGAAGGGAGCGGGGGTGTCCCGATACATGGTCTGCTGAATCGGGACCCCCTTGGGATCCCCGTAAACAGCGTTGGGGGGTATCATGCCCGCTTGGTACGGGCTCTGACCCACGTGAAACGCCTGCTGAGGCCGAGCCTGCGGGTGGCTCTGAGGCGGCGGGTACGGGTTACGGACGCCCAGCGCCCGGTCTCTGGAGTCGAACTGTCCTGCCGCTTTCGCCCCCCCCCATCGCTTCAGCGGTTATTAGATGTTTTCGAAATTTTTGATGGGTTTATTATTGTGAGTGGAGATTGTTGGGAGAGAGAGAGAAAAAAAAAAAAAGGAATTTAACGGGGAACGAATAAGCGGCGTCGGCGTTTTTCGGAGATCGCGTGCAACGACTCAGCGGAAGGGCTGGACTTTGAAGTTTCCGGTAGAAAGGTTGAATGCTGCAAATTAGTTTTCTTGGTTATATGGAATTAAGGCTGTCCATCCGGACCGGACAAAAACCGAAGCCCCCGCCCACGAGCCTGAGTGGTCCGGGCCGGGCCGGTTGTTTTTATTTTTTGTTTTTTTTAAAAAAATAATCTTTTTAAAATTTTAATTATACATAAAAAAAATTACACAAAATTTTAATAAAAAACAATAATATTATTAACCACTTGAAATTACGTAAATACAAATACAAAAAAAAAATATAAAAATAAAATATGATAAAAGTAACTTTTTTATTAATAATTAATAAATCATTTACAAGTATAAATTTATTTCGAAATTCGTCGCATCACAATAGATGAGTACATCTCAACTAGGTTGGCATCTATTCACCTATATCACTATCATTTGTAACTGTTTCCAAAATAATTCATTACAAATTTTCAGCTAAGAAATAAAAACTACAATTTGATGAATTTTGTTTAACATTTATATCTATCTGTTAGTCCCAACTCTTTAAATTTATCTTCAATTTCAGCCAACTAATCGATGCATTGCGTTCTCTTCTCGTACCTCCACCAATCATGTAAGCACATCACCATATGTACAATATACGGATCTAATGATATCCTGTGATCGTCAATCAAACGTCCTGCAGGGCTGAAGGCGGATTCCGAAACTACCGTCGAAACCTGCACTATTAGTAAGTCACGAACCATGGTGGAAAGTATAAGATATGAAACTGATCCATATACTCTCCACCATTGTAAAATATCTAAATTATTATTTTGATATTTAACTAAAGAAACAGATAAATATTCATCTATTTTAGAAACCTACAATGCTGATCCAAGTCCAGATCCATCAGTTAGCTCAACTACCATTGCATACCTATCAAAACTTATATTTTTACCTCAACTTAAGCTCGAAGAAGCCGAAGCTGTAGACTGCTGCGCAGCTACACCATGTTTAGCTGCATACTCATTATATAAGGTTTGAAAATAATTTCTAATAGCATTATGATGAGAAGTAGCTGTAAGAGTGGATTCATCATCTAAGTTTATAACTTCATTACCATATAGTGAATTTAACAAACTTCGAAGTGTTGGCCTTCTTGTTTTGATGATTATTTAACAAATAATTTACATCTAATATTGTTTGTCTAGTGTTTGTATTTTGTTATTTATTGTAGACAAACAATATGTTGGAGGTTGGATGGATTGAGCCTACACGATCATATCAAGAGGAGGTTGGAGGAATTGTGGAGTGAAGCATCGTACAATTCAAGTTCAAGATCCAAGTTTAGCTTCATCCGCAACGTGTACCAAGTCGAGCTTATTGAAGATCAAGATCTAGCTTGGGTAACTTAGTATAGATTTTATATTATGTGTGTTAAGTACGTTAAGCTCAATATCTATACACACACATTTATTGGTTTCTTCGTATATATATATATATATATATATACATAAGTTTTGGTTTCTATGCATATATATAGTTATATATATACATACATGTGTTTTGGTTTTTATGATATTACATACTCTATTGTGTTTTAGTACTTATTGCATAGAATATGTAATTTTGTGAAAATATTATACATGGTTTAGCCTAAATGTCAAAATTCATATGTTTACATTTTCGTGTTTTGGACTATTTTGCAAAATGATGATTTTTCACAAATGGGAAATGCAATTTGGAAAATTCTTTTTGTAACATGTTCATTTACATGTTTATATACATTTCCCAAAGTTTTATTATTTTTGGACTTCATTTGTTATTTTTAACATATTTTCCAAAGTCTCAAAAATCAGCTCTAAAACCTATTTTTCTGTAATATCAGTTTTCGGTCGACCGCACCGGTCGACCGCTCAATTGTTCATTTATTTCTGGGTAGCAGAGAGTTTGTCGGTCGACCGCACCGGTCAACCGAGAGCTCGATATTTCCTTCGGTCGACCGCACCGGTCGACCGACGAAGTTCCTGCTCGATTCTCAGTCTGGGATCTGCATCGCGGTCGACCGCGAATTTTTTCGGTCGACCGCCGCTCTGCCAATGTGACCGTTGGTTCCCTAACAACTATTTTCTGATCTGATTTTTTCTGGGACATTTTGGACTTTTACTTAGGGGTTTTGGCTGAGATTTTGAATGGGTATAAATACCCCATTGCTGTTCTCTTTCAAGATATCCAAGAAGTTTTTAAACAAGGTTTTAAACAAGGGTTTAAGCTTGTTTAGTTTTGGTTTAAGTTTGTTTTGGGTTTGCTGTTACAAAGAGGAGTTTACATCAACTATTGAAGAGTTCATCTTCAACATTTCATCATTCTCTCTTTGTGTTTTCAGAGAAGAATCGCTAAATTCTATTTCTAGCTATTTATTGTTTTATTCATAAATTTCTATATGCTAGATTTTAAATTGAGTTTAGTTTTGACTTATTGAATCTCATTGTTACACACACCCACATGAGCTTATTGTATTTGCATACATAGTATATTAGGGTTGTGAGAGATTGTAACATTGAGTTGTGCTTAATTGAGTTCTCATCTATTGTAGAGAAGTTAGGTTTTCGGTGAGCTAGAAACCGAGTGTGTTGTGAAGTTTTCGGTGAACTAGAAAACCGATTGTGAGGAGTGACGTTGATCGGTGAGCGTTGAAAACCGACACTGTGAGGTGTAAACGTTATTCGGGTGAACGTAGAAAACCCGGTTGTGATAGTAGATTTCTCCCGGGGAGTGGGGAGCGGAGACGTAGGACGGAAGGTCCGAACTCCGTGATCATATTGCTTGTTTGAGTGTGCTTTGGCGTTCATTCATATTTATGTTCATATCTTATATCGCCATTGTCCATAGCTCATTATTTATATGATCCACTATTTAGTTCATATTGTTTACCCGTTGTGTTAGTTTTATATCCTTGCATATACATATATCATATTGTATATCTCTTTGATAGGATATATCATCTTGTGTTAGTTTAGATATCCTTGCATATATATATTCATCATATAGGATATATCTCATTGTTCATATTGCTTATCCTAGCTTATATAGTTGTTATATTTCATACTTGCTAGGATAACTTGTTAATAAATTTTAATTGGCATTTAAATCGGATTAGATTAGCATAAGACCCTAATCACCCCCCTCTAGGGTCTAACACATACCTATAGTTCCTTTCAAATATCTCATCAATTTCTGGACAACATCCCAATGAAGCTTTCCATGATTACTTGTGAACCTACTAAGCATTCCTACAGTTATATTGCATATTCTTGCACTTAACTCTTTGTATATCTATCTTGCAAGAATATAATTTATTAATTAGTTTTTAATTGGCATTTAATCGGATTAGATTAGCATAAGACCCTAATCACCCCCCCTCTAGGGTCTAACAATTGGTATCAGAGCTTGGTGCTCTTTGATTTAAGGTCTAATCGCCTTGAGTTAAAGATCCAAGTTATATTTTTGTGCTAATCTTGTTTTGATTGCATTTGTATCTTGCTTGCATATTTTTACAAATTATGGATATGAATGATGCATCTTGTTTAGGCTATGATTCTAGTATTGCTCCTAAATTCAATGCTTTCCCTTATGCTCAATGGTGTTTTAGATTCAAAATATTTGTTCAATCTAAAAATATCGATTTATGGGAAATCATTGATTGTGCTTATATTGTGCCCACGTTGGAGAAATCCAAGTGGAGCAAACATGATAAAAAGATGTTTATTATGAACAAGCTTATGTTAGAATTTTTATTAAATGCATTTGATTCATTTATGTCTAACAAGCTTGATTCTTTTGATAGCGCTTATACATTATGGAAATTCATAGAAGCGCATCAAGGAGACTTGGAGGCGATCCGACAAGCTTTGGAGGATCCCGCTTCAAGTTCATGTGGAGCATCATGCACACGGCCACTAGGCGATAGCCCTAGTGAGGTTTGCGAGTTCGAACCCGATAATGATTTATCTAGTGATGAACTTGCTTGTGCTAGTGAAAAATTATTACATGCCTTTAACAAGTTGCAAAATGATTTTATTGATTTACAAAGCAAGCATGTTAGTTTAAAATCCGATCATGAGAAGCTAGCTTCCAATTTTGATATCATTTCCAAAGAAAATGTTGCTCTTAAAGAAAGTAATGATATGTTAAAATTGGAAAATGAGAAATTATCATCATCCATTTCTAGCTTATCTCATGCTAAGATTGATGCCATGTTAGAAGTAGAGAACATAAAAAATAACACTGCTTCATTTATAAATGACTATTTATGTTCTACTTCTAAAAATGCATATGTGCCTAAAAATGAAGATTTGAATCTTATGAAAAATAGTATTTCATCTTTAGATTCAACTTTGAAAACATGCATTAATAATCATAAGAAGCTTATGGATATGTGTGCTAAGTCTAAGAAGTCATCCACTCATTATGCACACATGTATAGCAAAACTTATAAGTGTTCTATTTGCGGCCGTCAAGGTCATTTAGCTAAGTTTTGTTATGATGCACACAAACATAAGAATTCTAATGCTCCTTGTGCATCTCATGTAGCTTCTTCTACACTTACACATTCACATGCTCATTCTCACAAAGTTCATCATAAGCATGCTAGTGTGTTCAAGTGTGATCATTGTGGTCGTTTTGGTCATTTGGCCGAATATTGTTTTGATTTGAAAAAGAAATCACGTTTTCCAAATGTATCTAGTAGACCACATGTTTTTAAATGTGATGTTTATGGTAGGTTTGGACATCTTGCTAAATTTTGTTTTGATATACAAAAAGCTTCTAAATTGCAATATGTTCCAAATAGACCATTGTTTAAGAAAGTTTCACATTTGCAAAACAATTTTAAAAGACCAAAAGAAAAATATTTATTTGCAAATGATTCCCGTGCACGAGCTAATGGTCCACAAAAACAAATGTATCTCTTTCATTGCACAAATTGCAATCGGAAGGGTCATTTGAGTGAATATTGCTTTGACCATGTTAGTGCACCACATGCGCCCAAACGTGTTCATTGAGCTTTAATGATAGGGGTCATGTCCCTAAATCTTTTGGTACCAAGAGTTCTTGGGTACCAAAACAAATTTAAACTTTAAACCAAGAATTTTAGTGTTCTTATTTTTTCCTTTCTTGGTTTTAAAATTATGTCTTTTGAAATCTTTTTATATGAAAACAGTTTTTAATTGATAAAATCTTTTGTTTTCATGATTATTTGATCTTGTTTTGATGAGAGGTCTGTATTTATTTAACCCCCCGGATTATTGGGTGTTTATTCCTAAATCTTGTTTACCGGGTGCTAAAATGTTTATATGAGTTGTTACTAGCTCAAAAGCTAGATATGGTTACCTCTCTTGATTTTTTTTTAAAATCAATGATGTTTTGGTTTTATGATTTAAATTTTGATTTATGATTTCATTTGATTGAATCGTTTTCATTTGAAAACATTTTGCATGATTCTCATGCTCTTTTTCTTTTGATTTCATAAATCTACTATTATACATGTTTTTATGTTTTTTATGAGACACTATTTTCATATATGTTCTCATTATGTTCATGTATGTGAGTAAATTTTTTAGCATGCTCTTATCTATGCTTGCTCACATATGTTTGCCATGATCTTTTATTGCTTATATTCTATATGGCATTTTGATAGGGGGAGCATTCCCTATATCTTTCTATGTAAATATACTCACCCATGCATATTGATAGGGGGAGCTTTTGCTCTCTTCATCCTTTTGTCCCCTTTTTGATGTTGTCAAAGGGGGAGAAATATTATGAGTATATTCCTTCTTGTTTATATGCATGATATATTATACTTTGTATATTCATTTCCTTTCATGCATATATCATTTTTATAAATTGTTTGTCATCATCAAAAAGGGGGAGATTGTTGGCCTTCTTGTTTTGATGATGTTTAACAAACAATTTAACACTAATGTTGTTTGTCTAGTATTTGTGTTTTCGTATTTATTTGTTTTGATGATGATTTAACAAACAATTTACATCTAATATTGTTTGTCTAGTGTTTGTATTTTGTTATTTATTGTAGACAAACAATATGTTGGAGGTTAGATGGATTGAGCCTACACGATCATATCAAGAGGAGGTTGGCGGAATTGTGGAGTGAAGCATCGTACAATTCAAGTTCAAGATCCAAGTTTAGCTTCATCCGCAACGTGTACCAAGTCGAGCTTATTGAAGATCAAGATCTAGCTTGGGTAACTTAGTATAGGTTTTATATTATGTGTGTTAAGTACGTTAAGCTCAATATCTATACACACACATTTATTGGTTTCTTCGTATATATATATATATATATATATATATATAAGTTTTGGTTTCTATGCATATATATAGTTATATATATACGTACATGTGTTTTTGAGTTTTCATGTTTATAAATATGAAATAACATGTTTCATATTTATTATTGTGTTTAAGAATATATTGCATAGAATATACATATTTGTGAAAATACTATATTCTAAGTTTTTGGACTTAACAATAAACATATACATATTTTATTAAGTCTACAAAATCATTGTGCAAAGTTTCAAAACATGGTTTAGCCTAAATGTCAAAATTCATATGTTTACATTTTCGTGTTTTGGACTATTTTACAAAATGATGATTTTTCACAAATGGGAAATGCAATTTGGAAAATTCTTTTTGTAACATGTTCATTTACACGTTTATATCCAAAGTTTTATTATTTTTGGACTTCATTTGTTATTTTTAACATATTTTCCAAAGTCTCAAAAATCAGCTCTAAAACCTATTTTTCTGTAATATCAGTTTTCGGTCGACCGCACCGGTCGACCGCTCAATTGTTCATTTGTTTCTAGGTAGCAGAGAGTTTGTCGTTCGACCGCACCGGTCGACCGAGAGCTTGATATTTCCTTCGGTCGACCGCACCGGTCGACCGACGAAGTTCCTGCTCGATTCTCAGTCTGGGATCTGCATCGCGGTCGACCGTGAATTTTTTCGGTCGACCGCCGAACTCCCAATGGTCATATTGGGTACAGAATCTCTTTCTGTTTTTCTGGGATTTTTGTTGTTTTGTTTGGGGTTTTGGCTGTTGGTTTCTCTTCCGTTCTCTTTCTAAATATCTAAGAAGTTTTTAAAGAAGTTTTTAAACAAGGGTTTAAGCTTGTTTAGTTTGGTTTAAGTTTGGTTTGGGTTTGCTGTTACAAAGAGGAGTTTACATCAACTATTGAAGAGTTCATCTTCAACATTTCATCATTCTCTCTTTGAGTTTTCAGAGAAGAATCTCTAAATTTTATTTCTAGCTATTTATTGTTTTATTCATAAATTTCTATATGCTAGATTTTAAATTGAGTTTAGTTTTGACTTATTGAATCTCATTGTTACACACACCCACATGAGCTTATTGTATTTGCATACATAGTATATTAGGGTTGTGAGAGATTATAACATTGAGTTGTGCTTAATTGAGTTATCATCTATTGTAGAGAACAAATTTATATTTTTTACATTGTGAGTGTTGTAGGTTTTCGGTGAGCTAGAAAACCGAGTGTGTTGTGAAGTTTTCGATGAACTAGAAAACCGATTGTGATGAGTAACGTTGTTCGGTGAGCGTTGAAAACCGACACTGTGAGGTGTAAACGTTATTCGGGTGAGCGTAGAAAACCCGGTTGTGATAGTGGATTTCTCCCCGAGAGTGGGGAGCGGAGACGTAGGACGGAAGGTCCGAACTCCGTGATCATATCTTGTGTTTGAGTGTGCTTTGGCGTTTATTTATACTTGTGTTTATATTTCTTGTCGCCATTGTCATTAGCTCATTATTTATATGATCCACTATCTAGTTCATATTGTTTACCCCTTGTGTTAGTTTTATATCCTTGCATATACATATATCATATTGATAGGATATATCATCTTGTGTTAGTTTATATATCCTTGCATATATATATTCATCATATAGGATATATCTCATTGTTCATATTGCTTATCCTAGCTTATATAGTTGTTATATTTCATACTTGCTAGGATAACTTGTTAATTAGTTTTTATTGGCATATAATCGGATTAGATTAGCATAAGACCCTAATCACCCCCCTCTAGGGTCTAACAATTGGTATCAGAGCTTGGTGCTCTTTGATTTAAGGTCTAATCGCCTTGAGTTAAAGATCCAAGTTAGCTTATTGTGCTAATCTAATTTTGAGCTTTATTTGTATCTTAGTTGCCTTTTATATTATGGATATGCATGGTTTAGGTTATGCCATCAATATTGCTCCTAGATTAGATAATTTCTCCTACGCCCAATGATGTGTTAGATTTAAACTTTTTGTTCAATCTAAACACTTTGATTTATGGGAAATTATAGATGATATTTATATTGTGCCCACTTTGGAGAAATCTAAGTGGAATAAGAATGATCATCATATGTTTACAATGAACAATATTTTGTTAGAATATTTGCTAAATGCTTTTAATTCATCTATGTCTAACAAATTTGTTCATTTTGATAGTGCTTACAATTTATGGAAATTCATAGAAGCACATCAAGGCAACTTGGAGGAAATCCGACGTAGTTTGGAGGATTATTCTTCAAGTGAGTGTGGAGCATCATCATGCACACGGCCACTAGGCGATAGCCCTAGTGAGGCTTGCGAACCCGATAATGATTTATCTAGTATTGAACTTGCTTGTGCTAGTGAAAAATTATTGCATACCTAAGAAAGTATTGCTCTTCAAGAAAATAATGATATGTTAAATTTGGAAAATAAAAATTTGAAAATGGATATTGCTAACTTGACTCATGATAAAAATAATGCCAACTTAGAAGTAGAGAACATACAAAATGATACTGCTTCCTTTATAAATGACTATTTATGTTCTACTTCTAAAAATGCATATGTGCCTAAAAATAAAGATTTAAATCTTATGAATAAAAGCATTTTATCTTTAGATTCAACTTTAAAAACATGCATTAATTATCATAAGAGGCTTATGGATATGTGTGCCAAGTCTAAGTCATCATCTACTCATCATGCACACATATTTAGCAAAATTTATAAATGCTCTATTTGCGGCCGAAAAGGTCATTTATCTAAATTTTGCTATGATGCACACAAACATAAGAATTCTAATGCTCCTTGTGCATCTCATGTAGCTTCTTCATCTTTTACACTTACACATTCACATGCTCATTCTCACAAAGTTCATCATAAGCATGCTAGTGTGTTCAAGTGTGATCATTGTGGTCGTTTTGGTCATTTGGCCGAATATTGTTTTGATTTGAAAAAGAAATCTCATTTGCCAAATGTTTCGAGTAGACCACATGTTTTTAAATGTGATGTTTGTGGTAGATTTGGCCATTTGGCGAAGTTTTGTTATGATTTGAAAAAATATTCAAACTTGCCAAATTTCTCAAGTAAACCACCTTTGTTTAATGATGCTTCTCATTTGCGATATAATTTAAAAGAAAAATCTTTATTTGCAAATGATTCCCGTGCACGAGCTAATGGTCCACAAAAACAAATGTATTTCTTTCATTGCACAAATTACAATCCGAAGGGTCATTTGAGTGAATATTGCTTTGACCATGTTAGTGCACCACATGCGCCCAAACGGGTTCATAACCCTAAGGCTTTGAGCTTAAATGATAGAGGTCATGTCCCTAAACCTTTTGGTACCAACATTACTTGGGTACCAAAATAAATTTGATTTTAAACCAAGAATTTTAGCATTTTTATTTTAATTTTAGTATTTTTATATTTCTTTGTCTTGGTTTTGAAAATTATGCTTTGAAATCTTTTTATATGAAAATAGTTTTTAATTGATAAAATCTTTTGTTTTCATGATTATTTGATCTTGTTTTGATGAGAGGTCTGTATTTATTTAACCCCCCGGATTATTGGGTGTTTATTCCCAAATCTTGCTTACCGGGTGCTAAAATGTTTATATGGGTTGTTACTAGCTCAAGAGCTAGATATGGTTACCTCTCTTGATTTTTTTTTTTAAAATCAATGATGTTTTGGTTTTATGATTTAAATTTTGATTTATAATTTCATTTGATTGAATCGTTTTCATTTGAAAACATTTTGCATGATTCTCATGCTCTTTTTCTTTTGATTTCATAAATCTACTATTATACATGTTTTTATGTTCTTTATGAGACACTATTTTCATACATGTTCTCATTATCTTCATGTATGTGAGTAAATTTTTTAGCATGCTCTTATCTATGCTTGCTCATATATGTTTTCCATGATCTTTTATTGCTTATATTCTATATGGCATTTTGATAGGGGGAGCAATCCCTATATCTTTCTATGTAAATATACTCACCCATGCATATTGATAGGGGGAGCTTTCGCTCTCTTCATCCTTTTGTCCCCTTTTTGATGTTGTCAAAGGGGGAGAAATATTGTGAGTATATTCCTTCTTGTTTATATGCATGATATATTATACTTTGTATATTCATTTCCTTTCATGCATATATCATTTTTGTAAATTGTTTGTCATCATCAAAAAGGGGGAGATTGTTGGCCTTCTTGTTTTGATGATGATTTAACAAACAATTTACATCTAATATTGTTTGTCTAGTGTTTGTATTTTGTTATTTATTGTAGACAAACAATATGTTGGAGGTTGGATGGATTAAGCCTACACGATCATATCAAGAGGAGGTTGGCGGAATTGTGGAGTGAAGCATCGTACAATTCAAGTTCAAGATCCAAGTTTAGCTTCATCCGTAACGTATACCAAGTCGAGCTTATTGAAGATCAAGATCTAGCTTGGGTAACTTAGTATATATTTTTTATTTTATGTGTGTTAAGTACGTTAAGCTCAATATCCATACACACACATTTATTGGTTTCTTCGTATATATATATATAGTCATATATATACATAAGTTTTGGTTTCTATGCATATATATATATATAGTCATATAGATTGTTGGCCTTCCTGTTCGGTTTTTTTGACGGTTTTCTCTGAATTTATCTGTTCCAGGGGGTCCTAACTGACTTGATATCATCCCCAAACGTGGTTAGGCGGTTATTGACTGAAGATAAGACCAAATCACTCATTCTCATCCACAAACCCGCATCCGGAGCCCTATAAATACAATCCTAGGGCCTCCTTTCAGAGGGACGAAGTTATTATCAAGACGTGGAGGTACTGTCGGATTGAGGAGTCAAGGAGCACGAATTTCAGCGAAGGTAAATCAGATCCCGGCGAACTTCGGCATAAAGAAGGAGCTATTCGAAGGATCTGAACCTCGTCCGTCCGTCCCTTGAGATTAGGCTTGGTCTTAATCTCGAGAAGAGCCCTGATTTCGCTTGGTCGATTTCAGCACTTCAAATCAAACACTCCCTCGGTAAAGACGAAGCTCTGTCCAATTTTCCAACAACCGGATCCAGATCTAAGGTGGTCCACGGATAAACCCCGGCACAGGCAAAGATCCCACGCAAGCAGAAGACCGATAAACGATCTCTGCATTTGTTTGATAAAGTTGTAAACTTTTTTTTTATTTTCATTGTGTAAGGAGATCTTATAAAAAGATCAACTTTTTATTTTATTCGAGTTTATTGTAACGACTAAAGTTGTAATAGATTTGATAGCAATGAAAACAGTAACTTTCGACGCAAACAAACTGGCGACCACAGTGGGAGCCAACGGTCTCGCTGCCGAGGCCGTCGTGTCGCAACCGATGATTAAGATCCCGGTTGAAGAGGTGGTCGAATACGAGTTCGACCAACAGAAGTATGAAGAATACCTCTCGTCCTCCTCCAGATCCGCCGCTTCTCGCAAGTGTAGGAAGATCAATGCCCCCGTTGCTACAGTAGCTGAACCTTGCAACGCCCTTCTGGCTTCCAACGAGTCCGGATCTGTAGATCCGAACTCCTCCTCAATCAAGGAGTTGAGTACAGAAAGCGCGCCCGCTTTATCGAAGAGATCTCGCCAAAGGCAGCGCCAACACCTTGCGTGGCAACTCGTTAGGGCTTTGGAGTCAATTGACGGGATCCATTACGAGGCGGATCTGAAAATTAGGCAACGTTAAGCGCCCCAACAGCGGACAAATGCCCTCTCCTCCAAATCACCAACAAGTAAATGGGTACAAGTCAAAAGGACCCGTTCAACTCTTGAAGAGAGGATCAAAAAGCGCCACGCACTGCTTGCGCGCGCGCGAATTCTTGCGCAAGAGGTCAAAAGATTGCAGAGGGAAGAAGTGGAAAAGAAGCCATGAAAACTGCACAAAGTTTGGAGGCCAAAGTCCAAGACGGCGGCCGAAAAGATCGAAAAATGTGGGTCACTCAAATCCGACCCGCCGGTCCGCGGGTCACTCAAATCCGACTCGCCGAATCGCGGGTCACTCAAATCCCACCAGCCAAATCGCGGGTCACTCAAATCCGACCTGCCAATCTGCAGGTCCCTCAAATCCAACCCGCCAATCTGCAGGTCGCCCAAATCCGACCCTCCAAATCGCGGGTCACTTGGGTCCGACCCTCCACTTTGCGGGTCACCTAAATCTGACCCTCCACTTTGCGGGTCACCTGGATCCGACCCTCCAACCCGCGGGTCACTCAAGTCTGACTCGCGCCAGGGTAAAGACAGAAGATGTTATGCACATGTTTCGTCGATCCCTTCGAGTTCCGTACCTCCGGCGGAGCACCGTGACAGCGTGAATTTGTCCCGATTCAAGGTGAGGATAGTCGATCGCCTGAGTCCTTTGCACGAGGATCGAGGCAAAGTTCTGATCGAAGAACGCTTGGGTCCGGTGACTGAACCCCGAGCGGCTCGTCGAGCTGGGGGTCGTACATGCCCTCGCAACAATTTCAAGCCTTCTCATAAAGGAAAAACTCCAATTTCCACCCGCCTGGGGTGCGTATCCAAAACCAAGAGCCTGTTGAGATCATGCGCTCCCAAAAGCGTAGTTCTAAACATGTGACTCTTAAGAATGCTAATAAAGCGGCAAATCCCCTGAAAGAAATGTATTCATCTGACGATGACAACGTTATACCAGAGGAGTCATGTCAACACATGATAGGTTGCTCCGGTCATCTGACCGATGAGTTGTACTATCGGGCTGGGGGTATGAACGAGTCTCAGAAGAGATATGCCTGAGAAACCAAATCTCACTGTCTGTGCGCTAAGATTATCAGGGCAGTATTATCAGCGTGTAGCTGCCCCAAGACCACTTCGCAGAGGGTCTCGATATTCGAGAGGATCTCTAACGGAATAGCTAAGTCCAAACCAAAGCGTCTCCATAAGAAGCGATCAGCTGTTCATGATGACGAACTTCCAGAAGTCACAATTAACATGGCTGATAAGGGAAAGTCGATTCGACCTTCTAGTTCTGACCCTCTCGTATCGCATCGTCTGACTTGGCTACGCGTAGGGACCACTAGACGTAGGGACTACCAGAGAATGTAGAGAGGTTTATCATCGGATAATGAAGCATCAGATGCTAACTCGGCAATCGCTTCGGATAATACGGTATCCAGTCCGGGACAATCTCGCGAAGTGTTCATGATAAACACCGAGCAAATTGCCAAAATTCTTGAGGATGCCCTAACCAAGCAGAAAGAGGCATTCAAGATCGAAATGGAAATGACTATGCTACGAATGAGGGAAGAGCATGACCAACAAATTCGGGCTCTGTCCAATCTGTTCGGTGAATCCAGCCGTCACAACTGTGCTGACCAAGCAGGTAGCGATTCAGATATGGATGAACATCTTAATGCTGAGAATCCTCCCGTTGACCAGAACACTGGGGGTGGCCCCACTGAAAATAATAACACCAGGGGTAGACCCACTAAAGATAACAACGCTGGGGATGGTTCCACCAAAGATGACAATGTCGGGGGTGGCCACGTTATTCCTCTTAAGAATCGTCCAAACCCCGATACGAGCGAGGATGAGAAAATGAAAGATCTAGAGAGCAAAATCAACGCTCTAATGTCTGATCGAGAGGTAAAGAGGACTGGCATTCCATGTCCATATCCAAGAGAGTGAGATTCAATAGCATACCCGGCGAAGTTCAACCTGATTAACTTCACGCCGTTTGACGGGAATGGTTCACCCACACAGCATCTGATCTACTTCAAGTCCCACTTGGGCATGATCTCTGGCAATGAAGCCTTGATGGTTCGGTCATTCGTTGGTACCCTTCGCGGGCCCGCCTTTGATTGGTACCACCATCTCAAACCCGGAAGTATTAACAACTGGGACGATATGGAGAGCTCATTCCTCAGCAGTTTCTTTAATGACGATGATGAGGTATCCATCAGGACACTTTTCGATGAGAAACAAGAAGATGACGAGACAGTCGACGACTTCATCAAACGCTTCAGGAATAAGGCAATGAACTACCGAGATCCGATCACGGAGGACTTCATCTTCCAGACATGTCATAACAACCTATCTATTGAGATATTAGAAGTTATGGGAGTCGCACCGTCCAACACTTGGAATGACTTGAAGGTGCGCGGTGAACAAGCCGAACGCTTCCTCCGAAGGAAGAAGGCCGAGAGGAGCCAACCGACAGCTAATCCTCCGAACTCGAACTTCGCCTCCCGTGGTAAGGGCAAGGCACATGCAGCTGCTGTTGGTGCTAATCAAATGTCACAATAGCAATCCCGAAGGCAGCAAAAGACTTCGGACCCGAGACTCCAAAAAGAGTATTCCTTCAAGGACGAAGACGTTCCAGCCATCTTCGAATCCCTTCTTGAAAACAACAAGATCAAGCTACCACCTATCGCAAACCAGGAGGAAGCCGGTAATACTGCGGATCCGAAGTACTGTGCGTACCACAGGAGGGTCCTTCATCCCACCAAGGATTGCTTTGCTCTCAAGAATAGCATCCAAACCTTGGTTGAAGCTGGCGTTATATCGCTCAATTAAGTCGAATGAACACTCCGATAAGTATAAGAGTATAAACTGCTCCTTCCGATACTCCAATAGGTATATGAGTCTAAACTGTTTCCTACCGTTGACGGGAAGTTCCTGGAGAATTTTCATATGTAATATTCTTAAGGATAACCCGATCATGTAACTGAATACAATGTCCGTCCCAGTTCTGCAAAGGAAGCTGGGGGTGGATGATTTATGTAACGGTAAGTTCCCGGAAGAATGTTATATATAATTTTCTTAGGGATAATCTGATCATTACGAATAAAGTGATAAATACTAAACTCCCACTGTGATTTCCGAACACTCTTTTGTTAGCGACTCATAGTATTCCATCATAAAAATCCCCCACCGATCAGACTAATTGACGGTGGGATCACCGAAATTCTTTCCGGTTTAACTCATTCACCCACCGATCAGACTAATTGACGGTGGGATCACCGAAATTCTTTCCGGTTTAACTCATTCAAACTTCCGTTATGTTCGTGCACTCAACACTTTCATGGTTAGAGTCCGGATATAATGCTTGGAATTTCCATCTGTCAATCTTTGACGAATTGTCAAACCCCTTCATGTTAAGCCCTTATCACTTAACACTAAGAACCCCTACTGAGTGATTTATACAAGTCAACACTCCTACTGTGATTTGTACTCCCACTCTCACTGTTCACTTGATCAAACCTTCCTACAGTTAGGACCACAGTTAAAATCCCCTCCCGATTCCTTCAATGAATGAGAGGTCTACAAATCGAATGATCAAACCTATAAAAGTTAGGGTCATCTCACACTCCCACTCTCACTTGGTCAAACCTTCCTACAGTTAGGACCAAAACCAAAATCCCCTCTCGATTCCTCCAATGAACGAGAGGTCCACTTTCAAATCGAACGATCAAACCTTCCTACAGTTTGGGCCAAAACGAGAAATTCATCTTTAGTTCGGTAATCAAACCTTCCGACAGTTAGGGTTATCCGAATCTTTTCGATTCTCGGAGTGGAGATCTCACTCTTAGTTTCACCTTTCCGGATTCTGGGAGTGGAGATCCCACCTCGAGTCTCCTTTCCAACTGGAGATAGAATATAAAATTCTTCCTCTTCAGTGTTGAGAGATAGAGTATAAAATTCTTTCTCTCCTATTTCGGGTTCGTCTTTGCCCCAAGAGAAGACACTACTTTTTTAACTCCCAAAATCCATGCCTTTATGCATGGAGAATTTTATCCTGAATCCTGAGTAGGGATAAGTTAACGCCTAACACGCGTTGTCGGTTTAGTCTTTCACCGATTGAAAAAGATACCAGAATCTAGTCTGGGGTATTTTATCCCGAAGCCTAAGTAGGGATAAGTCAGCGCTTAACCCGCGTTGCCGGGTGGTTCGTTCTCGTAAAAACGATCGAGTCTACGTATTCAACATCGTAGCAATAAAAATCCATGCCTTTTATGCATGGGGAATTTTATCCCGAAGCCTAAGTAGGGATAAGTCAACGCCTAATACGCGTTGCCGGTTAGTTCTTAACCGTAAAAAGAACAAAAGCCCATATATTCAATATTATGGCAGGTTGTTATTAATAACACCAAAATCCGTGCCTTACACACGCGGGGAATTTTATCTCGAATCCTAAGTAGGGATAAGTCAACACCTGACACGCGTTGCCGGTTTAGTCTTTTACCGATTAAAGAAGACACCAGAGTGCCAGTCTGGGGACTTCTATCCCAAAGCCTAAATAGGAATAAGTCAGCGTCTAACACACGTTGTCGGGTAGCCTGTTCCCGTAACAATGGTGAAGTCTACGTATTCAAAGTCGTAGCATCAAGTCTAAGGGAGTTCATTCCTTTAGCATAACGTCACACGCAGAACGGACTTAAAACAATCCACATGTAAGCCCGATTCAAATGATAATCGGTAAATGCATGTCAAATCCGTTAAGAGCTGAGGATTTGCCAAAAATCCTAAGTCAACGTCTGATACACGTTGCTGTTTAATCTTTTCACAGGAGAAAGACGAAGTCTACGTATTCAATATCGTAGCACTAAAAGGGTTAACTCTTTTAGCCGAAGTCTACGTATTCAATATCGTAGCACTAAAAGGGTTAACTCTTTTAGCATAACGTCATATGCGGAATGGAATTAAACAATCCGCATGCTAGCCCGGCTCAAATGGTAGTCGGTAAAGGCTTATCAAACCCGTTGATGGCTGAGAATTTGCCAAAAATTCTATAAATGTGAGTCATTAACGCATCAGCTTCATTAGTTGGTCTCATGACTTGAACATCCAACAACTTCGAGATAAGATCCAAACATACAGATGAATCAGCTTTAATAGTTGGTCCTGCAGCCCAACATTTAGGACCGCCATGCTCCAATACCTTAAGAGCTTAAACTGTGTTAACGCCGATCAACGCGTTACGACAAAAGTCAACGCCGCACAACGCGTTACAGTAAATATCGATGTCGGTCAATGCATCGGCAATCTTACCAAAATAAGGCAAAAGATGACTCCAAGGATTTTAATTACAATCAGATATGAATTCCCGACGGAGATGATCAGTTCAAAGTCAACTCAATGGCACGAGCTAAGTTTAGAAAGTTACACACCAATCTCAGTTCAAGATTTTGACAGCGGTCAAACGATAAACGCAGCACCGGAAGAACTTCATCTGTTCAACGAAACAATGAATAGATTGAAGACTGAAAAAGTTAAGAATTGAGATAGTTCAAGGTCACTCTACAAAATTGAGGAGATGGCCTATGTTATCCAAAGCATTCCAGACTCCTCAATAAAAGAATGAGTCTGAAATACTTTAGAGGGGGTATCTGTAGGCGTCTAAAATGCCTATGGGTGTCCGCATACAGCTCGAGACGGAGAGAAGGCGATGAACGTCGGTATCCGAGTCTAAGAGGATTATCTGTCGTCGACAAGCGCATGAAGCGAAACGACGAACCAAGTGGCCCGCATGCGTCAATCAACACGCGCACGTCAAATAGTTCGGGCGCATCGGTCAACACGCGTGCATCAATTAACACGTGCGTATATCAACAAACGCACGTGTTGATGGTCAATCCTACAACGAAGCGTTCAAGTCAACAAGACGGTCAAAATATGCAAAACGGTGGAAAATACAAGTCCTGAAAAATCAGAAAAAAAACACCGAAGAACTCAGCAAAGCAAAACCCCCGTGTCCACGCGGGTAGGA
>NC_033795.1:34783464-34824527 GCF_001876935.1 Asparagus officinalis
GCGGGTTGGCCATGGCCGACCCGCGGCCGCGCGGGTCGGACCGCAGCCGACCCGCGCCCCCGCGGGTCAGATTTGCCCTGCGCGCAGTTTCGACCCCCTGTTCAGTTTTTGACGGGTTTTCTCAGGATTTGTTGGTTCCTGAGCATCCCAACTGATCTGATATCATCCCCAAACGTTGTTAATCAGTTATTAACTGAAGATAAGGAGGAATCATTCATTCTTATCCCAAATAACCGATTCCGAAGCTTATAAATACGAGCTCAGGTGCTTATTTCTGAGAGGGCAGATTAATTATCAAGAGGAGGAGGTGCTGCCAGATTAAGGAGTCAAAGGAGCACGAATTTTAGCGAGGATTGACAGATCTTGGCGAGTTCTTCGGCATAAAGAAGGAGAGTTCGAGAGATCTGACGCCCGTTCCCGTCCATTCCTCGAGATTAGGCTTGGTCTTAATCTCGAGAAGAGTTCTGATTTCGCTTGGTCGATCTCAGCGCTTCAAATCAAACACTACCTCGGTGAAGACGAAGCTCTGCCGAATTTTCCATTAACCGGATCCAGATCGACGGTCGTCCACGGATAAACCCCGGTACAGGCAAAGATCCCACGCAAGCAGAAGACCGATAAACGATCTCTGCGTTTGTTTGATAAAGTTGTAAATTTTTTTATTTTCATTGTGTAAGGAGATCTTATAAAAAGATCAACTTTTTATCTTATTCGAGTTTATTGTAACGACTAAAGTTGTAATAGATTCAATGGCAATGAAAATAACAACTTTCGACGCAAACAAAATCACTTATTCTCATCCACAACTGGCGACCACAGTGGGAGCCAACGGTCTTGCTGCCGAGGTCGTCGTGTCGCAACCGATGATTAAGATCCCGGTTGAAGAGGTGGTCGAATACGAGTTTGACCAACAGAAGTATGAAGAATACCTCTCGTCCTCCTCCTCCAGACCCTTCACTTCTCGCAAGCGCAGGAAGATTAACGCCCCCGTTGCTGCGGTAGCTGAATCTTGCGACGCCCTTCCGGCTTCCAACGAGTCCGGATCTACAGATCTGAACTCCTCCTCAATCAAGGAGTTGAGTACAGAAACAAAGTTTGGAGGTTAAAGTCCAAGACGGCGGCTGAAAAGATCGAGAAAAGCGGGTCACTTGGATCCGACCCTCCAAATCGCGGGTCACTTGGAGCCGACCCTCCACTTCGCAGGTCACTTGGATCCGACCCTCCAAATCGCGGGTCACTTGGAGCCGACCCTCCACTTCGCAGGTCACTTGGATCCGACCCTCCAAATCGCGGGTCACTTGGATCCGACCCTCCACTTTGCGGGTCACCCAAATCTGACCCTCCTACCCGCGGGTCACCCAAATCTGACCCGCGCCAGAGTCAAGGTAGAAGATGTTCTGCATCTGTTTCGTCGATCCCTTTGAGTTCTGCATCACCGGTGGAGTCTCGCGACAGCGTAGACTTGTCCCGTTTCAAGATGAAGATCACGGATCGTCTTCGTTCTTCGTACGCGGGTCGAGGCAAAGCCCCATTCAAAGAACACTTAGGTCGGGTGACTGAATCCCGAGCAATTACTCGAGCTGGGAGTCGCACACGGAAAACTTTTGTAATTGACTGCCTCGGATGGTGAATTAAACTCCAAGAGCCCGTCAAGAGTTCACACTCACAAATGTGTGACTCTAAACGCGTGACTCTTGAGAATGCAAATAAAGCGGCAAATCCCCTAAAAGAAACGTATTCATCTGACGATGACAACGTTATACCAGGGGAGTCGTGTCAACACACGATAGGTTGCTCCGGTCATCTGACCGATGAGTTGTACTATCAGGCTGGGGGTACGAACAAATATCGTAAGAGAAGTACCCGGGAAGTGGACCCTTGCTGTCCGTGCGCCAAGATAATCAGGATAGTATTATCAGCGTGTAGCTGCCATAAGACCGCTTTGCAGAGGGTCTCGATATTCGAGAGGATCTCTAACGGAATAGCTAAGTCCAAACCAAAGCGTCTCCGTAAGAAGCGATCGGCTGTTCATGATGACGAATTTCCAGAAGTCACAATTAACATGGCTGATAAGGGAAAGTCGATTCGACCTTCTAGTTCTGACCCTCTCGTATCACATCGTCTAACTCGGCTACGCGTAGGGACCACTAGACGTACGGACTACCAGAGAATGCAGAGAGGGTTATCATCGGATGATGAAGCATCGGACGCTAACTCGGCAATCGCTTCTGATAATACGGTATCCAGTCCGGGACAATCCCGTGAAGTGTGAGAATGCCCTAACCAAGCAGAAAGAGGCATTCAAGATCGAAATGGAAATGGCTATGCTACGAATGAGGGAAGAGCATGACCAACAAATTCGGGCTCTGTCCAATCAGTTCGGTGAATCCAGCCGTCGCAACTGTGCTGACCAAGCAGGTAGCGATTCAGATGTGGATGAACATCTTAATGCTGAGAATCCTCCTGTTGACCAGAATACTGGGGGTGGCCCCACTAAAAATAATAACACCAGGGGTAGACCCACTAAAGATAACAACGCTGGGGGTGGTTCCACCGAAGATGACAATGTCGGGGGGCGGGCACGTTATTCCTCTTAAGAATCGTCCAAACCCCGATACGAGCGAGGATGAGAAAATAAAAGATCTAGAGAGTAAAATCAACGCTCTAATGTCTGATCGAGAGGTAAAGAGGACTGGCATTCCATGTCCATATCCAAGAGAGTGGGATTCAATCCCGTATCCGGCAAGGTTCAACCTGATCAACTTCACACCTTTCGATGGGAAGGGTTCGCCCACTCAGCATCTGATCTACCTCAAGTCCCACTTGGGCATGATCTCCGGCAATGAAGCCTTGATGGTTCGGTCATTCGTTGGCACCCTTCACGGGCCCACCTTCGATTGGTACCGCCGTCTCAAGCCCGGAAGTATTAACAACTGGGACGATATGGCGAGCTCATTCCTTGGCAGTTTCTTTGATGACGACGATGAGGTATCCATCAGGACACTTTTCGATGAGAAACAAGAAGACGACGAGACGGTCGACGACTTCGTCAAATGCTTTCGGAATAAGGTGATGAACTGCCGAGATCCGATCACGGAGGACTTCATCCTCCAAACTTGTCACAACAGCCTCTCACTAGACGTGTTGGAAGTTATGGGAATAGCGTCATCCAACACTTAAAAAGAGTTGAAGATGCGCGGAGAGTGGGCCGAACGCTTCCTCCGAAGAAAGAAGGCCGAGAGGAGCCAACCGACGGCTAATCTGCCGAACTCGAACTTCGCCTCCCGTGGTAAGGACAAGGCACGTGCAGCTGCTGTTGGTACTAATCAAACATCACAACAGCAATCCCGAAGGCAGCAAAAGACTTTGGACCCGAGACTCCAAAAAGAGTATTCCTTCAAGGACGAAGACGTTCCAGCCATCTTCGAATCCCTCCTTGAAAATAACTAGATCAAGCTACCACCTATCGTAAACCAGGAGGAAGCCGACAATACTATGGATCCAAAAGTACTGTGCATACCACAGGAGGGTCCTTCATCCCACCAAGGATTGCTCTGCTCTCAAGAATAGCATCCAAACCTTGGTTGAAACCGGTGTTATATCGCTCAATTAAGTCGAATGAAGACTCCGATAAGTATAAGAGTATAAACTGCTCCTTCCTACACTCCAAAGAGTATATGAGTATAAACTGCTTCTCGGTCATCCAACTAAGTACAATGTTAAACCCGGTTTCGCAAAGGAGGCTGGGGGTGGATGATTTATGTAACGGGAAGTTCCTGGAGAATCTTATATTCTTAAGGATAACCCGAACATGCGACTTAGGATAACGTACTCTTCGTTACACCCAGTTTTGCAAAGAAAGCTGGGGGTGGATAATTCGTGTAACGGGAAGTTCCCGGAAGAATGTTAAATGTAATATTCTTAGGGATAATCCGATCATTATGAACAAAGTGATAAACACTAAACTCCTACTATGATTTCCGAACACTCTTTTGCTTAGATGAGATTCGATCACTTCATTGGATTAATTTTCCCTCACAAAACTCTCATTGGTGTTTGACGACTCACAGTCTCCCACCACAAAATCCCCCACTGATCAGACTAATTGACGGTAGGACCACCAAAATTCTTTCCTGTTTAATCCATTCAAACTCCCGTTATGTTCGTGCACTCAACACTTTCATGATTAGAGTCCGGATATAATGCTTAGAATTTTGATCTGTCAATCCTTAACAGATTGTCAAACCCCTTCGTGTTAAGTCCTTATCACGTACTGAGTGATTTGTACAAGCCAACACTCTCACTGTGATTTGTACTCCCACTCCCACTGTGGTCACCAGTTTGTTTTCATCGAAAGTTGCTGTTTTCATTGCCATCAAATCTATTACAACTTTAGTCGTTACAATAAACTCGAATAAAATAAAAAGTTGATCTTTTTATAAGATCTCCTTACACAATGAAAATAAAAAAAATTTACAACTTTATCAAATAAACGCAGAGATCATTTATCGGTCTTTTGCTTGCATGGGATCTTTGCCTGTGACGGGGTTTATCCGTGGACGACCGTCGATCTGGATCCGGTTAATGGAAAATTCGGCAGAGCTTCGCCTTCACCGAGGTAGTGTTTGATTTGAAGCGCTGAGATCGACCAAGCGAAATCAGAACTCTTCTCGAGATTAAGACCAAGCCTAATCTCGAGGAATGGAAAATTCGTGCTCCTTTGACTCCTCAATCCGGCAGCACCTCCTCCTCTTGATAATTAATCCGCCCTCTCAGAAATAAGCACCCGAGCTCGTATTTATAAGCTTTAGAATCGGTTATTTGGGATAAGAATGAATGATTCCTCCTTATCTTCAATTAATAACTGATTAACAACATTTGGGGATGATATCAGATCAGTTGGGATGCTCAGGAACCAACAAATCCTGAGAAAACCCGTCAAAAACCGAACAGGGGGTCAAAACAGCGCGCGGGAGAAATCTGACCCGCGGGGGCGCGGGTCGGCTCGGGCGCGGACGCGGGTCAGCGCGGTCCGACCCGCGCGGACGCGGGGGTTTTGCTTTGCTGAGTTCTTCGGTGTTTTTTTCTGATTTTTCAGGACTTGTATTTTCCACCGTTTTGCATATTTTGACCGTCTTGTTGACTTGCACGCTTCGTTGTGGGATTGACCATCAACACGCGCGTTGGTTGATATGCGCACGTGTTGATTGATGCAGGTGCGTTGACCGATGCACCCGAACTGATTGACGTGCGCGTGTTGATTGACGCATGCGGGCCACTTGGTTCGTCATTTCGCTTCATGCGCTTGTCAACGACAGATAATCCTCTTAGACTCGGATACCGACGTTCATCGCCTTCTCTCCGTCTCGAGCTGTATGCGGACACCCATAGTTATTTTTAGACGCCTACAGATCTGGATCACGAAAATTTTTTCGATTATGGATCTGGTTTTTGAAAATAAAAATCGAGGAATTTTTGGGTTTGGTCTTCCGTCCCGTGCTCCTCGCCGACGAACTTTCGCTGGCGGCCTCGCTCTCGACTCTGACGACGACGGCGGCGTTAGGAAACCCTAGGGTTTCGACCTCTTGGGTGCCGGAGCAATGGCGGCGGCGGTTTCAGTTTGAAACCCTAAGGGTTCGTGACCTCGCGTTCGTACTTCAGACGAACCTCGCGTTCGTACTTCAGACGAACCTCGCGTTCGTACTTCAGACGAACCTCGCGTTCGTACTTCAGACGAACCTCGCGTTCGTACTTCAGACGAACCTCGCGTTCGTACTTCAGACGAACCTCGCGTTCGTACTTCAGACGAACCTCGCGTTCGTACTTCAGACGAACCTCGCGTTCGTACTTCAGACGAACCTCGCGTTCGTACTTCAGACGAACCTCGCGTTCGAACTTCAGATGAACCTCGTGTTCATTTTTTAAACGAACCTCGCGTTCGTTCCCAAGTTGAACCTCGCGTTCTTTTATCAAACGAACCTCGCGTTCGTTCATTTTCAGACGAACCTCGCGTTCGTGCTTAAGTGAGTCTCGTACTCAATACAGTCGAACCTCGCGTTCGAAGTTAAGGGAACTTCGTGTTCATTATGGTTAAGCCTCGGCTTTTCATGGGTCCACTTTGGTATACTTAATTTATTCAATTAAGTTATGGGCCCTAATTAAGCTGTGAGACCCCAATTAAGTTTTTGGAAATTCAGTTGATTTAAATTTTTTAATTTAAATCTAATTCGGTTTTTAATCAATTATTTAATTCAAATATTATGACACTAAGGTATTAAGGTTGTCTCTCACTCCAATTGATTAATTGAAACAAGAAGTTGCCAAAGTAACCTCTCTTGTGTAGATTGTTCATGAGGAATGTGAGATGTTTGTGTGTATGCTTTCGTGTAAATATTTAATCGGCCCAAAGGAAGGTTAATATTTATTTAGACTGTATACACATCTGCGATGATAAGCGTGTGACAATTATAAGGTTTACATGTGAATAATGAATCGATCCAAATATAGTTTTATTATTTGACATGAGTTATTGTCAATGTTTGATCATTGCAATAAGGTATCACTTACAAGTTAATATTACTGTCCAAAGACTTGATATTAATGTTGTGCCAGATATCTTGGATGAGATTCGTCATTATTTGAATTTTATTGATTACTAATTATGGTTATTGATGTGAGCAATTTTGTTTTATTTCAGCTAATGCATTTGCTGCAACAATTTTTGCTAACATCAACTCAATTTCCATGCTAAATGGGACAAATTTTAAGGTTTGGAAAGAGAACATATTAATTGTTCTTGGCTGTATGGATCTTGACTATGCATTAAGAACTGAACAACCCCAACCTCTCAATGCGGATAGCACTCCTGATGCAAAGAAGGAGTATGAGAAATGGGAGCGTTCAAATCGCATGAGTCTTATGATCATTAAGCGCGGCGTTCCGGAAGCCTTCAGGGGCATAGAATCCGAAGGGATTACTAAGGCTAAAGATTTTCTTGCCGAAATTGAGAAGCGTTTTGCAAAAAACGATAAGGTAGAAACAAGCACGCTCTTAGCTCGCTTGATTTCAATAAAGTATAAGGGCAAAGGAAATATCAGGGAGTACATTATGGAAATGTCTTATATTGCTTCAAAGCTTAAGGTACTTAAACTCGATCTTTGTGATGAGTTATTGGTGCATCTGATTTTGTTGTCTCTTCCTACACTATTCAATCAGTTTAAGGTCAGTTATAACTGCCAAAAGGAGAAATGAACTCTAAATGAGCTCATTTCATACTGTGTGCAAGAAAAAGACAGGTTGAAGCAAGATAAGATAGAAAGTGCTTATTTTGCCTATGCCTCTAAGGATAAGGGCAAGAAAAGGAAGAATGATAATAAAGCTGCTAAGGGTCCAGTTCAGAAGAAACAACATAAGGATAATCAGGGTTGTTTCTTTTGTAACAAGCCTGGACACGTAAAGAAGGATTGTATAAAATATCACGCCTGGCGTGCTAATAAGGGTACGCTCCTCTTTGTGGGCGACGGACAATCGGTAGATGTGGAAGCAATTGGGCACTTTAGGTTGTTGTTAGGAACTGGTTATTATTTGGATTTAAAAGATACTTTTGTAGTACCGTCTTTTAGACGGAATTTGGTTTCTGTTTCTGTATTGGACAAATCAGGTTATTCTTGTTCATTTGGAAACAGTCAATTCAGTTTATCTTTTAATTCAAATGTTGTGGGAACCGGTTACTTGAGTATTTATGACAACCTATATTTGCTTGATACAATTGCTTCTTATAATGGATCCTTGCACGTGGAATCACGTGGTACTAAGCGTAAATTAAATAAGGAAAATTCGGCGACATTATGGCATAAGCGCTTGGGTCATATCTCAAAAGGTAGAGTTGAGCGTCTTGTGTCTGATGGTATTTTGGATTCCCTTGAATTTTCGGACTTCGACGTATGTATTGAATGTATCAAGGGAAAACAGACCAAAGTTAAGAGATTAGGTGCCAACAGATCTTCGGATGTCTTAGAATTGATACATACGGATATTTGTGGGCCATTCCCTATGGAATCCTGGAATGGTCAATAATATTTTATATCATTCATAGACGATTACTCACGTTATGGGTACCTATATCTTATTCATGAAAAATCTGAGTCTCTGGACATGTTTAAAGCCTATAAAGCTGAAGTTGAGAATCAACTCAACAGAAGAATTAAAACCGTTAGATCTGATCGTGGTGGTGAGTACTACTGTAGATATGATGGCTCAGGTGAACAACGTCCAGGACCATTTGCTAGATACCTAGAGGAATGCGGTATCGTCCTACAGTACACCAGGTGAACAACGTCCAGGACCATTTGCTAGATACCTAGAGGAATGCGGTATCGTCCTACAGTACACCATACCGGGTTCACCTAGCATGAATGGTGTATCTGAAAGACGAAACAGGACTCTTAAGGATATGGTAAGAAGTATGATTGCTCATTCTTCTTTACCAGAGTCTTAAGGATATGGTAAGAAGTATGATTGCTCATTCTTCTTTACCAGAGTCTCTCTGGGGAGAAGCACTAAAGACAGCATTCTTCTTTACCAGAGTCTCTCTGGGGAGAAGCACTAAAGACAGCAGCTTACATTCTGAATAGAGTAACAAGTAAATCAGTTGCTAAAACACCTTATGAGCTTTGGACTAGACGAAAGCCCAGTTTAAAGCATTTACATATTTGGGGATGTCCAGCTGAGGCAAGGCCTTATAGGCCAAATGAAAAGAAATTGGACTCCAAAACAGTTAGTAGCTACTTTATTGGGTACTCTGAACGCTTTAGGGGCTATAAGTTTTATGATCCCACACTAAGGAATATTTTTGAGACGGGAACAACAACATTCTTTAAGGATGTTGAGTTTGGGGGGAGAAATAAGGTTAGAGACATTAGTTTTGAGGAGAAATTAGCTTCAGATCCAATCCATACAGTTACTTTTGACAATATTCAGGTTCCTATACCTGTTGTTGCTCAAGAAGTAAATCCGGAACCTCAAGATGACAATGTTGAACAACCCCCTGTTCCAGAAGAACAAACTCAACAACCTCAAGAACCAGTGCCATTAAGGAGATCCACGAGAGAAAGGAGAAATGCTATTTCGGATGATTATATTGTATTTCTTCAAGAACATAAGGAAAGTAGTGAAATATTGGAAGATAATCCAATCAACTTCTCTCAGGCCATGAAAAGTTCTAACTCTCAGCAGTGGATTGATGCCATGAATGAAGAGTACAAGTCTATGCAAGACAATAAGGTTTGGGAACTTGTCCCATTACCAGAAGGTGCAAAACCAATTGGTTGTAAATGGATTTTTAAAACCAAGCGGGATGCAAATGGTAATGTGAAGAGGTATAAGGCACATCTTGTGGCTAAAGGCTATACTCAAAAGGAAGGCATTGATTATACAGAGACTTTCTCTCCGGTTTCATCGAAAGACTCTTTCAGAACAATCATGGTACTTCTCATTATGATCTTGAGTTACATCAGATGGATGTTAAGACTGCATTTCTCAATGAAGACATTGACGAGATGATTTATATGGTGCAACCAGAAAACTTTGTGTCAGGAGACCCAAAGAATATGGTCTGTAAATTAAGAAAATCCATCTATGGACTCAAGCAAGCTCCTCGTCAATGGTATCATAAGTTTCAACAAATAATTATCTCGTTCGGTTTTGAGATGAACATTGTTGATGACTGTGTATATCACAAGTTCAGTGGGAGTAAGTATATCTTTCTGGTTCTGTATGTCGATGACATATTGCTTGCCACTAATGATATAGGCATGCTGCACGAAACCAAGAGATTCTATCAAAGAATTTTGAGATGAAAGATCTTGGGGACGCCTCTTTTATATTAGGAATCCAGATACATTGAGATCGCTCTCGGGGTATTCTTGGATTATCACAAAAGAGCTATATCGATAAGGTACTTAAAAGGTTTGGCATGCAAGAATGCAGACTAGGAGACACCCCTGTGGCTAAAGGAGACAAATTTAGTCTCAATCAGTGCCCTAAAGGTAACATTGAAATTCAGAAAATACAGAAGATTCCTTATGCTTCGGCTGTAGGAAGTCTAATGTATGCTCAGGTATGTACGCGTCCGGATATTGCGTACATTGTTGGGATGTTAGGCAGATACTTAAGCAACCCTGGTATGGATCATTGCTCACATACAGAAAATCAGAACAGCTGGAGGTCATTGGGTACTCTGATTCTGATTTTGCTGGATGCCAAGATAGCAGAAAGTCTACATCAGGCTACATTTATATGTTAGCAGGAGGAGCTATATCATGAAAAAGTGTCAAATAAATAATTGTAGCTTCCTCCACTATGGCAGCAGAATTTGTAGCTTGCTATGAGGCATCCAATTAGGGAATATGGCTGTGAAACTTTGTCACGGGACTGCGCATTTTGGAAAATATGGAAAGACCACTAAGGTTATATTGTGACAATAAATCTGCAGTAATGTATTCCAATAACAACAGGAGCTCAACTAAGTCAAAACATATTGACATTAAGTTCCTGGTTGTGAAAGAAAGGGTACAGAGTGGACAGATATCCATAGAGCACATTGGGACAAACTCCATGATAGCTGATCCTCTTACTAAGGGATTACCACCTAAGGTCTTTCATGAGCATACTGCTCATATGGGTGTGGTATTATTTGAGGATATTATGTTTTAGTGGGAGTTTGTAATTGTGGTGCTTTATGTTTGGTTGTATTGTCTGATCAGAATAAAGTATTCAGTTAAGACACTCTGTTACATTATGTTTGGTTTTGACCTCACTAAGGAGGACCAGTTGAAAATAGACATGTACTGATCACATTGCATGTAATTTTCATGCTGCACATCCATGATTGATCTATGTCGTTTGATTGTATTGGTATATGTGACCATTGATGGGTCGAGTCACGATAAATGTGACGAAGGCCGCTTTGATCCTATATTGATATAGTCAATGGACGAGATTGTTCGGAAATACCTTTTCAGTGATAGCAATTTTTGAGCTCATAAGGTTATACACAATTTAAGGAATCATATGGTGCCCAAGTGGGAGATTGTTGGATTTAATCTAATAAATCTATTTGTGGGTACATATGATTAATCAATGTGTAGTGCTATCCTTCAGGATAACCCACTAAAGTGATCAATTAATTTGGGTTAATGAGTATTTAAATAAGTCATGGGGTTATATGTGCATATACCAAGTTGTAATTATGATTTGATGAGGGGCCAAATTGTAAATGTACAACATCTATAAATAAGGAGTTATGGTCCCTAATCTAGGGTTACATTCTCTAATTCTCTTCACCCCATCTAGAGAGAAATTTGGCTAGAGAAACTCTAAGGTTAGAAGATCCAAAACCCATCTCAAGTTTAATCTATGGATTCAGGTATAAGCTTCCGCTCTTTTATTTTGATTCTTGAAAATCTCTTTGAATTAATCATGGCTTTATGGTTTAGATCTCAAGTTTTGATTTAGATCTGTAACACTATTTACCCATTTTTTTTAAATATTTAAAATTTATAAATCAGCTAAAGTAATGGTTGGATAATAACAGCCGGATAATAACATTGTAGCATCATAAAAAAAAACTTGTAACATCTCTTTTAAATTAGTTATAATTGTCCATTCATCTTTAGTTATTCCATAAGTGCTACCAGAGCTAGAACTAGAAGAATAATAAACAATAAAATCATTTATAATTTTTTTATATCCTATTGCTACACTTAACATTGCATAGGTAGAATTCCACCTATGGTCAACATCTTTTGGAATTAGTCTAGGCTTTATATTTTTTCTTTTACAGAATTGTTTCCATCTTTTAATTCTTTATTCAGAAGCATTATGCATATAAGTTACCATCCTGACATTTTCTATCATGTGTTTAATTTCAGTAAATGCATTTCGAATAATTAAATTTAAAATATAACAGATACATCTAATATCACTACCACAAAATAGGTCTATGAGGACAATTTGTTAGGGATAGTTTAAAACTATCCCCTTAGCTGTCTAAAGAAACGGTTTTATGACGGTTCCAACCGTCACAATAGAGTCGAAGACAACACTTTAAAATAATGTGTTGGGGTTGAATTATGGTTACGAATAAATTCTGTAATGGGCTAAAGAGACGGATCCTATAGATTTTTATTTTTTTGTTTTGTGACCGAGCGCCACAATTTTCCCCCTAAATTTTCATTTGACCGCTCCGTAAAAACCCTAAAAACCATTCAAATCCCCAATTCTTCCCATCTCCCGATCTCCTCCTTTGCCTCTCATCCTCCTCCTCTCGAACTTCCCGCACATCTCCACGCCGACCTTGATGGTGTCGAGATCCCTTCGGACTAGCAGCGGCTCGTTTTCGCGAGAAAGCAGCTCAAGGATGGCAGAAACTTGAGAAATCCCCTTCAATGGCGGTGATCTTTGAAATCCCCCAAGAAACCAAACGAAACCAACCAAAAACCCAAAAAAATGCACTGCCTGATATGCTCTCGCTCCGCCGCCGCCAATGTCAGGTGCTGCAGCTCAAGAGTATTGAGTCGGCTAAGTGCAGGTTCAGTTTTGAAGCACATGGACTGATATGCAAACTGATACACAAATAGTTGGACTGGAATGCAAAAGGAGGAGAACATTAAAGATCACACTGTAATAAATAGTTACAATCAACTGTATGTAACTAATTGTCCATATTCTGTTACATTCTGTTACAAGTTAGTTCAGCACTGCTGTGCACGTGCACGAACTTAGATCTCAATTACAGGATGTATAAATACAGTGTTGTAAAATGAATACAATATGAAATGAATAATCAGTTCTCTTCCTCTATTGATACATCTTTTCTCTGTCTCATATCCCTATCTCTCTCTTCTTCTTTCAATTTCTCTTTTGATTCTTCTTCTTGAGATCCGCCATGGCCAGGAAGAGCAGCATCAGAGGCAGTCGAGGTACTCGTGCTTCACAATTGGTATCAGAGCATTTAGGAGAAGGAATTGCTGATGAAGGATTCCTGGGCAATGATGAGGAAACAAGGGCTGAAGAAATGACTGCGGATGAGAGAATTCTCAAAGTGGAGGATGCAATTCAACAACAAAAAGCAATTCTTCAACAACAAGGCTCTATTAACCAGCAAACATCTACGAGATTGGAGGAGAATTCAACAAAGTTGGATGGATTAGCTTCTCAGATGGAAATCTTAATCCAAGAACTCAAGAACTCAAAGGGGACTAACCAAGGAATCTTGGGATCAGGACCTAGGGAGGATCGCAGAATTCAAGGTTCAGGATCACAAGATGACAGAGAAATTTCCAGGCAAAGAGAGGGAACTAACCAAGGAATCTTGGGATCAGGACCTAGGGAAGATCGCAGAATCCAAGGTTCAGGATCACAGGATGACAGAGAGATTTTCAGGCAAAGAGTTCAAGAATCCAGCAAGAAAAGCTTTGATCAAGGACACAACTTCCTGGATCAAAGAGAATCTGTTTTCCAAGAGGATTTTCAACTAACTCACAGTTTTGGTAATCTCTCAACCCAAAAGAATTCGTTCTTTAACAACCAAAAACTAGTTCAACCAAAGTCTTTGCGCTTGGATTTTCCTTCCTTTTCTGGAATTGAAGATGTAATATCATGGCTAGATCAAACTGAACCTGCACTTAGCCGATTTAATACTCTTGAGCTGCAGCACCTGACAGCCGCCGTCTCAATAGCCGCCCCCGCTGAGTTTGTTTACGCCAATGAGAGAGCACCGAGCTCTTCCGGTCGTTTCGACGCTGAAGCGCTCGAGAAAGGAGCAAAGGCTTTGAGGGAAATCAGCAGTTCTCCTCTTGCCAAGCAGGTGTTCGATCATTTGCCTCAATGATGAAGATAAACTTTTGTTTTTGGATTAATTTGTAAATTTTATAGTTGCAGGTCGTGTTAGGTTTTTGAGTTGATGAGGAGTCAGGAGGAGACGAGGCTGGCAGAGATTACAGCCGAGAAGGCCCAGTATCAGGCCTTGATGGCCCAGAAAGAAGTGGCCAGTGTTCCTTTTTTCCCCAGTGCACTTTATTGAATTAATTGATATATTTTGTTTTTTGGACATCTGGATATTGTGTAGTTCAAGATAACTTGTAGATACTGAGCTAGATACAATGTTCATAATCATGGTCGCATTTCTTATTTCAAGAGCCATACGTGTGTTACAATCTCCATTGCATGAGCCATTTGTGTGTTATAATCTCCGCCACGGTACTTGTTTTCAAGAGCCGTTTCTGAGTCATGCACGAATTCATAATCTTCATCACATTGCTTACTTTTAAGGTCTATTTGTTATTTTCCATCCATTTCTTCAGTATTGTGCTATGTATCTATCAATGTTAGAGTTGTTAAGTATCTTGTTTTCAGGAGATGAACGTTTTTCGCCTTAATTCAATAAGAACTTAGGCCTCCCCTTCTAGGGATTTTTTGCTTTTCCTCGGTTATGATATAGATAAGACTAAGTGCTTACTTATCACATTGAGTCAACATGTATCAGTTTTGAGAGAAAGTATTGTACTTGGTCAAAAAACACCTACAAGACCTGTTTCTTTATTTATAATTCTATTTGAAGTTGTCTAATTGAATTGGTTACTGTATCCTTTACTCTAGACTCAGATTTATGTTTTTACCATGTACTTTCACTTGTTATTCACATATAATTGTATTTTAAAAAATGTATGTTACTAAAAGAATAACTTTATAACCTTTCGTTTTATTCTGTTATTTAACCCATTAGTTATGACTGATATACATGTTTCAATTTTTTTTGTTCATGCTTGCTTATGCATGATATTCATTGCTGCTACAAATGCAGATGGAGATGAATAAACAACAAGTAATTGGAAGGGGTTCTTTAGCATTTCATCCTACCAGCCATATTTCAATGTTGATAGTGATATCATTGTTGATAGGCTCATTAGTTTTGTGTATCCAACAAATGATTTCTACAGAAATATTGACATAAATTCTGATAGGTGAGTCATTTTCTTTCAAATCCTTCTTTCCCCCTCTTTATCTTACATGGATGTGCTTATAAATTTGAACTTAAAATGGCAAATAAGAAGGATTTGAAGTGTAGTTTTACATATGGCAAAATTTTGGATACAAGCGTATGAATATTCAACAGTGAGATAGCTTTAGTTGAGAAGGTATGCAATATGGACTTAATCATGGAATTACTGTTAAATTCCATAAGTAGTAGTCACCTTAAAAATGTAGACAGTCCACATGTAGTTATTAAAATGAGTCTAACGTTGTATTTAATTACCTGATCATACTTCCTGGACTTATTATGTACTGAAAATCTGAAACTAAAGCCCAAAAAATTTAAAATAAAGCAGATAGGAGATTCCCTTCTCTGATGAACTATTATTTCTTAATGTTTGAAAATATCACTAGCCTGCATATGTAAACCCACTTTACCTACTTTTTACTCATGTGTTATATATACTGCTAACCAATTTCTTCTTCTTCTTGATTTCATCTTTTTGACCGTCTCTTGCGGGGTCTTGTTTCATTGGATTGGTCATCTCTGTTATCATCTGGGGTCGCTATAACTGAAGATCATCTATTATTTTGTGAGATTTTTTATGTCAAAACTTTGATTTTTGTAGGTATGGCTCTGTTTGGATCACTACAACATTGGTATTTATATTTGTTGCCTTTGGAAATTGTGCTGCTTATCTGATACACCAGAGATATGAACAAGACGTAATATGGAACTTTAATGTCACATATGTGAACTGGGCAACAAGCATTGTTTATGGCTATGCACTTCTTGTACCAGCTACATTTTACTTCTTGCTTCAGTGTTTGCAGGCTATGATTCCTGAAGAGAAAGAGCCGACTACAAGTGAAAGTAGGGCTGTGATTCCCATTTCCTTATCATTTTTTTATTGTTGCAGATAGGCCCCTGTGTTAAAATTTTTCTTACTCTCTTTTCCAGAGTGTTGACGCTATTTGAATTCTGAAATCTTTGTAATTGTGCATGTCATTATTTAAACAGAGGATAATGAAAGAGGAATTTTAGTCATGTACTTTGGACAAAAGAAAAAACTTGTACTATATGTTTGGTTGTTTGCTTGTAAAATTTGGAGTTTCATTTCTTTGTTTGTGACACGAGCAGGTATAAATCATGGAGGTTTTGTTTTGTTTTGCTCTTTTTTAATTTTGAAAATTGTAGGTCTAAAAAATGTGTGATATCTGGATGATTTGCGTTGATCGATAAAAATTAAAAACCGTCCCCTTTGCTATATATAATTGTTTCCATATCTTGACATTTAAAAACCGTCCCTGTTGCTATATATAACTGTTCCCATATCTTGATCGGTCGAAATTGAAAACCGTCCCTATTGCTAATCGTCTCTTTAGGTATGAAAACCGTCCCCTTAGATCACAAACAAAATCGTTACCTTAGACAACAAAATCATCCTCCTAGATCAAACTCGAAACCATCTCCCTTGGTGCGTAAGCGTCACGGTAGTTTAAAAATATAACCGTCCCGTTGCCAAATAACCGTTACCATCTGTAAAAATATGAACCGTCCTAATAGGTAAACTGTCCCCAAATGTTATAAACAGGAACAGTTCACGAACCGCGCTACTTAGATCATGAATTGTCGCGTTAGACCAAAGACTACGGCAATAAAGGTATCGGATGAGTAACTGTTCCTTTAGGCCTATGAGGACGGTTTTATTGTCTAGCGAGACAGTTATAAACCGTCCCCATAGACCCATTATTTGATAGTGTATGAAAAAGATCACCATGACATAGCAATGATAGAGATGTTTTGATAAAATTAACAGCTACATTATTATTACTTGCATTATCTAGTGAAAGAGAAAATATTCTTTCTGAAATTTTTAGTTTTATAAGTTCTTCAATTATTAAATTTGTAATATTAATACCAGCAAGTGACTCTTCAATTGCAATAAAGGAAACAACTCTTTTAAACATTTGTTATTTTTCATCAATCCAGTGTGATGTGATACATAAATAATCTGTTTGTGCTCTAGATGTCCAAATATCAAAAGTTAAAAAAAATTTACAGTTTAAACTTTAAAAATAAGAAATTATTTTTTACTTGTTCATCCTGATAATGTTTTAAATATCACGTTGACAAGTTTGACGAGAAATTTTTTTAAATACGGGGTAAAACCCATCTCTAAATAAATCTTCAAATTCATCATCTTCTACAAATTTAAAAGAAAGATTTTTAAGAATGATAAATTTGATGACGCATTTTCTAGCACGGGTTGCGTCATAATTTTAACTACTGAGACTACTAGAAGATGGGGATTGAGAGATCATAGATTATCTGATATCACCTTGAGGCGTCTGGCCTTTGTTGTGTTTATCTAAATGGCGTTTGAGGTTGTTGGTGCCGCTCGTATGATGAGCTTGGAAAATCTTGCCGCACAACGCACACTTAGCCTTCTGGATGAGTATCCTACCGTGTTCATCCTTGGTGATGTCTATCTTCTCAAAAAATCCACACATCGGATCTCGGCCTTTTAGGAGCTCTTGGTGTAGAATCGTCACCACCGAATCTGAGATTTACATTGCTAGGATCGGTAGGAGTAGCTGTAGTAGGGGGGCTCATTTCAAGATCGGGAGTTAGGTTTTGCTCTTCATAATCAAATCCGGAAGCCATTTGATTGAAAAATTAGAGAGCTAAAGCGATTATTAGAGAGTATAAGAGAGTATAAGAGTGTATAAGAGAGTATTAGAGAGAAGTAGATGAGTTTTGGTGTGAGGTAAATAAATAAAAACCCCCCTCTATTTAAAGAGGCAACTCTCTAGACAAATGACCAAAATACCCTCATTTTGACCGTTTTTGGGCAAAACGACTAAAATAACCGTTATGACCGGGCCGGGCCGCAAAACGGTCACAAATGTGACCATTAATGCCGGGCCGGGCCGGGTTGGTCAAGCCCGACCCGACTTTTTCCCACAACGGTCACCTTAGGTGACCGTTGCGGCCGGGCCAGGCGACGCCTTTCAGGCCCGGATATTTTGCCCGGACAAAAAAAACATTGTTCCGACGCAGGGTCTGTTCCGAGCGACACGATGAGACTCGCAGCCCGCTACCCGTCCCGGTGAACCTGTTTTGTCCCGGCCGTTTCTGGGAAGTGCCCGTGAGGACGAGGCTCCCCAGGGGACCGGCGGGCTAAGCTTGAATTTATGGACAGGCCTATATGGAATAGAATCATTTAAATTGATATTATGTTGCATGGTATGATACACAAAAAATAATAGTCCCACAAAATAATATGAGTGTATGATATTTCAAAAAATAAAATAGTTATGTAGTGAATGACTTGTTAGTTTATGAGATAGTGGGGTTTAGTTACGAAAAAGATTATTGTATACATAGTTCCAAATTTGTCCTTAAAAAATTGTAAATTATCGAAAATTGTGAGTATAATTTCGGGATATGTTTAAATTTTTTCTAAAAGGTGAATTATATAGGGGCAGAACACTAAAAAAAAGCTTTTCTTAGATAATAGTATAAATAGATTATGCCTCACTAATTCTTGATTGATTTTGACTTAGTCCCTCAAATCATTAGAGTTGCTCATTTGGTCCATTAATGCTTCCTTAAGTTCTTTTGAAACTAGCACCTCTAACCAAGAATAGAAGTAGCCGTTAGAGGGTAATTAGTAACTAATTATCATTGAAATTGATATTTGATATACAAATTGTTTCCAGCTAATCCCTCTAATCCCTATTTTTACTCTTGATTAGAAGGAAAACTTTTAAAATACCCTAAGAATTGAGAGATCTAATAGCAATTTCAATGATTTGAGGGACTAATTCAAAATTTAAAATGCTTCAGCGACTAAGGGCCAGTTTGGTATTGCTTTTTCATGATGTTTCAGCTTAGTTTTATCAAGAAGCACCCAATAATGTTGTTTGATGAAAATACTTTTTACATGCTTATTGACACTGCTTCCGCTAAGGATGTGCTCTTAGAAGCAATTTGGGGATGGTTTTAAAAGCAGCTTGTGCTTTTTTAGTTTATAAATACTATATATACCTTTTATCTATTAACAATAATTATCAAGCACACTTTACCAAACACCTTAATTACTTTTTAAGCATTTT
Source organism: Asparagus officinalis (assembly GCF_001876935.1). Classification (NCBI taxonomy): domain Eukaryota; kingdom Viridiplantae; phylum Streptophyta; class Magnoliopsida; order Asparagales; family Asparagaceae; genus Asparagus; species Asparagus officinalis. The sequence goes on from NC_033795.1 coordinate 34,802,620, forward strand.
TGATATTTGATTATTAAGCTGTTATTTTCAGTAACTTATAAATGGTATTTCTATAAGTTGCTTTTATAAGCAACTTATTATAACCTTTAGCAACACTAGACTGGCCCTAATATTAGGGAAAAACCATTAGTTTTTTTTGACTACTTACGATATTAGTTCATCATATCTTTAATATTTGTGAGATTAATCTCCTAAATCATTAAATTTGCTATTAAGTCCCAAAATCATATAAGTTGTTTAAAATTAATGGGTACTTTACAAATCCACCTCATAAATTGACACCCATTTGAAAGTTATCCTCCATATCTGATGATTTGAGAAACTACCTCCAATTCTATGGAAGTCACTCTAAAAATATTCTGTTGGGAAATATTTTCAACTTGTTTTCTTTTTCAGCTATCACATATGGACAACGCGTTTGAACTTTTTACCCTTATAGTTTCATTTTGGCAGACAGACCTTATGAGTAAAATCTTTTTGTATTTTTTACCCCTGAAAGTTAAAAAAACACTTTAGGAGTTTATCTGCCAAAACAAAACTACATAAATAATAAGTTCAAAAACGACATACTATAGTGGCACATGATGTTTAAAATGAAACTACAGGAGCAACAAAAGTTCAGAATGCCACGCTAAGAGTCCAAGAACACACAATTTTTTTATTGCATTTTCTATGCATCTTACGATATTATGACTACAATACACTCGTACAGATGGCTAGAGTTAACAGGTTAATTAATTAACCTAATAAATCTCTATTAATCATCTCTTCCTAATCTTAGAGATAAACTAATTAACAATAATCACCTTTAGAGAAACACCAAACACTAAATAATTCTGCACTCAATAAACTAAATACATCTAATCACCGGCTTCTTATTCTACACTCTCAGAAATATCATAGCAATCTCTCTATCTTGAATGTTAATATTTTATATAATCAAGCAAATTGATGAAAAACTAATAGACCTACTTAAGAGCTTCTGCCACTCAATATTTATGTAGCAATTCTCTGCTTTAGATACTAAGAGGGTTTGCACATGAAAAACTGTGGTCAATGCCTTTTTCTAATTATAAATTAAACCTTGAAGTTAAAGGAGATTTTCTGATAACCCCTAAACTTAAGGGTGATTTTCTGCTATTTTGAAAGTTTTGAGAGGTCATTTGATAATCAGCCAAGTCAAGGATTTTTTCCGATATTTAACTAATTATTTATGTAGATATGCCTACATGTTGGGATGGTGAACTATCAAATCAAATTAAATTCTAAGATGTTCAAATTTGTATTTGTTTAAAATTATCGAATTGGAACCCGAGTTTGAATGTTTATATCTGGAGATTTTCGAATTTAAACTCAAATACTTGATATTTGATAAATATTCATAAATATTTATTAACATTTATCAGATATCAAAGTAAATTCATTCCGCTAAAGAATTTAATTTTAAAATAGTACTTAAATTCATAAATGAAAATTATTCCTTTATAACATATGATGTACATTTATTTAATTCAAAATTTTCATTAGAAAATGATTTAAGAATAGTTAAATCTCAAAACTAGTATATAAAACTTAAGTAAAAATGGTAAGTGGGTTGAAAATATTGCATCTTGTGTGGAATAATACAAATTAGAAGTGATCAAAAGTTATGTGAATATTGGATAAGTAAATGAATCGAATATACATCCAGTTAAATTCTATTCATTAATGAACTCGAACATTAAAAATTATTAGTTTAGTATTAAATGAACTACCAAATCAAATACAACTGAATAGTTACTCGAACAATTAAGGGGTTGCTTGGTTCATAGATTACATTTTGATGCATGTCACAGATCTTGAAAAATGATACTTAAAATATTATTTGTTTTAGATGGATATTGAAGAGAATTTGCATGAAGTGCGCAATCCAACAAAATTCAATGTTTGGTTGCACTTGAATTTTACTGAGGACATTATTGTAGAACATCCCAATCTTGTTTGTTTGGACATGCATTTTGATGAGATTTTATGGATATAAGAACTATTGATATACTTACCTCCCATAAAAGTACGTAAAGTTATTTTTTAACATACAAGAGGTATTCTTACTTTTACAATTTGTAATAAAATAATAATAAGAAGTCATGCTAAGACTCATAAAAAAGCGTAACAGTCAATATTTGAGAAATGCATTTCTTCTACTATAGAAAAATAATAAATAATGTTTAGAAAAAATTCAAAATGATCTAAAAGGTTACAAGTTCCAGTAGTAGAAATTAGTTACAGACTCTCTATAACTCACAAAAATAGATAAAGGCACAATCAATCCAAACACAGAAAGAAGAAACCTCAATGAGCTATACACACTTGATCTCATCAACTCAATGTAGTACTGGTGTTTTCCTTTACAAGTATATATAAACACTGTGAACTTGAATCGAACCTCCTCTACTCCAGAACAGAGCCAGTGAAATCAACTTCACCGGCTCCACGCTTGTCTGAAAAAATTATATTAGCATCTAAACACCCATTGAAAACTGTATATTTCAGCCATCCTACTACTTTAAAAAAGTGAGGATAGATGTTAAACTGGCCTTCACTCCAAAATATATAATTACTTAAATAAATTGAGTAATTGGCAAGGACTCCTTAGATGACAAGCTGAACCAATACCTGCAAGAAAAATTTTCATTCAATCTCTTCCGTATGAATAAATAATATTCAAAGATATAAAAAATAGTAAAATTAATTACTAGATCAACATTTGCAAAGATCAAATCATTATAACACTACCACTAGAAAGTATGAATTCAGTCGTCACTATGCTGCAAAAAAGCAAAAAAAAAAAAGAAAAAAAAGAAAAAAAAGAAAAAAAAGAAAAGAAAAAAGAGTCTAGAAAAATTCATAATTATGAATTGATAACTAAAATAAAAAAGTGGCTGCTAGGATCAATCATTTGCAAAGAAACACTAACGACCCATAAAAAATACATAATGAAAATCAAACAAATAGAGATGGCATCTAACAACAACAGTCAACTTAAAAAAAAGGTAATTGTTCTACCTGACAATTTCTTTGAAGATAACAAACTAAAAAAACTACTCATAACAGCCGTGAAACATATTTTCTCTAAGCAATTAAGAAGAAAAGAAACTAATACTTTGTAAGCAAATAAATGCTTCAAAACTCATCCAAATGAATTATATATTGCACAGGAGGCATTGGCATCATTTGCCAAGTCTTCGACATCCTTGGAATGCACTACTAAGAACCATAGCCGCGTGTATATATGCTTCTCAATCCAGACAATTTGAGAACGAAGAGGTTTCCACGATGGAGAACCTAGCTCCATCCTCATTCTTAGCATGACCCAATACCAGCTGATTAGAGAACCCGTCAAGTGCATACAAGCATTTGGACAGTTTTTCCAATCCAACGAAGGAGATGAGCGTTTCGAATCGAACAAGTCATAGCTAGCGCCAACCTTGCATGTCTATTATGATTATAAGCATGCTCGATCCCCCACTGAAGCTCTCGTTGAATTTTTCATTCAACACGGTTGCGATAGTGTTGAAAGCTTCCTTTTTCGAAATCCTTTACCAACCTTTCTTCCCGTTATAGCTTATTTAGCCAAGAAGGGAATCATGAAGAAGTTCGCTCACCAGGAACACTCAAAGAACACGTACACACGTGATCTACAGATTGAAGGAGCAGATTGAGAAGAAAGAGACGCACTAAAAAAAATTTATTAAAAGAAGAAAACTCAACTACAAACCAGCGTACAACCTGATGTTTAAATAGCTAACAAGAATAACAACTCAAATCAACAACCTAACAAACTCCTAATGATAAATCACAACTGCTAACAATCTCCTAATGACTCCAACAAACACGTACGTCAGGATTATTTTCCAACATACTCCCCCCTAATCTTGACATGGGGACTCCAGGTTTCTAACGCCAAGTAGCTCGCACATTTCTCCAAATTTTACTCTGGCAAGTGCTTTGGTCATGATATCAGCATGTTGCTCGTTTGTGCTCACATGCCTAACGACGATAAGTTCCTTTTCAACGCACTCGCGGATGAAGTGAAAACGCGTGTCGATGTGCTTGCTCCTCCCATGGAACACCGGATTCTTCATCAATGCAATTGCTGATTTGTTGTCGACGTAGAGGGTGATTGGTTTAGGATCTCGTCCGGTTACTTCGCTCAACAATGCCCTCAGCCATATGCCTTGGCAAGCTGCTACTGTGTGTGGCTGCCATAAACTCGGCTTCACATGATGATAACGCCACGCTCTTCTGCTTCTGCGATGCCCAAGATATCACATTCCCACAGAAGTAAAATGCCAATCCGCTTGTGCTCTTCCTGTCATCAACATCACCGGCGAGATTGCTGTCGCTGTACCCGACTAGGTTCTCATCTCCTCCCCTAGTATAACACAGGCCAAAGTTGATACTCCCCTTCACATACCTCAGTATCTGCTTGACAACTTGGAGATATGAACTTTGTGGCCTCTCCATATATCTGCTCACCATCCCGACAACGTAGGCCAGATCCGGTCGGGTGTGAAGCAAATATCTTAGGCTTCCAATCAGACGCATGTACTCAGTTGGGTTCACAGGCTCGCCTCCTTCTTCTTTTCTAAGCTCCAGCTTGGGCTCCATCGGGCATTTTGTGGGATTGCAATCACTCATACCTGCTAGCTCCAGTATTTTCTTGGAGTATGAGGCTTGCTTCAGTGAGATGCAATGATTCCTTTGCTCCACTTCAATGCCCAAATAGTATGAAAGATGTCCTAAGTCACTCATCTCAAGCTCTCTCATCATCTGCTGCTTAAATTGCCTGATCTCTCGTGCACTAGTACCAGTAACAATTAGGTCATCCACATAGACACCGATCACAAAGAGTTTCTGCATCTTTGTTTCCCCTGTAGACCGCCTGTTCTTGTGGACATTTCTCGAAACTGAGGCTCTTCAGACTCTTATCCAGCCGCATGTTCCACGCTCTAGGTGCTTGCCGTAGCCCGTAGAGTGCCTTAGATAATTTGTACACCTTGTCTTCTTGATTCTTCTTGATGTACCCCTCCGGCTGGCACACATACAGCCTTAGATAATTTGTACACCTTGTCTTCTTGATTCTTCTTGATGTACCCCTCCGGCTGGCACACATACACTTCTTCTTGGAGGTCGCCATTCAACTTCTTGATTCTTCTTGATGTACCCCTCCGGCTGGCACACATACACTTCTTCTTGGAGGTCGCCATTCAGAAAGGCTGACTTGACATCTATATGGTGAACCTCCCAACCTCGTTGAGCTGCAAGAGAGAGTAATAACCTCACAGTCTCCATCCTTGTCACTGGCGCAAAGACCTCCTCGACGTCAATGCCTTGTTGCTGCACGTACCCCTTTGCGAAGAGTCTCACCTTGTGCCTTCACCACATTTCCTTCCGAGTCCTTCTTGAGCTTGTACAGCCACTTGACTCCAATGGGCTTGTGTCCTGGTGGCAACTCGGTCAAGGACCAAGTCTTGTTCTTCTCGATGACATCAATTTCTTGTTGCATCACCACCAGCCACTGTTTCTCTTTAGCAGCCTCGCAGTACGTCACCGGTTCCTCGGCGGCGAGAAGGAATAGCTCGTGCTCACACTCGACCTCCTTGGTTTCAGCATAAATTTCCATTAGATCTCGGGGAAGCGCTTGGTGAAGTCGTCGGTGTCGTTGGAGTTGCCGCGCTCGGCTGATCCACATTGCCGCCACCTGCGACGTCGTGGTCTGGAGTAGTCACCGTAGGTGCAAGTATGTGTGAATTTGGCACCATGGGTGGGGAAACGGCCTCCTCCCGCTCGTGCTCTGGCTGGCATGATTCATCTCCTTTCTCAACAGTGAATGTTATCCAGCTTTCTGGATCATCGCTGAGATTGCTTCATCCCACTCCCATCTCTTCTCTTCATCAAACACAACATCTCTGCTCACATACAATTTGTTGCGCCGTGGATCGTATACACAGTGAGCTTTACTCCCGGCTTCCACACCAAGATACACCATGGGAGTGCTTCTATCGTCGAGCTTCTTCGAGAACACACTTGGCACCTTGACATATGCAGTGTACCCGAAAACCCTCAGGTGCTCCAGATGAGGCTTCCTGCTAGTCCACACCTCATAAGGGGTTGTGGTAGCCAAGGCTTTCATCGGTACTCGATTGAGTATGTAGACAGCATGCCTCACTGCCTCCCCCCATAGCTTTGCAGGCACACACATGCTCTTTAGTAAGCTCCTTGCCATCTCTAGGACAGTACGATTTCTTCGTTCAACAACGCCCTTTTTTGTGGTGTGTAGGGTGCTGTCAAGTGCCGCTGGATTCCTTCTTCTTCACACAGAGTCATGAACTGTTGAGACAAGAACTCACCACCACGATAAGTTCTCAACACCTTTATCTTGTGCTCAACCTCCTTCTAAATCAATGTCTTGAACTTCTTGAACGCCCCAAATGCTTCACTCTTCAGCTTGATCATATACACCCACATCATCCGGCTGTAGTCGTCAACAAAGAGGAGGAAATATCTATTGTCGGCGGGTGTCTCTGGAGTTATCGGTCCACACAAATCTGCGTGTACCAATTGTAGCGGGTGTTTGGCTCTGAAGTTCGCCTGGGAGAGGAAGGCATTCCTCGCTTACTTGGCCACAAGACATCCCTCGTACATCTACGTAGGATGATCGATCTTAGGGACGCTGTGTGCCATCTCTCGATCCCCCATCATCTTGAGTGCCTGTAAGCTTACGTGCCCTAGCCTCGCATGCCACAACCAAGCTGGATCCTCCATGCTTGCTGTCAAACAAATAGGTTCATAAATTTCCAACAAAACTTTGTAGAGCCTGTTTGGGGATCTCTTGACCTTGATCAACAGTCTCCCATTCCTGTCATATATCCACAGAAATGCTCCACACATAATAGCCCTACTGCCATCTTTAGAGAGCTGGCCAAGACTTATAATATTGCTACAAAGACTCGGTATAAAATATACCTCCGGTAGTAGTCGTTGTTCGCCGTTCTTGCATTGAAAAATGATGGACCCCTTCCCTTTGATTTGCACCATCGAGCCATCGCCAAACTTCACCCGCCCGTGAATGCTCTCATCCAGGTGCTTGAACATGGACGGCTGGCCTGTCATGTGGTTGTTGGCCCCATTGTCCAGGTACCACATGTCAGACTCGGCTGACGCCTTCTCATCTGTCTGCAGCTTCGGAATACCCTTCTCCTCGTTCAACAGTACCATGTTGCGTGTGCCCCCCGTGCACTCAGACAAGAGTAGTGCTGGATCATCATCTTGAACAAGGGTGAGATTGGTCTCCTCATCCCGGTGCTTACTGCGACACTCCGAGGCATAGTGCCCGAAGTTGTTGCAGTTGAAGCACTTGATCGTGCTCTTGTCTAGATCTCCTTCATGACCTCCGTTTTTTCCCTGGCGAGTACTGGTGCCACTGCTATGACCTCCATTGCTGCGGCCACGGCCACGGCCATGGCCACGACCGTGTGAGTTACCACAACCACGCCCGCAGTTGTTTTGAGAATATGATTCCTCTCCCCGTGATAACTTCGTGTCGGGTTTAGGATCCCCTCTTATTAGTAACGCCTGTTCATGCCAGCCGTTGTAGTCACGATAGAGTTCTTCATGCGCCTTTAAAGCACCAATTACCTCATCCACCTGCATGGTCTTGAGATTGCCGAACTACTCCATAGTCGTGGCAATCTACAAGAACTTTGGTGGCACACAGTGGAGAAGTTTCTTCACCACATGGCTCTCCTCCATTGTCTCCCTAAGAGAACGGATCTGTTTCACAAGGGTAGTGAGTTTCGTAGCGAACTCATCCACCGACTGCGCATCGCCCATGTGCAGATTCTCAAACTCTCACCGAAGTGCCTGGAGTTTGACTTCTTTCACACGTTCCACACCAACGTGCATGGTTCTGAGTGCCTCCCAGGCCTCACGGGCAGTCTCCTTGCCTGTGAGTTGAAGCATCGTCTCCTCCGAGATCGCCTGGTAGATGACGGCGAGCGCCATCTGATCCTTCTTCTCGTCCACCGATTCACCATCATCGGTGGCCTTGACTGCCGCCCAAACCCCTTGGGCGCGCATGTTGGCCTTCATCTTCATTACCCACGCCGGGTAATTCGACTATGATAGCATCGGGTACTTGAGGGTTACAGAGCCCTCTCTTGTCGTAGCTTGCGACGTTGCCGTGTCGGTGAGCTCCTCACTCCCGCTCTGGGATTTGCTTGGCGACGACATTTGCTTTGGCATACCAATGCTTTGATACCACTTGAAGAAGTTCGCTCACCAGGAACACTCAAAGAACACGTACACACATGATCTACAGATTGAAGGAGCAGATTGAGAAGAAAGAGACGCACTAAAAAAATTTATTAAAAGAAGAAAACTCAACTACAAACCAGTGTACAACCTGATGTTTAAATAGCTAACAAGAATAACAACTCAAATCAACCTAACAAACTCCTAATGATAAATCACAACTGCTAACAATCTCCTAATGACTCCAACAAACACGTACGTCAGGATTATTTCCCAACAAATCAAAAAGCCATCTTTCTCTTCACCCCATTTCTTATTTGGGACCTCCACTGACTCCGCTCCCATCCTTGCCAGCTTTCTTAATTAGAACTATTTTCTTTGTGCCTTCTTGATTTGGAGCTCAACTTCTGTATCATTGGGAAATCCATAGGAGCAGAATCAATGGGAAATCCGTAGGTACGTACCTCTGCCTCTTGGCATAACTGGTGATCTCAGCAAGAATTGCAAAAGGGGATCTTTCATCATATTTTAAGCCGTCACCCAAGTTAGATCGAGGATCAGAATGAGGATATCTAGTGGGAGTGACACCCAGTAGCGGAGCGAGGAATTTTAGCAACGGGGCTAAAAACCAAAAGAGGGGGAAAAGAAATAAAAATAAAAATAAAGCGCAAACCAGAACGAGATCCGGTTAAAGATGAGAGTTAATTAGGAGGTTGAGGGAATGTAGGTGGATTAGGAGGTTGAGATCTGATTAGGTCTTTGTGGATGAGAACAAAGAGAACCCTCATGAAAAACATAAATTACTTGCACTAGTAGAAAAATGAGCATTGGCGACGAGGAAATCCGTCGTCAATGCAGCAAAATCCGTCACCAATATACTTTCGCGACGGAGCGGAGTCCGTCATCAATAATCCTGTCGCCAATAGACATTGGCGACGGGGAAATCCGTCGCTAATGTATTGTCGACGGAAAACATTAGCGACGGGTAATGGCCGTGTATTCCCGTCGCCAATGTACATTGGCGACGGGTAATGCCCGTCGCCAATGTACATAATCAGGTAAAAAAATTATTTCTGCATTGCAAAGCCCCCCAATCCGGAATGCGTACTTGTTACTACCATTATTCACAATATATTGAACAATACTCACAATATCACATTTATCGATTCACATCCAACAATATTCACGTTCAACGATTCACATCCAACAATATTCACATTCACATCCAACAATATTAACATTTACATTCATCGATTCACATCCAACAATATTAACATTTAACAATTCACATATATACATAATCAGGAGGTCATAATATGTTCAACACAATCCAAAAGTCCACATAATCAGGAGGTCATAATATGTTCAACACAATCCAAAAGTCCACAAAAGTTACCAAAAAGTCTAACTCACTACTCACTCACTCATCATAGTCGTGGTCCCTATCGTCGTGATCCCTATCATCAGTGGCGGCTGCATCAGAATGCCGTACCGTACTGCTGCTTCCTACGACGGTACCTCCTCTAGACTAAAAAGAATGTAAATCAATATGAGAATATATTCCAAAATAGTCATAATAAATACATATATATAATATGACATATATACCTCTCCACCACTTGCAGCTGCATACTCATCAAATGCCAACACCATAATATCCGCGTATATAGACTGCGAAAGCAAGTCCTTTAAGGGTTGAGAATCAATGAGTCGCTGAACGACATCCCAAGTCGTTTGTGCACCACTTAACTCGTGCTTAATAGTGGGAAGAAAACTTAAAGCCAATGGAATTTCAACATTCTTCATCAAGTATTTTCCAATCTTACCCACGACAAATGACGTGTCACAGTGTCGCGTCGAGGTCACAGATTGGCTGCTAGGCTTATTGGTGGTGGTGAGTGTCTTAACTCTAGTACTTGACAGAGGCACTCTTCCTTTCTTTCTTGAGTGTAAACCGTTAACTTGTTATTCACCTAAAATTAATATATAACACATTATTGTGTTATATATCACACTACTACTTTTTTAAAATAATAAGGATACTTATTTGGGTAATTACCATTATGAAAATATATCATATTATTTGAGGTGCATGCTGAAGCGAAAGTAAAGGAGGAGACATTGTCCTCAATATTCAATAACCATGTAGAACATGAGGTCTAATTTAGGCAGCAATAACATAGGAAATCAGTAGGAAAAGAAAATGAGGTCTAATTTAGGAACAAAATACTCCTCAATATTCAATAACCATGTAGAACAGAATAATTTATTAAAAAAATTGAAAATACCTCTCTAAGCGGCTGGTCGAGGGCGACGGGTTGGCTGGTCGAGGGCGGCGTGCGGCGGCGGGTCGTCGAGGGCGCCGTGCGGTCGAGGGAGGCACTTATTTAGAGTTAATGATTAGATTATTTCAAAATTAGTCCCTCAAATCTTCAATATTTCAAAATTAGTATGATTGGCTATCTTCAATATTTCAAAATTACTCTTCAAAATTACTCACTCAAATCATGGAAATTTCTATTACATCCCTCAAATCATCATAATATTTACTATTAGGTCCCCTGGTTAACACCGGTTATATTTAAAGAAATATTCTTTTAAATCTAACTATTATTACTAGTTTCCCTTGACTTTTAATTATAAAAAGTTAACCCGTTTGGACCTAGTTGATAAGTTCTGGTATGATAAGTTAACCCGTTTCAAAATTAGTCCGATTGGCTATCTTCAATATTTCAAAATTACTCACTCAAATCATGGAAATTTCTATTACATCCCTCAAATCATCACAATATTTACTATTAGGTCCCTGGTTAACACCGATTATATTTAAAGAAATATTCTTTTAAATCTAACTATTATTACTAGTTTCCTTGACTTTTAATTTATGTATAACAAACCATATTGTTAATTATTATAGCATTAGTATCGGGGTAGAATACCTAGGAATAACTTTTCTCAGACAATAGCAATATATGCGTCTTAAACAATAATAGTAGATGTGTTTCATGAGCCTAGAGGTAGGGGTGGAAGTGAACCACATAATCAATTAACTGTTTAGTTATTATTCATCTAGCTATTCGATCAAATTTGATTCGCTATCTCATTTAACAATAAATGAATAGCTATTAGTTATTAAACTCATAAACAAATAGAAATTAACCAAATATGTATTCGATTTTCTTGGTCATTAAATCTTCGTTCAATTTGAGACATAATCTTAAATGGAAAAGACAATTTAGAGGGGGAAATTAGTAAAATGATGCTTGGGGGGGGGTATTTACAAATATATACAATGCTTGGGTATATATGTAAAAATTTCAAAAAAAAAGAAAGTAGTGGCGATCCAAGAGTTCGAACACAGGACCTGTTATATCATATTCGCTCGAACTCAATTTTGACGGCTCTTTCTCCTCTTAACCTTATAAAAAACTCCAAGAGAACTCTATCCAAACTATTTTCATCCGGTTTTTAGTGATTAAATCTAATTTATCTCCTCTCAGATTTATTAATGATGTTTACAGGCTCAAGTCCATCCGTGAAAACTACCAAGAGTAGTGGAGTTCATCGAATCTACTAGCATAAAGAATAAAAATAAATAAATTTTAAAACTAACATAGAATTCCTAATTAATTAAAAATATTTTAACATAAGAATCTGATAACATATGTATCTTTCCATCGCAAATGTTTGTATTGGCGATGGATTTCAAATTTGTCGTCAATACCCCGTCATTAATGCTCAGTTTTCTACCTGTTAGTGGTTATCTTTAGATTGATTTTCTTGAAAGTATAAAAATATGACTAGAAAACCACCCTCTTATATTGCTCATTAATTCCACTAATTTTTGAACAAGCAAGAGGTATTTTCACTAATTCCATTCATTTATTAACAAGAAAACTACTAGATTCATTCTACAAGCAAATTCAAATTCAGGAAGAATATATCACTTCTCCCTGAAGAAGGGACATGCCTCCAGTGACAAAGTTGCGGCTACAGCCTCCTCGACGATGACGCTAGAGGGGAGCAGAGGGCCCTTGAGAAGGCCACCAAACAACTGTCCTGGATCATTGTAGACTTTCACGTCCTCACCTCTCAAGCTATCATCTACCTGCGTAGAACAAAATAGTATTAGACTACATTTAAAATATTATAGATTTGAGGGACTAATATTAAAATAATTCTTAATTTTTTGTGGGGCCACTCATTAACAATGGGATAATCAATTACTAATGTTAATTTTTTACGATGGCGACGGACATTGGCGACGGATTCGATTCGTCGCCAATAAGTATTGGCGATGTATTCGAATTCGTCGCCAATAAGTATTAGCGACGGAACATTGGTGACGGATCGAATCCGTCGCCAATACTTATTGGCGACGGATCGAATTTGTCGCCAATGTGTATTGGCGACGGATCGAATCTGTCGCCAATAAGTATTGGCGACGAAACATTGGTGACGGATCACATCCGTCGCCAATACTTATTGGCGACAGATTCGATCCGTCCCCAATACTTAGTGGCGAAAAATTTGATCCGTCGCCAATAAGTATTGGCGACGAAACATTAGTGACGGATCAATTCCGTCGCTAATACGTATTGGCGACGCATCATTTCCGTCGCCAATACTTATTGGCGACGGATAGAATCTGTCGCTAATAAGTATTGGCGACGGAACATTGGCGACGGATCTATTCCGTCGCCAATATGCCCAATGTTTTTCCGTCGCCTAAGGTTATGGGCGACGGAAAACATTGGCGACGGATTGAAATCCGTCGCCAATACAAACATTGGCGACGGGAACAACCCCGTCGCCAATGTTCCGTCGCCAATACCCCGCTGCCAATACTTAGTTTTCTACTAGTGTTGGGGATTTGTTCGTGATCTATTCATAAGTCAAGAGAGGAAAAGAGGAGTTTTGAGAAAGTCTGAATTTTATCTCTATGATTTATAAAATCACTATTAACTAATTACCCAATGATTCTTTCTATTTTTGGCAATTTTTATAAGACCCCTCTAATCATGCATAATTGCTAAACTAGCCCTCAACAATTAGGATTCGCACAACTATCCCCAGATCATCAACTATAAAGAAAATACCCCTAGATCAACAAAATCATTTATTTTGATATGCTAATATAAAATTGCAATGTTATGAATATCTAAAAAGACTCGAATATTTACTCATCATCTTCATTAAAGTTAATGAGTTGTTGATTGGGGTTTTTTTTTCAGCCCCCAAGTTGATGATTTACAAATAGTTTTGAAACTATTGAGACCTATTGGTACTTTCGCAAATGTGCATGATGTGTGAGGTATTAAAAAATAAAATAGATTGGACATCACTGTTATTTTCAAGAACTAGTAGCTCTAGTATCATGTTTTTCCTCTTTATTAGGAAAATTGAGTTTAAGATGTTCAATACACTAGCAACTGAGTAGTGATAAGTGTATTACACTTTCTTTACTATTTTGGCACAACTACACAAAGGAGTGAGGCTATGATGAGTCATCAATAAAATTTTTAAGTGAAGCATTCACTACTTTGTGAGTAGTAGTGTACACTTATTATTTTTCCTAGCAATTTCAAGAATAGTGAACATCTTAGCACATAGAATAGGCTCTTAGCTATTTTTAGTACTTCCTAGCTCACCTGCTTCCTTCCCTCCAATATTTTTGTAGCATCTAGCTATGTGCTTTTGTAGGCTTAGGTTGCCATTAGGTTGTGTGGTTGTCTTTGTAAACTTAGTTATATCACCATCCTACCCGCAAAAGGACTTTAAACTTTCATATATATATATATATATATATATATATATGCTCCCAGATATGAGAGCATTATCAGTTAATTATTTTTGGAAAGCTAATATGCTTTAACCGGTAATATATGTAATTCATGATCAATTTACATGAATAAGGGCATCTCCAACCTAGCCTCATTTTGGTGCAAACAGTGCTTTTTGTTGCATTGTTCCTTCTCCAATCCAGCCCCATTTTCTGCTCCATTTTGGTGCAAATGAACAGTGCTGCACCAAATATGACGTCGCACTGTTCATTCGCCCTATTACTGTTCACTTTTTTTAAAATTTTTTAAATATTTGTTTTTACCTCTCAATTAATATAAAAATAGATAAAAGGGAATAAAGTGAGAATATACCGAGAATATTCTTTTTTGGTGCAAAAAATGGTGCAATGGGTTGGAGATGTATTACTGTTTGATGTGACTTTTGCACCATTTTGATGTAAAATTTGCACAATTTTGGTGCAATGGGTTGGAGATGGGTAGTGCAAGCACAATTGCAAGTGCATTTGCAAGGTGGATAACATCTTAACCCAATTAATAAAAAGATAAAATTTTGTAAGAAAATAACACAACATCAACCCATTCAGTAGACAAAATACTAACAATAAAAAATTTAAACAATAGTGAAAAAAATAAATTTTAAAAAATAATCTCAAAGATCCATTAAATTAACTTCATAATGGCAATCTGATACGAAATACAGAAATGAACACAGTATTGCATACTCATATACTGCACACGTCTCAAGGAAATCCATCTCTGAAACATTGTCAAGGGAAAGCAAATAATTAGCAATATAAAATTTAACTCATTTAGTACTACCACATATTATTAAACCAAGTTCACTTTTATAAGGACAAATGAGCTCATACATAGAATAAGAAACATACTACAATTTAATAGTAAAGGAGCAAGAGGAACAAATATTTAATTCCGTACATTCTAGTCTCATTATCTCCTCCGTGAAATTTTATAGAGTAATCTACCCACATATCCCACCCTAACTGGTCCCTCTTTTGTTTCAATTCCTCCCTTGCTTCATATTATTCTCTAGAGGTCAAATTTTGAGAAAAATCCAGTATAGGATCATTATCGGTAGTAACTATCTCCTCATTTTTATCGTCTATCGTCTCATTAAGATCATTCGGATCTGAAATTGCTATGTAATTATGTAAGACAGTGCATGCAAGAATGATGTTTACTAGTGTAGATAAGAGATGATGGGGTTTTTCCGTTAAAAGTTTAAAGCATTTCTTTAAAACTCCAAAAATTGCTTCAATTTTAGTTCGGAGAGAGGAGTTTTGAAGATTTAACAATTCCTGATGATTATCTGGATCCTACCAGAATGCTCTTCCAAGTGATATCTTACTCCACGATAAGGAGAAATGAAACCATGCATAGTGATATATCAGGCATAACATAAGTAATATTTACCTACACAGATATTTAGATGTCAAAATTATCCATTTCATCCTACCAAATTAATTAGTTGTGTTATAATGATAATGATAATAGCATCATAAATGAGTAATCCATTTGATGGTGTTGAAGACCGTGCACTCTTCAAAACCGTGTAGTCATTAGCAGATACCTCCCAACCAGCATGACATAGGTGAAACATCTTTTCGGAGTTGTCGTAGCCAGAACATTCTGAGTGAACCCTTTGCGACCTCTAAAGCAAGGTACATATACAGTGGGGAATATCACATCAAAATGTGTGTCATCTATCATTCCGATACAATCCTACATATGGATAAATTATAATGCTAGAAATGTTTTTGTTAAATATTGTATATACGAAGACTTGTATAGTCCCACATCGGGTAAAGTAACATAACATATCAATAAAGAAAGATACCCTCTTATCTCAATTTGCTTTGCATTTATCATGGTATCAAGACTATCTAATCAATCCCTTCCTCAAATCCCAACCCTATAAATCCAAACCCTCATATGTGGGACCCAGCCCCTAATTCACATAGAAGAACAACTCGTGATCACAAATCTCGCAATCATGAGATTCTCGTGATCATGAAACCATTGCCACCCTAGCCTAAAACCCTAGGCAAAACCCCTAGCCAATAGCCCGCTACCACCCCCCATGAACGCACCCTACTCTACCAGTCGCCCTCGCTGCCACCCGCCCACGCCCGCACCAAGCCTCTCATCCTTGCCCACGCCTACACCCGCCCATGCTCGAACCTGCATCTTGCTCGACTACGATGCACACCCTTTATCTCCAGATCCAACACTCCACCCATGATGCTTGAGCTTGCTTGACCTTGCTTGACCACAACCTGCACTAGCTGCTTGACCATAAGCCCTTGCCACCACCCAACACTCTAGCCTACACCTTGATTGACCCTGCTCGACCATGATCTGCACACCACTAAACCTGCACCGCCTCCACTCGCTAGATATGCACTCCACTCAATAGCCGCCTGAACTAGACTCCACACCATTGACCTACATCATTACCGTTGTTGACCCTTGCGCCCCACGCTACCCATAGTTAACAACGTACACCACCACACGACCATCGTTCAAGCTAGACACTGCATCACCGATAGCATTCGACCATCGTCGCCTTTGTCGAACTCCAACAAGTCTAGCACTCACATCGATTCAAGTATTACTGAACCCTTTGATCAATCACACTTTATCTCATAAACATTACAGCACATGAAATGCATTTCCACCAATAATCCGTCAACATCAAACTTGATGGTGATATCTACCACCTATGGTCCTACTCCCTACGAGTCATCCTTCGTAGTGGTGGCCTCTAGGGGCACATCAATGACACCTTTAAATCCCCAACTTGCCCATCTACTACCAGAGATCCAACCAAGGATACTCCTCGTATGAGTCCACCCTAATGCGTTGGACTCTTTTTGAGGACTAGGCCATCGTGGTAATTGTCCAATCTGTCTCCCCATCCATCTTTAACTTGCTCGATTTGACTCTGCCATATTCTTTTGGCACTACCTAAGTAACAAGGGGTGCTAACTGTACTAGGAGATCTCCGCAGTCACATAAGGTGATCAGTCAATCCATGAATTCTACACCCACATGTTCGATTTTTGGGAATACCTTGTAGCCCTCAACTTACCCCTCCTGACTCAGCATCCAAGACCATCTACCTCAATACCAGAGATCAGCAATACCTCTTCCAATTCCTAATAAAAATCCAACTGGAGTTTGAATCCGTTCACAGCTTATTCATCCACCGATCACATAGACCTAGTCTATAGATGGCCATTATAGAGCTACGAGCTCAGGAGACATGCCTTCACCTAACTACTCTTCCCATCAGCTCAAGCTTTGTCCATGCAGCTTATAGTCCACCACCCTGTTAGGTCTCATGTTTATGAGCCTATTATCTAATCTGGTTTTGATGATTAATAAATAATTCCTAATTTGTTTTCTAGTATTTGTGTTTTCCTTCCACATGCATCCAGGTCGGAGGTTGGAGGATTTGCGCCTTAACATCGATATCTTGGAGGTTGGTGGAAACCGGAATGAAAACTTTGCGCATTCAAGTCAAGACTCACTATTGTGCTTCATCAGCTACCAAGATCGAGCTTAATGAAGATCATATGCTTGGGTATATTATTTATAGTTTAGGTGTTTACTTTATGTGTTATGCTTAAAGCTCAAACCACACACATACACGTTTTGTTTTATCGCTTTCAAGTTTAGCCATATAAATATGAAACTAATAGATATATTTATATACATACACACTAGTTTCTTATTTATCGTCTTCTTGGGAAAATAACATGTTTCGGATTATAGACTTAATGATACTATTTTACATCTTTTCAAAAGTCTATGAATCCATTAGAAAGTATCTCAAAACTTGTTTGAAGAAATTTCATCAAAATCAAGTATTTAACAAACTCGTATTTGTGACTGTTTTGAAAAATAGTGAGTTTTCATAAATACGAAGTGCTATTTTAGAAATTTCTTCTCTAACATGTTCATTTTCATATATATAAATGTTTCCCCAAGTTTTACTATTTTTGGAGTTGATTTGCTATTTTAATTTGAATTTAAAAAAAATTAACTTTTTAAGAAAAATAAAGTATCTGATATGTCAGTCTTCAGTCGACCGAAAAATCTATCCAGTTGACTGACCAGAACGAGTTTTTACAATATCTGATTTTACAGTCTTATCAGTCGACCGATTTCTTGAATCAGTCGACCGAGAATAGTATTTTCAGTCGACCGATTATGCTTTTCAGTCGACTTACTAGTAGAAGTTTTTAAAGCTTTTTGTTTTACAGTCGATCAGTCGACCGGCCATATTTGTCAGTCGACTGATAAACGACTATTTTACAGAAATGGCTAGTTTCTGATTTGCTTTGTTTTTGAGGCTATAAATATTCCTCAAGCCTTGGTTTTTGACAAGTTTTTTTACAAGATTGTTTTTGCCAGTTTGTTTCAAGAGTTTGAGTATGTTTGTTCATGTGAAAAGAGTTTCACAAAGAGAAGGATCTCAATTTCGATTTTGAGGCGTTCATCCTCAAATATTTATATCTCTTTGTTTTGGAGAAGTTTTTCTAAACTCTTCTTCTAGCAAATTAATATTTTGATTCTTATATATTTATGCTAGATTGATTTGAGTTGAATTTTGTTTTTACTCATTGTTTACACACCCACCCACTTGAACTTAAGTATTTCATGTCTAGTATAATTGGGTTATGAGAGTAATTTATTGAGAGAGCTTATATTTCGTTCTCATTTGTATTGGAGATCAAATCCTTTATTTGTACTTATTTGTTGAACATGTTATAATACACAAGAACACTTAGAGGAGTTGTTGGAGAGAGATCGGGGTTAATTCCAAGAGGAGTGGGTTGGTAGTAAAACTTAGGGAGATATTGTAAATCCAAACACTTGAGAAAGGTAACACGGGTAATCCAACACTTAGAGGAGCGTGGCTTATGGGATTGATAATGTGTGTATTGTAAAAGTTATCGATGATCTTTGAAAACCGTTATTGTGTAGTATTTGTGATATAGTGGAGATCTCCTCGAGATGAGGAGCGGAGACGTATGTCGAGTGTTAGACCGGACTCCGTGATCATATTGTATGTTTGCATTTGGCTTTGGCATATTATTCTTGTGCCTATTCTTATATCGCCTATTATCTCATTGTTTATCGCCTATTGTCTCTTGTTTATCCTTGCATAATCTTATTGTATATCATATTGCTAGGATATCATTTATAAGTTTTTATATTTGGCATCTAAATCAGATTAGTAATTACCCTATTCATCCCCCCTTTAGGGTACTTTCAATTGGTATAAGAGCTTAGTACTCTTGATTTGTGGCTTAGTCGGCTAGACTCAAAGATCCTCGCTTTGTATTTTGCTAATCTAGTTTTGTGATTATTTTTTTCGTATTTGCATATTTCCTATGGAAATACACAGTGCACCTAGTTTAGGCTATGCTATTGATGTTGCTCCTTCATTCAATGATTTCCCTTATACGCAATAGATGTTTAGATTTAAATTATTTGTTAGATTTAAACATATAGATTTATGAAAGTGATTGATTGTGCTTATGTTGTGCCCACGTTGAAGAAATCAAAGTGGAGCAATGATGATAAAAATATGTTTATTATGAACAAGTTATTGTTAGAACTTTTGCTCAAAGCTTTTGATTCATCTATTTCTAACAAACTTGTTTCTTTTGATAGTGCTTACACATTATGGATAGGGGTGTCCAAAAATCCCGCCGGCCCGGGCCCGGCCCGACCCGGCCTCGGCCCGGAAACCCGGGCCAAGTCCGAGCTCCGGGCTGGGCGCCGGGCCGGCCTGCTTGGTGGGCCCGGCCCGACCGGAATATGTTTTTTTTACTTTTTTTATATTTTTATATGTTTATATATGTATATATAAATATTATAATATGTATTAATTATGTATATATATATATTTTATATATGTATAATATATGTGTATATATAATATATTTCTATATATGTATAATATGTCATATGTGTGTATATTATATATCTCTCTTAGTATATAAGTATATATAAGTATACTCTCTTATAATATGTATATATATGTATACGTATATATAGTATACTTTCTCTATATATAGTATATATAGAATACTCTCTCTTATATATGTGATAATGTATGTATGCATGTATATATACTCTCTCTCTCTTAGTATTATGTATATATAAGTATTCTCTCTTCTTATATATGTATACTCTCCTCTATATATGTATAATATATGTTGTTATATATATATACTCTCTCTCTTAGTATATATGTATATATAAGTATACCTCTCTCTATATATGTATACTCCCTCTTATATAAGTATACTCTCTCTTATAATATGTATAATATGTGTGTGTGTGTGTATATCTCTCTCTTAGTATATAAGTATATATAAGTATAGTATATTACAACACTACTTCTTCCCCATTGGCCAGGAAACGGCTACTTATGGCGATTCTCTCTCTCTCTCAGTATAACTTAATAAATATATACAATATATTTACATATAATATATGTATATATAATATATAGTTACATAATAATTTGTAAGTATATACTAATACATAATTATATAAAATATAATAATGTTAAACTAATTTTTAGCATTTTTTTATCAAAAGAGAAGAAATGAAAAGAAATTTAAAAAAAAAGAAAAAGAAAAGAAAAGAAAAAGAAAAGAAAAGGAAATAAATACATAATTATTCTCTCTCTTGTATTTATTTATTTTACCAAAATAAATTTATACTTGTAATTTGTAAATGATTTATTAATTATTAATAAAGAATTTATTTTTATAATTTTTTATTTGTAATTTATGTCATTTTAAGTGATTAATAAAATTATTGTTTTTTATTTATTTTTTTGTCTTTTTTTGTATAATTTAAATTTTAAATAGAATTAAAAAAAATAAACCGGGTCGGCCCGGGCCCGGACCCGGTCCGGGGTACCCGAGTCCGGGTCCGGGCTCCAGTTTTGTCCGGCCCTGATGGACACACCTAATTATGGAAACATATAGAAGCACATCATGGCAACTTGGAGGAAATCCAATGCGTTCCGGTGGATTTCGCTTCAAGTGAGATTGGAGCATCTTCATGCACATAGCCACTAAGCGATTGTCCTAGTGTGGTATGCGAGTCTGAATCCAAAAATGAACTATCCATAGATGAACTCGGTTGTGCTTATGAAAGATTAATGTAGCCTACAACAAATTGCATCATAAATTTGTAAATTTACAAAGCAAGCATGTAGAATTAAAATCCGATCATGATTTGTTAGCATCCAATTTTAATATCATTGCTAAAGAGAATGTGATACTTAAAGAAAACAATGATAAATTAAATTTAAAAAATGATAACTTGACCTCAAAAATAGCTAGCTTATCTCATGCTAAGAATGATGCCATTTTAGAGATAAAAACAATTAGAAATGAATTTAATTCTTTTAAGAATGATCATGTTTCTTCTACTTTTATTGTCAATGCGATTATGCCTAACGATGAGTTAAAGCCTATGAAAAACCGTATTTCATCTTTAGATTCAACCTTAACTAAATGCATTGACAATCATAAGAAACTTGTGAACAAGTGTGCTAAGTCACGTGATACTATTTCCAAATCACACACTCACTATGCACATATGTATAACAAAATTTTTAATGCTCTATTTGCGGTCGTAAATACCATATTGCAAAATTTTGCTATGATGCATGTAGACAATAAAAATTGCCTTTACACAAGAGATCTCAAACCTGAAATTACCCTAATGCCACTAGGAAAAAACCCTAGAGGGGGG
>NC_033795.1:34825626-34856530 GCF_001876935.1 Asparagus officinalis
TGTGTGTGTGTGTGTGTGTATACTCTCTCTCTTAGTATATAAGTATAGTATATTACAACGGCTACTTCTTCCCCATTGGCCCAACGGGCAACGGACTTATGCGATTCTCTCTCTCTCTCAAGTTATAACTTATAAATATATACAATATATTCACATATAATATATGTATATATAATATATAGTTACATAATAATTTGTAAGTATATACTAATACATAATTATATAAAATATAATAATATTAAACTAATTTTTAACATTTTTTATCAAAAGAAGAAAAGAAAATAAATTTAAAAAAACTAGTTAAGATGTACTTATCTATTGTGATGCGATGAATTCCAAAATAAATTTATACTTATAATTTGTAAATTCTTGTATTTATTTATTTTACCAAAATAAATTTATACTTGTAATTTGTAAATGATTTATTAATTATTAATAAAGAATTTATTTTTATAATTTTTTATTTGTAATTTATGTCATTTTAAGTGATTAATAAAATTATTGTTTTTTATTTATTTTTTTGTCTTTTTTTGTATAATTTAAATTTTAAATAGAATTAAAAAAAATAAACCGGGTCGGCCCGGGCCCGGACCCGGTCCGGGGTACCCGAGTCCGGGTCCGGGCTCCAGTTTTGTCCGGCCCTGATGGACACACCTAATTATGGAAACATATAGAAGCACATCATGGCAACTTGGAGGAAATCCAATGCGTTCCGGTGGATTTCGCTTCAAGTGAGATTGGAGCATCTTCATGCACATAGCCACTAAGCGATTGTCCTAGTGTGGTATGCGAGTCTGAATCCAAAAATGAACTATCCATAGATGAACTCGGTTGTGCTTATGAAAGATTAATGTAGCCTACAACAAATTGCATCATAAATTTGTAAATTTACAAAGCAAGCATGTAGAATTAAAATCCGATCATGATTTGTTAGCATCCAATTTTAATATCATTGCTAAAGAGAATGTGATACTTAAAGAAAACAATGATAAATTAAATTTAAAAAATGATAACTTGACCTCAAAAATAGCTAGCTTATCTCATGCTAAGAATGATGCCATTTTAGAGATAAAAACAATTAGAAATGAATTTAATTCTTTTAAGAATGATCATGTTTCTTCTACTTTTATTGTCAATGCGATTATGCCTAACGATGAGTTAAAGCCTATGAAAAACCGTATTTCATCTTTAGATTCAACCTTAACTAAATGCATTGACAATCATAAGAAACTTGTGAACAAGTGTGCTAAGTCACGTGATACTATTTCCAAATCACACACTCACTATGCACATATGTATAACAAAATTTTTAATGCTCTATTTGCGGTCGTAAATACCATATTGCAAAATTTTGCTATGATGCATGTAGACAATAAAAATTGCCTTTACACAAGAGATCTCAAACCTGAAATTACCCTAATGCCACTAGGAAAAAACCCTAGAGGGGGGGGGGGGGGGA
This sequence comes from Asparagus officinalis, assembly GCF_001876935.1. Classification (NCBI taxonomy): domain Eukaryota; kingdom Viridiplantae; phylum Streptophyta; class Magnoliopsida; order Asparagales; family Asparagaceae; genus Asparagus; species Asparagus officinalis. The sequence goes on from NC_033795.1 coordinate 34,827,086, forward strand.
ATAGAGTTTATGCTAATCTAATCCGATTTAATACCAATTAAATACTAATAACAAATATCCTAGTAAATAAGATATGCAATGAGATATATGCAAGGATAAGCAATATAAACAAGGGTAAACAAATAGTGTAAACAATATAGTGGACAAACTAAACAATGAGACAAATGCGATATGAGCAATGAGCACAAGCATAAATGAACGCCAATGCAAACTCAAACACAATCAAATAATCACGGAGTTCGGACCTTCCGTCCTACTTTTCTGCTCCCCACTCCCGGGGAGAAATCCACTACACAACCGGGTTTTCAACGCTCACCCGAATAACGTATTATACCTCATAATTTGGTTTTCTAGCTCACCGAAAACTTTACAATCACTCACAATGTAAACACACTAACTACCACCTCAAGTGTTGGTCTCTAGCCCGTGTCCCCCTCAAGTGTTAGGAATTACAACCTCTCTCTAGGCATTACCACCTACCCCACTCCTCTTGGGACGACCCTCAAGTGTTAGGAATTACAACCTCTCTCTAGGCATTACCACCTACCCCACTCCTCTTGGGACGACCCCATCTCTCACTACACACTCCTCTTGGTGTACTAGTGTATTACAAGGTGAACCTCACAATTTAGGTACTCAAATCAACAAATGATTTGTTCTCTGAACAAGGTGAGAACACAATATAAGCTCACACTCTAAGTCACAAACCCACAACCCAAATTATACTATGAATATAAATACAATAAGCTCAATAGGTTGTGTGTGAACAAAGAGATAAATAAATCAAAACTAAACTCAATGTAAATCTAGCTTATGGAAATTAAGTTCAAACATATAAATAGTTAGAAATAGAGTTTAGAAAAACTTCTCTATAGATCAAGAGAAAGATGGAGAAGAGTTGGAAGCTCAAACACAATAGATGATCTCCACTTGCTCTTGTGAAATTCTCTTCACAAACAAAACTCTTAAACACTCTTTTAAACAAACTAAAACAAACTTTAAGCCCTTGTTAAACTTGTTTAAAACATTCTTGGTTGTTAAAATAGAGTTGAGTATAAGGGGGTATTTATAGGAAACCCCAAAGATTAAGAAACCCCAGCAAAAATACCAAAAAACCAAAACATGACAAAGGCTGAAAAAACTAGCCGTTATGCCATCAGTCGACTGACGGCTTTCATTAGTCGACTGACGGCTTTCATCAGTCGACTGATGAGCTGACCGTTAGAGGCGTTTTCCAGCTCATCAGTCAACTGACGGACCTTATCAGTCGACTGATGACCTCATCAGTCGACTAGTCAGTCGACCAAAACAAAACAGAAACTTTTTGTTATTCCAGACGTTTTCTTCAGTCGACTGAACATATTCATCAGTCGACTGATAACACTGTATCAGCCTGATTTGAATAGTAAAACTAATTTTTAAAGTACCTTTAAAAATAGCAAATAAATTCCAAAAAATGTAAAACTTTGGAAAATCATTGTAAACATGTAAATGAACATGTTACAAAAAGAATTTTTGGAATTACACTTCTCAATAGTGAAAACTCATTATTTTTCAAATATATCCAAAAACATGAAAACTAAACATACATGTTTTTGTCATTTGACATAAACACAATATTGAAACTTTTGTAAAACGATTTTATAGACTTAATGAATTGATATAAACTGATATTAAAGTCTATAAACTAATAAAACAATATTTTATCAAAAACACCTATATTTTGATAAAATCAACAAATACGTGTGTGTGTGATTAATATGAGTTTAAAGTATCTACACACAAGTATAAACCTAAAACTAAATTACCCAAGCTTGATAGATCTTCAATATAGCTCCACTTGGTAAACTGTGCGGATGAAGCGGGATCTTGGATCTTTAACTTGAATGCAATGCTTCACTCCACAATTCCGCCAACCTCCATTGGATATGATCGTGAATGCTCGATCCATCCAACCTCCAACATATTGTTTTCCTAGAATAAATACAAAACACAAACACTAGACAAACAACATTAGTGGTAAATTGTTTGTTAAACATTATCAAAACAAAAGGACCCAACAAAACCTTGCCCATTTGAGTTCGCCTACGGGCTCAAAGCAAGCAGGGCTCGCCTGCATGCTCAAAGTAAGCAGGAGGCCAAGCGAAGCTCGCCTGCATGCAAAAGATCGGCGGCAGTGCTTAGCTTGCTAGCATAAGTAAAGTTCGCCTGCACTCAAGATGCAAAGCCAAGCTTGTCTGCAAGCCAAAGCTTGCTTGTTCGTTTGGCTCACCTGCATGAGCCAAACTTTGCCAACCTCGCCTGTTTGCTTGAATCGCCAGCACGAGTCAAGCTCGCCTGATTATCGAGCTCACTAGCATGAGCTTGATCTCGCTTGAACATCTTGCTCACCCGTACGAGTCAAGCTTGCTTGTAGTGAGTTCGCCCTGCATGAACCCAGCTTGCTAACAAACGCCAGCTCACATGCTCGAGGGGCCCGCAAACCAACTCCGCCTGTTCGCCAAGCTCACCTGCAAGCTTGTTTGAATGTTCAAGTAGCTCTCAAGCTCGCCTACAAGCTTGTCAGTCTCGCCTGAATAGTGCAAGTGGCTGCTTGCTTGCGGGAGTGGGCCTACCCACTTCCCACGTCTTGGGTACTGAGGCATGGCTCCCATCACCCCTATAGTAGTCACATCCCATAGCTATAGGGAGAGTATGCTACTCCTTACTCCTATTAATGGTCACATCCCACAAATCAAGGGATGACCCATGCCATCCCTTGCCTATTTATAAGCCTCATTGGCCAACGTTCAAGAGGCTGACAATAATTTTCAGGAAATCTTGGCATCTCCAAGGCTCTTCAGACAGAGGCTCTCTCATTGGCATGCTTGGTAGAACTTTCCTAGCTTTTTGCGTGGATTGTTAAAGTAGACGCAATCTGAACTCTCAAATTTAAGACTCTCCGCTCTTTGCGAACTCATGCATATTAGTCTTCCCCAAGCATTCGGCCTTAATACTCATCAAGCTCAGGTATATTAGAACTCAATCACCCTGGAGCTTCTACTGCATACTGAAGCTTAATCGTAATTTCGACCGGATCGTCCAAGGGAAGCAAACTCGACACAAGTATTTGAGGGAGGCATCCTATCGCTACCGAAGAATCCACATTAAACAAGGAGGGCCTTCTCTCCGCTTTTATTGTAATCTTGGATTTTATTGATTTGTAATAAGCCATTCTTATTAATACAAATCTCGCATCGAGACCCAAATTTTACTCCCCTACAGAAGATGGTGACCATCGTGGAAGAAACTATTTCTTCAACTGAAATGGTGGTAGCACAATTCGACGAAGTTGCGGAGGGGACGGCCGTTGAGTCCCTTGTGATTGAGTTCGACCAAGCTAAGTACGAGGAGTACTTATCTTCTTCCTCCTCTAGCGGTAAAGCTTCTCGCCGATACCGTAGAGTTGTGCACGTGGCCCAGCCCCAAGTGGCCGAGGCAACCATGCCTGAGAACTCTACCCGAGCAACAACATGGGGTTCTATCTCCCCCAAGCCAGCTAAGGCCGACCCAAAGGCCAAGAAGACCAGCCAAGGGTGTGACGCCTCTGGGTTCACACAAGGTTACAGTCCAAGGTGAAACCAGAGATGTTAAACCTGTCATGCACCCACACTGTGCATAAACACGTTTCACTAATCACATCAATATCCTCTAGTGGAACCAAATAGAAGTACAGGTACAAAACAGGCAAAATAAAGGGAATAAATATAATAGACATGATATAGAAGAGATATCTCATAAATAAAAAGAATCATGTCTCAACTATAATATATCTGATATCTGAATAATAAAAATGGTCTCAACTATAATATATCTGATATCTGAATAATAAAAATGTCTCAACATGAATCAACTAAAAATCGTACTAAGGCACACTGTCTTTACAATATAAATATGAAACTCTAATGTCTGAATGAAACTCAAAACTACAGTGGAGTATCTAAAAGTAAAAATACGCGACGGCGACTATGCCAGAACTCTGTTACCTTGCGACTCTTCGAAACACTGAACTACCTGAAAAGTAATTTAAAAGAAAAAGAACAATAACAAGAGCGTCAGAGTGCTACAGCAAGATTACCTCCATCCGCACCCAGGGAAAGGGCTGCTAGATGGAGTGAATGCTCTATCTATTAAGCATAGTCTACCTAGATTTATTTTCCCCGTATCTAAGTGGGATTAACATTTAGAAATCTACAACACGAGACGTAGTACGTGGAGCGAAATAATCCAAACAAGAAAACCCTCATATATATACCATATGTCTCAAGTTGTAGATATCTAAACATTAATACCGAACTAAGAAAATATAATCTAATGAAACCAACAATTAGAAATCCATAACACGAGACTGGTACGTTGAGTGAAATAATCCAAATAAGGAAACCCTTATATATATACCATATGTCTCAAATTGTAGATATCTAAACATTAATACCGAACTAAGAAAAGACAATCTAATAAAACCAACAATTAGAAATCCATAACACGAGACTAGTACGTCGAGCAAAATAATCCAAACAAGGAAACCCTCATATATATACCATATGTCTCAAGTTGTGAATCTCTAATCATTGATTCCAACTAAGAAATAAAGAAGGCAGTAAAAAAAATAAGACATCAACACATCGTATTTATAATATCTTTCACTATCATTGGGGAGATAGAATAAAATACCAACACATAATTTTATATAGTTTCAAAAGTAACGTATCTTGGTCATATAGCTCAGTGGTAGGTCGTATTCATAATCTACATCTACCACACTTAGGCTATCAAATAATTGTCTTAGTGCAACGGACTACCCTGTAGGTATCCTGAACTGTATACATGGCTCATTAGTCTCATCGCGATCTCAGTGTGTAACATGAGTGTGGGACGGACTACCAAATATGCATCCTAGAAATACGGCTCACGAGCCTCATCGCACCCTAGTACGGGACGGACGGCTAGATCAAACCTCCTAAAATCCGACTCAATGGCCTGTACATATGGAATATCGACGCACTACCTTATGTAGTACTGAACTGAGCTCATCAACAATATCTCATATAAATCTTTGTATCTCTGGTTTGTCGACGCACTATCCCATATAGTACTGAGCTATGCTCATCAACGATATTCACCTCATGTATAAATCGTGTATATCTAGTATGTCGACGCACTATCCCATATAGTACCGAGCTATGCTCATCAACGACATCCAACATGTATATGAACGATATCTAATTCAAATATGATCAAATCAAACTTTATCATAATCCCCTTGAGATTCTCAAATGTGTAACACAACATATTTATGACTATACGTGTAACATCAAGCGGCTCAAAACTCCACGAACGCATCTCAAAAGGGCGCAACACAGCTCCACAAAATGAGCAGGAAAATAGATGGGACTTCTGTTAGTAAAATGAGCATAACTTTCTCTAGAAATACTATTTTTACAAATGGTTTTCTGTTTTTAAAACTAGATTCATACATCTTACAAATGGCACAGGGTTGGTTCGGTTTGGAGTTAATTTGTTATCCCAAATCTCGAGTTAAACATTATACATGTGTAGCAGTTTTTCTGTAGAATATGTTATTAGTAAACATAACATATCTTTCTCTATACAAAATATTTTTAAGAATGGTTTTCTTTTTTAGAAACTAGATACATATATTTCTTTTGGAACTGGTTTGGTTAAATTTGGAATTTATTTTCTATCTTAAAATATCAGTTAAATATTATACAAGTGCTGCAGATTTCTGCAGAAAATATATATTTAGTACATCACTTAAATTTCTCATATATAAATGAAATTATGAATAACCCTAATGATCATGATCATGATATTATCATAAACAGCAATAAAAGATTACTAATCTAGCATTGGTTTAAGATTTATTATCAAAAACCTTATTTTTAACACCTCAGGTTAAAATTAAAACATGAAAACACATATTCAACATCATATTGATCATCTACACTAGTTATTTAACTATGGGGATGAGTTTGGATAAAGATAATCTTTCCTTAAATATTGTTCTAAGCCTTTGAGATAAACAACAAGCAATCTACGAGCATAAACAACCCATTCTCCCTTGTCACACGTCGAATATCTTGCCCTCGTGTCGGTATTGTGCTCCACAAAGCTCTCAAAATTCATAAAAAAAATATCTAGGGTTTTTGAGAGGAGAATGTGGCTGCTAGGATTTATAGATATAATAAAAAAGAGGAATTTTCATGAAAAACATAGGTATTTATAGAGGCAAACCCAAAACATACCTGTTTGACCCGAACCAGGGAACCTAGTCTGACTAGGAAAACAACCTTCGGTATTTTGGCCATAACTTTCATGGCCAACCTCGGAATGAGATGATATAAGATTTATTGGAAAGATCTGGGAGATACCTACAACCTTGGTCTTTTAAGGTTTTTCATATTCTAAATTCTTCAGTGTGTAAAATGCATATACTTTTAACTAGTCATTTTTCCGAAATTCAGGCCGTGCACGTGCGCATGATATCACTTCTATATTCACATATATACATTGAATTGATCTCAAATCGATTCCTAGCATACTAAAACATTAATAAATATTATTTATCATAATGTAACATATTTATTATTTATTATAAAATATTCAAATTTTTGGGGTTTTACATTCTTCCCCCTTAAAAGAATTTCGTCCCCGAAATTCTGCAAACGTATCTTAGAGGTTAATAATACATTACCTTAAATCTTTAGATATAAAACATTGAAATATTTACACTTAACACTCTAGAATTCAAATATTCTTACTTAACCCCTAACTAAATGGAACTAGTACGTCGGGCGAAAAATCCAAACAAGGAACCCCCATATATATACCATATGTTCCGAATAATTAGGAGCTAAGTGCTAATACCACCATTCTAGCGTTAAGTATAGATATGAGCATATAGATAATCATGAACATAGACAAATCATATCCAAACAATTTACTTGTTCAAATAGGTGCAAGTAAATAGGTGCAAGTCGTCGCGATGCATATCCTCATCGCGCCCTAAGAAACTTCCTCAGCTCCTTTCCGATTCCATTGAACTTTAACTAAAGATATCACTTTGTTTCTAAGTCTCTTGTCCTCCTTGGCAAGAATACACATAGGAATTGCAATAATAGTTATATCATCAAGAATCTCAACCTCTGACGTGTCTAACACTCGCTGCTGCTCCTCGTCACGTAGATGTTTCTTAAGTATCAAAACATGGAAGATATCGTGTATACTCGACATCGATGCTGGAAGATCTAGCCGATATGAAACGGCTCCAAAGCGCTCCACTCTCCTAAATAGACTAATATACCTTAGGAAAAGCTTCTCCCGTCTACCAAATCGCTGAACTCCCTTCATTGGTGATATTCATAGTCCCCAACCTGGAACTCCAATGGTCGTCGTTTCTGATCTATATAACTCTTCTGATGACTCTGAGCTGAAAAATGCGCTCCCAAATTATTTCTACTTTTTCTATAGTCTGTCTTGCTAACTCCGGTCTAAGCAATAGGTTGTCCTTTGGTTCTGCCCATCAACTAGGCGATCTACAAGGCTTCCCGTACAACACCTCATACGGTGCCATACTAATTATTACTTGATAACTGTTGTTATAAGTGAATTTAACCAATAGGAGTGGTGCTCCCAACTACCCTGGAAATCTATAACACAAGACCATAACATATCCTCTAACCCTTAATTGACTCTCTCCATTTGTCCATCTGTTTATGGATGAAAACCACAAGAATACGATAACTGGCTACCGGAAGAATTCTGGAAGCTCCTCCAAAAGTGCGAAGTGAAAACCGAGCCTCGGTTTGATACAATCTTCTCTGGAACTTCATGTAATCTCACTTTCTCCTGGATGAATATCCTTGCATAAGTCTCCGGTCTAAAATCAAACTGGCTGAGGGTGTAAAGATCTCGGTACAACGAGCATCTCAAAGTAAGTCTCCGGTCTAAAATCAAACTGGCTGAGGGTGTAAAGATCTCGGTACAACGAGCATCTCAAAGTTGAAATCCAATGTCGACAAATCAAACTGGCTGAGGGTGTAAAGATCTCGGTACAACGAGCATCTCAAAGTTGAAATCCAATGTCGACACTTCCTGCTCAACGCGTCTTCCACAATGTTTGCCTTCCCTAAATGATACTAAATCATGAACTCATAACCATTAATAAACTCAACCCATCATCACTGTCTTTGATTTAGTTCCTTCTGAGAAAAAGATAGCAAGTTACTGGGAAGAGAGCAAGCGGCGTGAAACAAGGACAATGGGCGGAATATCTTTTCCACAATCTATGGGACAAAGAAGCTGAGGTGACTCGCTTAGCGACTAGTACCCTCGAGGAGATCACGGAACGCATCAACGACGCAACCTCTCATTATACTTGCGAGGTAGAAGAATCATCACTGTCTTTGATTTAGTTCCTTCTGAGAAAAAGATATTTCAAGCTCTGGTGATCCGAAAAAAAAATCTCGAATTGCATTCCATATGAGTGACGTCTTCATGTTTTTAGTGCGAAGACCACTGCTGCTAGTTCCAAGTCGTGCTTGTGATAGTTCTGCTCATGCGTCCTTAACTATCATTAAATATATTCTACTACTCTCTAGGTCTGTATCAAAATACCCCTAGACCCGATAATGGTGTATTTGTGTAGACGACAAAGGTCTTATCACTGCTCAGAAACTTAGTCTTTAAAGTCTTAAAGGCCTCCTGACACTTTGTGCCCCAAACAAACTGTACACCCTTCATTGTAAAATGTGTAAGCAGTGTCGCAAATCTTCGAGAAGTCCTGAATAAACTTCCTATAATAGCTTGCTAATCTCAGGAAACTGCGAATCTCTGTAACCGTCTTCGGCAGTTCCCAATCTAGTACGGCTTCCACCTTAGCTGGGTCTATTGCAATACCCTCCTGGCTAATAACATGGCCTAAAAATCTGACTTCAGAAAGCCAAAACACGCACTTGCTGAACTTGGCGTACAACTGATGCTCCCGTAATGTCTGCAATGCCAAACGAAGATGCTGCTCGTGCTCTGTCTCCGATCTCGAATATATAAGGATGTCGTCAATAAAAATAATCACGAATTGGTCCAAGTATGGACGGAAAACCCGGTTCATCAAATCCATGAATACATCGGATGCATTGGTCAGCCCAAATGGCATGACGAGGAACTCGAAAGACCCATATCAAGTCAGAAAGGCGGTCTTAGAAATATCCATCTCCCAAACCTGCAACTGATGATAGCCAGAACGAAGATCAATCTTAGAGAAATGATGCGCTCCCTGTAGCTGGTTGAACAAGTCGTCAATCCTCGGTAATGGGTACCTGTTCCGGATAGTGACCTTGTTCAACTCACAAAAGTTTATACATAGGCGCATACTATAGTCCTTCTTCTTCACGAAAAGGACCGACACTCCCCACGGAGAATAACCCAACGAATAAAACCCTGAGATAATAACTCATCTAACTGGGTCTGTAGCTCCCTCATCTTAGCAGGTGCCGTACGATAGGGTGCTCGGGATATTAGTGCCATACATGATTGAAACTCAATGCAAAAAAAACTCGACCTCTCTCACTAGAGGTAAACCTGGTATGTCCTGAAAGACATCCTGGTACTCTGAGACCTCTCACGTCTCACTCAAATCGGCACCACGATCCCGTAGCATCACCTCCTCGATGTACGCCAGAAATAACTCCACAAATTGATTACCCTATGAGGTCGCTACTATCAACTCAGACCCATTGGATGCTCGCAAACCGACTGTTTTAGCAAAACAGTCCATACTAACATAAAATATGGTAGGATGATAGCCAATCCATACCGAGAATAACGTCGAACACCAACATCCGCAAAACGATTAGATCTATGATAAACTCGGACTTATCTAGACTGATGACACATCTCCTATGGACACTCCCTAATAGGGACACCTCCCCTAAAGGAGTAGAAATGAATAATGATACATCTAAAGGATGTGCAACTAGCTGAAACTATCCATGAATGTATGAGAGATAAAGAATAAGAAGCTTCTGAATCGAACAAGATCCGAGCTGGAAAAGAATAATCACTAAGAAAGCTCCACTCGCACCATGATCACGCAGTACGATTGCATAAACTCTGCCGGTGGCTGGTGACTGCTATGTTACTGGAGGTAAAATTTATGGGACTATCTATCCCTTAGGAGTTTCCTGGATAGTGCGAATCTAGTCTGCTGGTCCCTCTATCCTCGGAATGGCAGGTGGTGCCTCGATCTTCTGCTACTAGCCATAACCGTGGCCCTACGACTGTTGACCCTGACCATTGATCTACTGGTGGCGATGAAAATCCTTACCCCATTACCGGGTTCCTCCCAGTCTTCCAAAGAGGTTTATTGTCCTTGTCCTGGTCTCCAGACAATCCTGCTTCCAAAATTAACTCTTAGTACGTCTCCCTGTTCCAATCGGGTTAGGTCTAGCTGCTATTTCAAAATAGTAGATAAAATCCTCCTATGAAATTGACATTCGCTGCTCCAGCATAAATGAAATCGGTGCTATCCTCCGGTGTCGTCCTTTAAGCTAAATATAACTAATCTCCGTCTATGTACTAAGTCAACATTAAGTAATTCTAAAAGTATTTCCTACATATTTCCTCCATTTATAGGTTATAACTAAATCTGATGTGCCCTAAAATTTTTGTGCTCCCAACTTTTAACATCTTCCTCAATCTTACCGAGCCAAGCTTCCCGCTCCGCGACTCTATTAATAGCTGGATGTGGCGATGGTGAGACCTTCGGCATTACCTCTTCAATAGGTATGGTTGGTACAACTGGTGGTGGAACTTCAGAGAGTAAAATCTTGCTTGTTACTCACTCTTTTAGTGTTGCTAGTCTCTGCTTCTGTAATCGGTATTACCAAGTCGATTGATACTGTGGAGCCTACTACGGCTCGGGCTCTACTTGCTCAGCTCTCCGACTACAAGCTTTACCTCAACCACGTCCTTATTCCAATGTTTAAAATACAAAGAGGAGAGCTTATTTGACACAGTAAGTGAGATCCCAATCATAAATAACATAACATATACCAATAGAAAAAATCGTATCACTTATCATTCATGCATTTACTTTTTAATCAAAGTAAGGTAGTTGTCACCAAATTTTTTTTTGTAAATTTTGGAATATACGTATATAACGTCCTCACTCATTCTAAGAATTCCTATTGGACTCTATACATGATTCCTAGGAAACTCTATCCTAGCTGCACGACTCGACACAGGAATGATTCTAGGATGCTGGAACTAGAGCTCTGATACTAACTGTGACGCCCCTGGATTCACACAAGGCTGCAGTCCAAGGTAAAACTAGAGATGTCAAACCTGTCATGCACTCACACTATGCATAAACACGTTTCACCAATCACAGCAATATCCTCTAGTGGAACCAAATAGAAGTACAGGTACAAAACATGCAAAATAAAGGGAATAAATATAATAGACATGATATAGAAGAGATATCTCATAAATAAAAATAATCATGTCTCAACTATAATATATCTGATATCTGAATAATGAAAATATCTCAACATGAATCAACTAAAAATCATACTAAGGCACACTTCCTTTATAATATGAATATGAAACTCTAATGTCTGAATGAAACTCAAAACTATAGTAGAGTCTCTACAAGTAAAAATACGCGACGATGACTATGCCAGAACTTCGTCACCTTGCGGCTCTCCGAAACTCCGAACTATGCGAAGAGTAATTTAAAAGAAAAAGAACAATAACAAGAGCGTCAGAGCGCTACAGTAAGATTACCTCCATCCGTAGGGGAAGGGCTGCTAGATGGAGTGAATGCTCTATCTATTAAGCATAGTCTACCTAGCTTTATTTTTCCCGTATCTAAGTGGGATTAACATTTAGAAATCTACAACACGAGACGTAGTATGTCGAGCGAAATAATCCAAACAAGGAAATCCTCATATATATACCATATGTCTCAAATTATAGATATCTAAACATTAATACCGAACTAAGAAAAGATAATCTAATAAAACCAACAATTAGAAATCCATAATACGAGACTGGTACGTCGAGCGAAATAATACAAACAAGGAAACCCTCATATATATACCATATGTCTCAAATTGTGGGTATCTAAACATTATTATCGAACTAAGAAAAGACAATCTAATGAAACCAATAATTAGAAATCCATAACACGAGACTGGTACGTCGAGTGAAATAATCCAAATAAGGAAACCCTCATATATATACCATATGTCTCAAGTTGTGAATCTCTAACCATTGATTCCAACTAAGAAATAAAGAAGGCAGTAAAAGAAATAAGACATCAACATATCGTATTTATAATATCTTCCACTATCACTGGGGAGATAGAATAAAATACCAACACATAATTTTGTATACTTTCAAAAGCAACGTATCTCGGTCATATAGCTCAGTGGTAGGTCGTATTCATAATCTACATCTGTCATACTTAGGCTATCAAGTAATTGTCTTAGTGCAACGGACTACCCTGTAGGTATCCTGAACTGTGTATACGGCTCATTAGTCTCATCACGATCTCAGTGTGTAATATGAGTGCGAGACGGACTACCAAATAGGCATTCTAGAAATACGACTCACGAGCCTCATCGCACCCTAGTGCGGGACGGACGGCTAGATTAAGCCTCCTAAAATCTGACTCAATGGCATGTACATGTGGAATATCGACGTACTACCTCATGTAGTACTGAACTTAGCTCATCAACGATATCCATCTCATATAAATCTTTGTATCTTTGGTTTATCGACGCACTATCCTATATAGTACTAAGTTGTGCTCATCAACGGCATTCACCTTATGTATAAACCGTGTATATCTAGTATGTCAATGCACTATCCCATATAGTACCGAGCTGTGCTCATCAACGACATCCAACATGTATATGAACTATATCTAATTCAAATATGATCAAATTAAAATTTATCATAATCCCTTTAGGATTCTCAAATGTGTAACACAACATATTCATGACTATACGTGTAACATGAAGCGGCTTAAAACTCCGCGAACGCATCTCAAAAGGGCACAACACAGCTCCACAAAACGAGCAGGAAAATAGACAAGACTTCTGTTTGTAAAATAAGCATATCTTTCTCTAAAAATAATATTTTTACAAATGGTTTTTTGTTTTGAAAACTACATTCATACATATTTCAAATGACATAAGTTTGGTTCAGTTTGGAATTCATTTGTTATTCCAAATCTCCAGTTAAATATTATACATGTGCAGCAGTTTTTCTGCAGGATATGCTGTTAGTAAACATAACATATCTTTCTCTATACAAAATATTTTTAATAATGGTTTTCTTTTTTAGAAACTAGATAAATATATATTTCATTTGGAACTAGTTTGGTTAAATTTGGAATTTTTTTGCTATCTTAAAATATCAGTTAAAGATTATACAAGTGCTACAGTTTTCTAGAGAAAATATATATTTAATACATCACTTAAATTTCTCATATATAAATGAAATTATGAATAACCCTAATGATCATGATCATGATACTATCATAAAAAGCAAGAAAAAATTACTAATCTAGCATTGCTTTAAGATTTATTATCAAAAATCTTACTTTTAACACCTCAGGTTAAAATTAAAGCATGAAAACACATATTCAACATCATATTAATCATCTACACTAGTTATTTAACTATGGAGATGTGTTTAGATAAACATAATCTTGCCTTAAATATCATTCTAAGTCTCTGAGATAAATAGCAAGTAATCCACAGCATAAACAACCCATTCTCCCTTGTCACACGCTGAAGATCTCACCCTCGTGTCGGTATTGTGCTCCACAAAGTTCTCAAAATTCATAAAAAAATATTTAGGGTTTTTGAGGGGAGTGGTTGGCTGCTAGGATTCATAGATATGATAAAAGAGAGGAATTTTTGTGAAAAATATAGGTATTTATAGAGGCAAACCCGAAACAAAGCTGTTTGACCCGCACCAGGAAACCTAGTCTGACTAGGAAAATAACCTTTGGTATTTTGGCCATAACTTTCTGACCTCGGAATGAGATGATATAAGATTTGTTGGAAAACTCTTAAAGATACCTACAACTTTGGTCTTTTAAGGTTTTTCAGATTCCAACTGTTTTAGTATGTAAAATACATATATTTTTAACTAGTCGTTTTTCCCAGATTCAGGCCCGCGCACGTGTGCATGATATCACTTCTATATTCATATATATACATTAAATTGATCTCAAATCAATTCTTAGCATACTAAAACATTAATAAATATTATTTATCATAATGTAACATAATTATTATTTATTACAAAATATTCAAATTTTTAGGTTTTACAAAGGGGCTGCTCATTGGGTTGCCAAGCAATCCACACAGTCTCCATAGAAGGAGAGACAACTGTTCGTATTGGCGTGGACTATACTCTTGTCATCAATATGAACATTCCTCTCTCCAAGAGAGCCCAACGGCGGTGATGATAAGCTCTCGCCCACCAAGAAGCCCAAGCCCTCACATTCTATGATGACCCGAATTACTATTCAGGCCTGAGAAGAGCTAAGCAGGAGCGTAAAGTTCCCAGTTTTGGCAGACTATGTCAATCAGATGAGCTCACCTACTCAGGCGGGCTTCACACTGGTAGCAAAGTTCTCAAAACTAGCGAACTTGGCATTTCAGGCAAGCTTGACTCCAACAACAAAGTTTCTCATTTAGGCGAACTTAGCAAGATAGGTGAGCCCCCCAAATCAGGAGGGTTTCACTTTTCAAGCCATCCACCCAAATCAGGCGATCTACCCAAATTAGGCGAGCTCCATGATTCAGTCGAGCTCCGCACATCAGGTGAGCTTCGCATCGTAAGCAGAAGACGCTATACAAGCGAACCCCATCATCCTCGCCTGCAAGCATGCCTTGGCAAAAAAGGCAAAACAAAGACCAGTCAGACAGGCGGACCTCGCCTGAATGAATGAGAAGTTAGAGCTCGCTAGAAGTCTGAAGCTCGCCAGAACACGAGACCTCGTCTATCAAGGCAGGCTCGCCTGAACTCAACACTTGGAGAATTTTCCAAGTGTTCTCACAATTCTTCTTTCGAACCTTCTTCGCATGATTGCGTGTTTAGTTCTGCCAACACTAGGGGTTGTCCCTATCAACCCATAGGGGATTTTAGGGACCATCTGCTCGCAAGCACACTACTCACGAGGCCAATCCTCAGTGCCACTATGAGAGGCTCATCAAAGCAGCGCTTGCTGATTGCCAGTGTGCCAAGTCACTGAAACCTTCGACGTTCGAAAGACTTTCTTAGTAGCCTCTGGAGTCAAGACTTCCTCGACGGAGACACAATCACCGAAGAAGACAAGCTACTGATGATTTGGAACTCTCGGCTATCATAGTTAACATGGCGAGGAAGGGAAAAGCTAAGTATTCAGATTCGCCAGATCCAGAATTTTTCTCGGGATCCAAATACCTCCCTTTTGAAAATGAGGGTATCTACCTACACACCCGTGCTCAAATAGGAGTGGTCATCCCATTTGATTATTGCCTATCTATGACAATGAGGATGAGGCGTGCTCAGCAACGGCAACATCTCAGACCTCAAGTTTAGCTTATGGCAAGCACGCAAGGTGCACATGACGAATGGCTCTGATGACATAGTCAGAAGAATCGAAGAGCAGCAAACGACCATCAACTCCTTGAAGGGAATGATGGAACAATTTCTGAACAACAAGAAGAAGAGGAATTTGCGGAACTACCAAAGATCCTTGAGGAACCGAGAGCAGGAGCCTACTCCCCCTAACACATCTGAAGAGGAAGATAATCACAGGTCATGTACAGATTATTCATCCAAGTCTTTGGGAAGAGCATCACATGCTGGCAGCACTCCTCGGGATAAGAGACTTGATGAGTTCCAAAGTCAACTCAATGCCTTGAGGCTCTAGAAGAGCATGAGCGAGCTGGTGGTGGTCAGACCATACCCAGTCGAATGTGATACAGTCCCTTACCCGACGAAGTTCAAACCTATGAGCTTAGTCCAGTTTGATGGCAATGGATCTCCCTCACAATATATCTACTACTTCCCGTCTCAAACAAGATTTCTCACGGGGAATGATCCTATCCTCACCCGACTATTCATTAGCACCCTGAGAGGGGTAGCCTTTGAGTGGTTCCGCAAGTTGGAACTGGGCTCTATCACGACGTGGATTAACATGGAAAAGCTCTTCTTGGCTCGTTTCTTCGACGACAACACAGAGGTGCTATTGGCCACCCTACTTGCTAACAAGCAGAAGAAGACGGAGTCGGTCAACGAATTCGTCAAGAGATTCAAGAATCAGTCACTATAATGCCGGGACCAGGTGTCTTCAGGCACCTTGATAGAGATGTGTCGCAACAACCTCTTGATAATCATATTTTATTATAATTTTATACCCTCATTATCTATTTTATATGAATAAATATACCACTAATAATTATTTTTATCTTTTAATTGCAGGTTAATGAAGAATAAATCTCAAACTCTCATTTCTCAACAAAAACCCATTGATTAAATGAAGAAATGAAGCAAAGAAGCACATTGGAAAATCAATTTCCAAATTATCCAAAAGCCCAGAATGAAGTCGTGTAGCCTGTAGAAGCCGGAGAAAATCAAAAATCCAATATGAAAAGAAATCATATTCAAAATGGTTGGCCACAAAGAAACGACGATATCTCCTAACCCGGAAGGCGGAATTTAACATATAATATATGAAAATCGCCTACCTCGACGAGACGAAGCTATTCGTGAAATCAGTACCAGCATCGATGCCTGCATCGATACCAGATTACTGTAGCGCGCGTCAATGGCTGATTTTGCTTGTCTTGGGGCTCAAGTTTGATCCAATGGCTCTCATTCACTGATGTTTACTATAAATAGGGATAGAGAGTGAGGGGTTAGAGGTGTGAAAATTTTATAAACTCCTTTTGGAGAGGAGGGTTATTCTTAATTGAGAAGGCCTTCCAAAATTGTAACTTTAGTTGCAATTAATAATAATAATTTTTTCATCACTTTAAAATTTTCTCTTCTTCTCTTTATTGGATGATGAAGATGAAGATGAAGATGGAGAATTATTTGAAAGTTTGCATTTCTTTCCTTTTCCTCTTTTATTTCCCTTTTATTGCTTATTAGTTAGATTTATTTTCATGCCTAAACGAAATACATTTATATTCATGATATATATGTGAACAACAAGATATATCCTAACAAAGATTTATTTTCGTGTATTTAATTCTTACAATTTTATTTTGTAGTTTAGATTTTGTAATTTATTTTGTAATTAGATTTTAATTTCTTATACTATTCACCTTGAGGCTAGAACCCTCTTGGGTTTAGTTTTTTTTTGTTTATTTTTATTTTGTTTGATTCGCCTTTAGGCTAGAACCCTCTAGGGAATTACCATTTTCTAAGAAGTGGGTTCAATTGTAGATTACCCATATCTATAATTGAATCCACCATCTTTAATTTCTTGCATTTTCTTTTATTCTTGAATTTTATTTTCTTTATTCTTGCTTGATTTTTTTATTTGTTTCTTGATTTTATTCATTTTTCCTTCTCACCTTATTGATCGTACTCATTCTTTTTTCAAATCCACTCTCACTTACACTTTGCATCTATTTACACACCATTTTCACTCTCTCAATCTCTTCACAATCACATTCACTTATCACTCCTACTTGTCACGCACACAACATAAGAACCGATTTCATATTTTCTCCTACAAAACACCTTCCTCGTGGGATCGATATCTTAAATACTATAACTTGACACGGTTGTGCACTTGCAACCTTTTTGGTACATGTTTATGCCGCATCAAGTTTTTGGCGCCGTTGCCGGGGAAGGTGCTTAAGTAGGTTTTAATTATTTTGGTTCTTTAACTTGTGTGTTTATTGTGAAAGAACTACTTGGAGATTAGTGACAATTAGGATCTTAAAAAAAAATTATTTTTGTTGACCATAATAAAATTTACCCTCCACTTTGACATTTACTAACAAGATAATAAATCCAAACAATTTCCCCTTCTCATTTGTTTGATTGTTAACCCTAATTAAAAACAAGTTTTTTTTCCATTCATTTTAGTTGCTTTTAATTCATAGGGTTGCATTTCATATAGTGTAGGAATTCACCAAGTGATTTGAGCATCTTGATTTGACACACACTTAAAAATATTTTTAAGGGCAAAACCCCATAATCAAGATAAGGTGAGGGATTTCATCACCCTTTCCTTAGCCCAAAAATCACTAATTCCTCACTACACCACCCAAGCCTAATAAATCTCATTAGACGTTGGCCCCTAAGGATTCGAGCTCAATAAGGAACAAGAAATCCTTAAGTGAACCGGTTTAAGTTTTCTCAGATTAGTTGGTGTCTAAGGTAAGGTTTAGGGGTTGCGTAAAGCGCTCCGCAAGGAATGAGGTACTTAATTGATCTTTGATCACCCTCTAGTACTATCCTTACCTGGCTAACTACCCGGGTAAAACTTTTATCTTTTCACTTAAGGAATTTTTGGTTAGGAGCTAGTCTAGTTGAGTTAGGCTTAACCCTAGAGTTAGAGTGATTGAAAAGTGATTGGTTTTGATTTGTTTTAGTTAGGATTTTCCTTTTTCTTCAAAAAAAAAACTGTTTTCTCAGATTAGTTGGTGTCTAAGGCAAGGTTTAGGGGTTGCGTAAAGCGCTCCGCAAGGAACGAGGTACTTAATTGATCTCTGATCACCCTCTAGTACTATCCTTACCTGGCTAACTACCCGGGTAAAACTTTTATCTTTCACTTAAGGAATTTTTGGTTAGGAGCTAGTCTAGTTGAGTTAGGCTTAACCCTAGAGTTAGAGTGATTGAAAAGTGATTGGTTTTGATTTGTTTTAGTTAGGATTTTCCTTTTTCTTCAAAAAAAACTAACTTTTATTTTTTTTTCCAAAACAAAAAAAAAATTATATAAAAAAAAAATTTGTTTTTGGTGCATGCAAAACGTGGATTAGGGACAATATACATCAACAAATTCATTTTGAACAAATGGATAATCCACAAGTTTTTCAAAATTTATGTTATCCCAATAGGATTGAAATTTTCAATGAAGTCCGAGAGTTTGTAGAGAGTCCATATCAGTATTCGGTAAATGATCTATTTTTTCCAACCTACAACCCAGGTTGGGCAAGTTACACAAACATTGCATGGAATCAGGAAAACCACTCTGGAACTCAAAACTTCACTCCCTCTTTGACCCAACATTTTCCTAGGGAAAACACAGTTCCTTTCAATTCTCATCCACAATTTCAACAACCCAATCTGTCACATCAAAATCAGTCTCCTCATCATCAAGTTATAACTCACACTCCTCTTGATACAGATCATGATGAACGTCTCAATTTTTTGGAAAAAGGTTTTGAAATCATTATTAAGGCCTCCACACTAGCCACGGATATGTTAACTCAAACATCCTACACGATGAACTCCTTTATGCAATCAACCGAACTCATACTTAACTCTAACACTCAAGCCCTAGCTAGATTAGAAACCCATATTGATCAACTAGCTAGTGCCATAAGTGAAGTAGAGGAAGGAGAAATTCTGAGTCAACCCGTGGTCAATCCTAAGGACACTCAAATGAATGCACTACAGTCAGGAAAACAGGTCGATAATCAGGAAAGAACACCTTTAAAGCCAAATTCTTGTTCCAATTCATTCTTCCCCTGCTAATTCAATTCAAGAAAGACCGGGGGAAGAAGAAGAAGAGTCAGATCTAAGTTTTGAGGAAATTTTTGGTGAGGAGCTGAAAATATTAGGAGAAGCAGATCAGGTTTGTCAAAATAAAGAAACTGTGTTAAACAATTGTTGTTTTGAACTGAATTTTGAAAAACTCTTTCTTGATGAACTAAGATTTTTGGAAAATAAACAACAACCAAATTTTTACACATCAACCATGAATCTTGGGGTTGAGAAAATTGTTAAAGAAAAATTGGTTGTTAGAGAACAAACATTCACAAATCAAGAATCTAAGTCCAATATGCATGACACCAATAATACCTACCTTCCATTGCCACAAAAATCATTGAACACCCCGGAATGCTTAGAATTTCAGCACATTGTTGATTATATCATGTTGAATTTATTTAAAATCCGTGGGAGAATTTTCAGCAATAAGGTAGGATTCAATGTAGAACATGAACTCTTCATGTTGAATATTTCATTCTACATTGTTTATTTTGTTTATTTCAGAATAATAAAAAGAATTTATTCTTCTCTCATTTGAGAGTTTCTTGTTCAGTTGTTAAAAAAAGAAAAAAAAAGAAAAAAAGAAAAAAAAAGAAAAAAAAAGAAAAAAAAGAAAAAAAAAGAAAAAAAAGAAAAAAAAAGAAAAAAAAGAAAAAAAAAGAAAAAAAAGAAAAAAAAGAAGAAAAAAAAGACCCAAGGAGTATCTCTATACTTAATGACCTAAGCCCAATTGGGTTGGGATTCATTGGCCCAAAACTCGTTAAATGGTCACTTAGAAAGCCCGTTAAAATAGAAAACAATCACCAAGAATTAGAGAGTGAAAAAAATATACATATATATAACACTAACAATTGTTTTTATATATTGTTGTTTTGTATATATGGTCTTGAAAAACAATTTTTGATCAAGAGACTTGAAAGTTATTTAAAACAAAGAGTTGGCATGTTCTTTTCAAAACTTTTTAATTAAATTTCTAAGATTTGACTTGGTTTTGTATTGCTATAATGAAAAAGATTTTCTAGGGGATTTACATTGGAGTTATATATAAAAACGTTTTCTTGATTATTAACTAGCTTCAATTAGAATGTTTAAATATATCAAGGAAAATCTGTTATTTACTGACTTATTTAACTTGGCAAGTTGACCGAATTTTGTGGGTATATTCACTGCAAACCCTCACGAGACTACAACTCGTCCACTAGGGTAACCTAGGGGTTTAAAGGCTTGTTGTATGCGCTAAATACAACCGCGATTCCTGCGAAAGTGAGTTAGGATTTTTCTTTTTATTTTCTTTGCTAGAGGACTAGCAAAAGTTTAGGTGTGGGGGTATTTGATGATCACATTTTATTACAATTTTATGCCCTCATTATCTATTCTATATGAATAAATATACCACTAATAACTGTTTTTATCTTTAATTACAGGTTAATAAAGAATAAATCTCAACTTCCCATCTCTCAACAAAAACCTATTGATTAAATGAAGAAATGATTCAAGAAGCCAAAGTGAAATTTTCGAATTTAGCAAAAAGATTACACAAGGGAAACAAGACCGGATGCAAACAAAATTGGATTTTTATGCAAAAGTTGGAATGAAAGGGACTTGAATGTAAAAATGTGGATTTTAACACAAGTAGGCTTTGAGACTTGCTGCAGTTGTTGTTAGTGAAAATCAAATGGAAATTTCCATTTGGGGCCGGATTGCTTATTGGACCGGACAACTTTTTGAAGACTTGGCTTTTGATTTCAAAAGCAAAATGAAATGTGGACTTGGGCATATGGACCGGATTTGTTGAGAGTTGAATCAAATGGGCCGGATATATTTGTTTAGCCATTTGCATTTTAAAAGATCACAAGTTGCTGAAACTCCAACACATGGGCCGGACCTCAAAAAAATGCTTTGTTTTGAAAATAAAAGTGGGCCACATTTGGCTTTGTTGCAGATTTTCAAAATTGGACCGGACTTGGTTTTTGTAATTGGATTTTGATAAATCAATTGGGCCTCTTATGGTAGAGAAGAACAAAAAGCAAATTCAATGGTGGAGATTGTTGCTTGGGGCTCAAGACAAATCCAATGGCTCATATTCATTGAAGATTACTATAAATAGGGGTAGAGAGTGAGGGGTTAGAGGTGTGAAAATTTTTGTAACTCCTTTTGGAGAGGAGGGCTACTCTTAATTGAGAAGGCCTTCCAAAAATTGTAACTTTAGTTGCAATTAATAATAATAATTTTTTCACCACTTTAAATTTTTCTCTTCTTCTCTTTGTTGGATGATGAAGATGAAGATGAAGATGGAGAATTATTTGAAGGTTTGCATTTCTTTCCTTTTTCTCTTTTATTTCCCTTTTATTGCTTATTAGTTAGATTTATTTTCATGCTTGTAATTAGATTTTATTTTCTTGTTAAATAGCCAAGAGGCTAGAACCCTCTTGCCTTAGATTTATTTTATGCTTATAGAGTAGATTTATTTTCGTGCATTTAATTCTTACAATTTTATTTTGTAGTTTAGATTTTGCAATTTATTTTGTAATTAGATTTTAATTTCTTATACTATTCACCTTGAGGCTAGAACCCTCTTGGGTTTAGTTTTTTTTTGTTTTTTTATTTTGTTTGATTCGTCTTTAGGCTAGAACCCTCTAGGGAATCACCATTTTCTAAGAAGTGGGTTCAATTGTAGATTACCCATATCTATAATTGAATCCACCATCTTTAATTTCTTGCATTTTCTTTTATTCTAGATTTTTGTTCTTCATTCTTGATTTTTTTATTTGTTTCTTGATTTTATTCATTTTTCCTTCTCACCTTATTGATCGTACTCATTCTTTTTTCAAATCCACTCTCACTTACACTTTGCATCTATTTACACACCATTTTCACTCTCTCAATCTCTTCACAATCACATTCACTTATCACTCCTACTTGTCACGCACACAACATAAGAACCGATTTCATATTTTCTCCTACAAAACACCTTCCTCGTGGGATCGATATCTTAAATACTATAACTTGACACGGTTGTGCACTTGCAACCTTTTTGGTACATGTTTATGCCGCATCACCTCTCAATCGATATTCTATCCAGGATCAGCGTGGTGGAAACCCGGACCTGGAAAGAACTTATTCGCCAAGGTGAGTGTTTTTGTTAAAAGTTGTTTTTTCCATTGCTTTCGAACCTGTTACACTGTTTGTCGATTACAAGTCTAAACTGAAGGAAGATTTAATCTTTTTATAAGATCTTCTTACAATAGAAAAGTGAAAATTATAACTTTATCCAACAAAACGTAGTAGTAGTTTATCTCCTATTTCTTTGCGTGGGATCTTTGCCTGTACCGGGGACGCATTAGTCCATGGACTACCACAGATTAAATCCGGTTGACAGTATAATTACGCTCTTGTTTCATGAAGGAAACAATTGCGGCATCGACAATCATGACCAAGCGGGATTGTGGCTCTTCTCGAGATTAAAACAAGGTTTAATTCGGAGGAAGGAGGGGGAGAGAATCTCGAATCTTTCGAAGGCTTTTTCTTTATAAAAAGTTTGTCAAGATTCACTGATTTTCCTCTAAAATTCATGGTTCACTGTTCAATTCAACAGCAATTGAGGAGCAATTAGCAGATCAGGCTCGACAGGGAACTCCCATTCAGGAGGAGATACCAGAGAGAACACCAATAGTTTTTCCACCACCTCCAGTTGATGATGGAGTGGCAGAGTAGGAGGCTTGGCTTCGCTTGGTAGAGAGGTATCAGAAGTTGAAGGTCCAGAATTTCATGGTTCGACGGACTCTATCACCGCACACAAATGGAAGGAGGATGTGAGTAACATTTTGGATATACTGAATGTTAATTCTGTACAGAAGCAGAGACTAGCAGCTTTCAGCCTCAAAGGCGATGCAGGAGGATGGTATAGGCTCCGTTTCACCCTAGAGCAGAGGATGATGGTTTCGTGGGAGACCTTTATATATCTTTTTGATGAGTAGTATGTTTTGGTTGCAGCAAAAGCCGGAAAAGAGTTAGAGCTGGCTCGTCTAGAGCAGGGGGATATGTCTTTCATGGACTTTGAGAGTAAGTTCATATCATTGCTTAGGTTCACCGGTATGTGGCACACAGAGGAGCATCGGGCTTAGATGTTCTTAATGGGACTTCGTCCGGGGTAGCGCCGGTACATAGTATCTCGTAGGTTTCGTTCAGTGCGGGAGGTGGCAGATGCTGCCATGGCTCAGGAGACAGATGTAGGTATAAAAAATTGCCTATAGGTTCTCGCATACAGCTCGAGATGAAGAAAAGATGATGAATGTTACTATCCGAGTCAAGGAGAATTATCTGAGTCAAAGAACATCATCCGATATTATAGAGAAACTAAAAAGCACATGAAGTAAGTCGGCGAAGCATACGAGTCTGTGAAACACGCTAAACGATAAAGGAACAACTCAACCGGATGTTGTGCTTCGCCCACAAAAGGGTGAAGTACCATGTGTGTCTTATCCATTCCATGAGTGTATCACCTATAGGAGGTTGTAGAGCTCTTAGTAAGCTTTCCAACATATCTTGGATCATCTCATTCCGATATCGGACGAGGGAGTTAGAGCTAAAATACATGAGACAACACAAACTGTCTCGGAAGTGTGAGACAGTCGTAACTGTCTTGGAAGCCGAGACAGTCACAACTGTCTCGTACCAAATTTGAAGAAAGTCAAAAGATAAAAGTTGTAGATCTCTTCATCAGCTTTCCAACGTATCTTAGATCATCTTATTCCAATATCGGACGAGTGAGTTAGAGCTAAAATACCCGAGATAGTACAAACTATCTCGGAAGTGCGAGACACACAGCCCTGTCTCGGCCATAGAGTTGCTTACAACACGTTTTTTGACGGTTTTTTGGCTTCATAACTGCTTGAGATCAACCATAAACGTGGGGAGATAGTTACTAACTGATATAGACCCACTAACCTCATAAAAATATGGTATTTAAGTAGTGGGACGGCGGTTACAAAAGGGGCAGAGGATTTTTAGAACAATTCCAAGGAAAGAGAGTAGAGAGGCTATTACTTGAGCAATTGGGCAGAGATTTTTAAAAGACTTCGGGAGAATTTCAAGAGTTCATCTCCTTCCAATAATTAGGAGATTCCTTAAGATCTAAGCTTTGACTTGATCTTGAGAAGAGTATTTATCTTACTTCGATAAGATATTCACTGAAACTATTCTTGCTTCTAAACGAAGAAAGAATCCCCAAAGCCTTCATGATTCAATCAGAATTCGTGATTCGGTGGTCCACGGGCTAACGCACCCCCGGCACAGGCAAAGATCCCACGCAAGCAGCGATCCAAACAATGATCCTGCGTTTGTTTCTAAGGAGCTTGTAATTTGATTTTTGTTGTAAAGAGTAGTTTTACAAAGTACGAAGCTTACTCTTTTGTATTCATTGTAATCAATAAACAATTATAATGAATTCTACAACAGAACTTGTTCCTGGCGCAAACAACAGATACAGCCTTATTCATCAAGGGCAAGGATAACGGTAAGTCAGGACAGTCCGAGGACAAAGGAAAGGGTAAGAGACCATTTGGAGGGTTAGGAGGACCCCACCAGCAGGGTAAGGGTCCACATCAGTAGGGTCCCCATAAGAAGGGCCATCAGTAGGACCAGAGAGCGTAGCAGCAGCATTGATTTCAGGGAGCTTGTTACAATTGTAACAAGATTGGACACAGAGCAGCAGAGTGCCGCAGTGCACCCACAGCAGGAGGCCAATAGGGCAGGACACAGCAACATCAGTAGAACCACGCTCAGGGACGGGGTCAGGGCTAGCAGCTTAGAATAGAGGCACCTCCAGCAGTCCCGAGGATTGAGGGACATGTTCGAGTAATCCAGGAGACCCAGCAGAGGCAGATGACACCATTCACTCTAGGTGATGCAGAGCAGCAGACCGGTAGGGTGTATGCAGTTGTTCCTCATGATCATGGCGCGAGCGGAGCTGTGGTGGAAGGTACATTCCGTGTGAATTCCTTTCTAGCACGTATTCTTTTTTATTCTGGCACCTCGCATTCTTTTATCTCCTATGATTTTACGGTTAGACTTCAGCTTGTAGCTCAACCGTTAGATTTTCCTTTATCTATATCTGCCCCGTTGGGAGAGATATCTCTGTTAGAGAATGTTTGTAGGAGATGCATCATCAGCTTGGACGATTCCGAGTTCCCGATTGATTTGATCGTGTTGCATATGTCTGAATTTGATGTGATTCTTGATATGGATTGGCTATGTTCCTACTATGTGAGTATCGATTGTTTTGCGAAAACAGTCAGTTTGCAAGCAGTTGATGGATCTGAGTTAGTGATAGCAACCTCCTGAGGCAACCAGTTTGCGGAGTCATTTCTGGCATACGTAGAGGAGGTGGTATTGCGGGATCGGGGCGCAGATTTGAGTGAGATGCGAGTAGTCTCAGAGTACCAGGATGTCTTTCAGGACATACCAGGATTACCTCCAGTGAGAGAGCTCGAGTTTTACATAGAGTTGCAGCCAGGCACCGCACCAATTTCCCGAGCTCCTTACCATATGGCGCCTGCTGAGATGAGGGAGCTACAGATCTAGATAGATGAGTTGTTATCTCAGGGCTTCATTCGACGGAGTCATTCTCCGTGGGGAGCACCAGTCCTCTTTGTGAAGAAGAAGGACGGGAGTATACGATTATGTATAGATTATCGCGAGTTGAACAAGGTCACTATCCGTAACAGGTACCCATTACCGTGGATTGATGACTTGTTCGACCAGTTGCAGGGAGCGCAATGTTTCTCGAAGATAGATCTTCGTTCTGGTTATCATCAGTTGCGAGTTCGGGAGATGGATATTCCTAAGACCGCTTTCTTGACTCGATATGGGTCTTTCGAGTTTCTTGTCATGCCATTTGGGCTGACCAATGCACCCGCAGTATTTATGGATTTGATGAATCGGGTTTTTCATCCTTATTTGGACCAGTTCGTGATAGTTTTCATCGATGATATTCTTATCTATTCAAGGTCGGAGGCCGAGCATGAGCAGCATTTGAGGTTAGCATTGCAAAGATTGAGAGAGCACCAGTTGTATGCTAAATTTAGCAAGTGCGAATTCTAGTTATCAAATGTTAGATTTTTGGGTCATATCATCAGCCGGGAGGGCATTGCAGTAGATCCGGCTAAGGTAGAAGCCGTACTTGATTGGGAGCCACCAAAGACAGTTACCGAGATTCTTAGCTTCTTAGGCCTGGCAGGCTATTATAGAAAATTCATTCAGGACTTCTCGAAGATTGCCACACCGCTTACACACCTTACTAAGAAGGGTGTACAGTTTATTTGGAGCACAGAGTGCCATAAGGCATTTGAGACTTTGAAGAGTAAGTTGACTTCAGCACCAGTTTTGGTTATTCCTAGCAGTGATAAGATTTTTGTTGTCTACATGGATGCATCCTTATTGGGTCTTGGAGGTGTATTGATGCAGACCCAGAGAGTTGTAGCTTATATTTCGAGGCAGTTGTGGACTCATGAGCATAACTACCCCACGTATGACTTGGAGCTAGCAGCAGTGGTATTTGCACTGAAGGCGTGGAGACATTACTTGTACGGAGTATAGTTTGAGCTATTCACGAATTACCAGAGTTTAAAATACCTCTTTTCTCAGAAAGAACTTAATCAGAGACAACGTCGATGGATAGAATTTATTAAGGATTATGAATTTGCTATTCAGTACCATCCGAGAAAGGCGAATGCGGTAGCAGATGCATTAAGCAGGAAGCGTCGTCGTGAACTAGCAGCTTTGAGGTGTTCACTTCATCGGGATCTTAATATCCTCAGTCACTTTGATTTCAGGCCAGAGATTGGCGGGAGTCATGCGTTTTTAGGAGCTTTATCTGTACAGCCATCTTGGAGAGATAGAGTGGTCGAAGCTCAAATAGAGGATTTTTGGATTCAAACCCGTAAGGGGGAGATTTCCAAAGAGTCCAAGGATGATTGGACTATAGAGATAGATGGAGGCCTTCAGATGAAAGGCAGAATTGTCATGCCAAACAACTTACAACTAAAGAAGGAACTTTTTGATGAGGCGCATCGTAGCAGATATACAGTGCATCCAGGCACGACGAAAATGTACAAGGATCTGAAGAGGCATTTCTGGTGGAGCGGTACGCGCAGAGAGATTTTAGAATATGTGGCTAAGTGTTTTACATGTTAGCAGATTAAGGTAGAATATCAGAGACCTGCAGGAACCCTACAGCCTTTACCCATTCCCGAGTGGAAGTGGATAGATATTTCCATGGATTTCATAGTGGGGTTGCCCAAATCAAAGAAAGGAAATGATTCTATTTGGGTCATAGTGGACAGATTGACCAAGTCTGCACATTTCTTACTAGTGAGGACGACTTATACGGCAGATACGTATGCGAGGATCTTCATTCGGGAGATTGTTAGATTGCATGGAGTCCCGGGGATGATTGTATCAGATCGGGGCTCAGTCTTCACATCTTATTTTTGGAGGAGTTTTCAGGATACTTTTGGCAGTCAGTTATCATTTAGCAGTGTTTTCCACCCCCAGACAGATGGACAGACCGAGAGGGTGAATCAAATCTTAGAGGACATGCTGAGAGCGTGTATTAGATTTTTAGAGTAGCTGGGAGGATCACATCCCACTGATTGAATTTGCATACAATAATAGTTATCAAGCTACCATCGGGATGGCACCGTATGAAGCTTTGTACGGGAGACCTTGCAGATCAGCCATATGTTGGGCAGAGCCAGAGGATAGTCTATTGATTGGTCCAGAGTTAGTTAGACAGATCACGAAAAATGTAGCATTGATTCGAGAGCGCATTCTTGCAGCCCAGAGTCGGCAAAAGAGCTATACAGATCAGCGGAGACGACCTTTGGAGTTCTAGGTCAGAGACTTAGTTATGTTGAAAGTATCACCGATGAAGGGCGTTCAGCGTTTCGGTAGACGGGGGAAGCTTGCCTCGAGATATGTTGGTCCTTTCAGGATCATCGAGCGCATTGGAGCTATTTCTTACAGGTTAGACCTGCCAGCATCGATGTCGAGTGTACATGATGTCTTTCATATTTCGATGCTTAAGAAGCATCTGCGAGATGATGAACAGCAGAGAGTGATTGACTCACCAGAGATTGAGATTCAGGATGACTTGACTACTGTAGAGATTCCGGTATGTGATTGACTCACCAGAGATTGAGATTCAGGATGACTTGACTACTGTAGAGATTCCGGTATGCATACTTCCTAGAGAGAATAAAAAGCTTAGAAATAAAATCATTCCATTAGTGAAGGTGCGGTGGAACCAGCAAGGAGCCGAAGAGATTTCTTGGGAGCGCGAGGAGGATGTTCATCGCGACTACCCGCACCTGTTTGGATAGGTATGATGTATATGCTTTGATAGTAGTCATTATCTATGTTGTTTAGTCACATTTATATTTACCTCTAACACTAGAATGAGGATATTATCACCTGATCCTTAATCATTTGAAACATATGGTATATACATGAGGGTTTTCTTGTTTGGATTATTTCGCTCGACGTACCAATTTCTCTTAGTTAGGGACTTAGGTGAGAATATTTGCATTCTAATTGGTTAGCTTTAAATATCATTGTGCTAATGCTATGAGATGAGTACAGAAGGTCTTC
>NC_033795.1:34857530-34867312 GCF_001876935.1 Asparagus officinalis
TGAAAAGTATATGCAGACAGATATACATAATCTAAACTTACACGCATCCCGGTGTACATGTCTAAACTTATGTCAAAAGTCAATCCACATGTACAGATAAGTCATTAACATGATAAGCTAGGGTCAGGTTATCGAGGCGACCCCGAAAAACAACTCAAACAGATCAAGAATCTGTAAAACAGCTCATCAGTCTACTGATGTTCGACTGATGACGTCAGTCGACTCATATGTCGACTGATAAGACTCAGGCAGCACAGCCTCAACTCACCAGTCGACTGACCAGTCGACTGAGAAGCTGAGAAAACAAAATCAGTCCGTCAGTCGACTGATCAGTCGACTGATGGCTGAAAATCTGCCCGTCGGTCGACTGATTAGTCGACCGATAGGCTGCAGAAACTCTGTACAGGTTATTTTTCACCCAAAATTCGATCTAAACTCATCCCCATCAATCCCAAGCATGGAAATACCGATATTAACATGAAAGAACTAAACTGAAACAAAGATTTCATGTGTGAATACATAAACAAAACCTTAAACATGTGTATTTATGTTTTAAAACATCTTTAAAACAAAACTCATGTTAAATCTCTTATAAAAACAATTCAGATCTAGATCTTCGATTCACAAAACGTTGGTTGGTTTTTAATATTCTGAAATCACATATCTTCCCACTATATGTTATAAAAATCAATTCTTTATACAAAAAGTTTTTAATATTCTGAAATCACATATCTTCCCACTATATGTTATAAAAATCAATTCTTTATACAAAAATTACATTTTTGGCTCATCAAAACTCATTAAAAATCAATTCTTTATACAAAAATTACATTTTTGGCTCATCAAAACTCATAAAAACTCTTTGAAAACATTTAGAAAATTAGGACAAGGTTGGGCGAGATGTTACTCGCCTCTGGGGTGATGAGAAGCTCCTGGATCTGAGAGAGAAAGGTTCTCCTTCGCTGCAACGAGAAGATTTCGCCGAAATTCCTCCAAGTTCTTCCCCAAATCACCAAGAACAAGGCTAGGGTTTGAGATAGGGGAGAGGGGGCTAGGATTTTCTCAGTTCTGAAGTTCTAAGGGGTGAATTCGGGTGAGAAAGAATATATGTGAACTGCTAAACTCGACCCAAACCCGAACCAAAACAAAACAGACCCGAAACCTGTAAAAACTGGAAATCAGCGTATCAGTCGACTGATGTGTCGACCGATACAGTCAGTCGACTGATATGTCGACTGATCTGGAAAAATTCAGTTTTTATGCATGTTTTACTATACTCTCATATTATCTCAAATAACTTGTTATCATGTACATCAATGACCTCAAGCTATTTATCATAAAAGAATTATTTATTTACTAATAATTCATATATATTCATATAAAAATTTACGGGGTTCTACATTCTTCCCCCCTTAGAAGAATTTCGTCCTCGAAATTCAGAAACTATATGCATTTCACAACATGAACTTCCAAATAAACATATAGAGATATTTATACTTAACGGTCTAAAATGGTAATACTCCCACTCAAACCCTAATCTAGTGGAACTAGTACATCGGGTGAAAAATCCAAACAAGGAACCCCCCATATATATACCATGTATTCCAAAGGATTAAGAATTAAGCGAGAATGTCCTCATTCTAGTGTTAAATGTAAATATCATATAAGATACGTATCATAAAAATTAAATTTACCTGTTCAAATAGGTGTGGGTAGTCACGACGCACATCCTCTTCGCGCTCCCAAGAAATCTCCTCAATGCCTCCTCGGTTCCACTGAACTTTCACCAAGGGAATTACCTTGTTTCTAAGTCTCTTGTCCTCTCTAGCAAGAATACGAACTGGAATCTCGACAGTAGTCAAATCCTCCTTAAGCTCAATCTCTGGTGTATCCAATACCCGCTGCTGCTCCTCATCATGCAAGTGTTTCTTGAGCATAGAAACATGAAACACATTGTGTATACTAGACATCGATGCTGGAAGATCTAGTCTGTATGACACAACTCCAATGCGCTCCAAAATCTGGAATGGTCCAATATATCTCGGCGCAAGCTTCCCCCGTCGTCCAAATCGCTGCACGCCCTTCATAGGCGATACCTTCAACATAACTGAATCCCCCGCCTGAAACTCCAAGGGTCTTCACCTCTTATCTGCATAGCTCTTCTGCCGACTCTGAGCGGCTAGAATTCGCTCCCTGATCAATGCTACCTTCTCGGTAGTCTGCCTCACCAGCTCTGGCCCAAGCATCAAGCTGTCCTCTGGCTCTGCCCAACATATCGGCGATCTACAGGGCCTCCCGTATAATGCCTCATATGGCGCCATACCGATCGTCGCCTGATAACTGTTGTTATAAGCGAATTCTACCAATGGAATATGATCCTCCCAGCTGCCTTGGAAGTCAATGACACATGCCCGCAACATGTCCTCCAACACCTGATTCACCCTCTCCGTCTGACCATCCGTCTGGGGGTGGAATACACTGCTATAAGATAGCCTGCTACCAAATGAGTCCTGGAAACTCCTCCAAAAATGTGAAGTGAAAACCGAGCCTTGATCCGATACGATAAAACACTTAGCCACATACTCTGCAATCTCCCTTCGCATACCACTCCACCAAAAGTGTCTCTTCAAGTCCTTGTACATCTTGGTGGTCCCTGGATGCACTGTGTACCGAGTACGGTGTGCCTCATTAAATAACTCTCTCTTCAGCTCTGCACTGGCTGGCATAACCAATCTACCCTTCATTCGTAGACCTCCATCAGCTCTAATGGTCCAATCAGTCTTAGGCTCTTTGGAAATCTCCTCCTTTCGGATTTGAATCCAAGAGTCTCCCAACTGAGCTCTGACAACTCTGTCACTCCAAGATGACTGCACTATCACAGCTCCCAAAAATGCATTGGTTCCTCCAATCTCGGGTCTAAAATCAAACTAGCTAAGAGTGATAAGATCCCGATGTAGTGAACACCTCAAAGCCGAAATCCGATGTTGACGCTTCCTGCTTAAGCCATCTGCTACGACGTTCGCCTTCCCCGGATGATACTGAATCGCAAACTCGTAGTCCTTGATAAACTCAACCCACCTCCTCTGTCTCTGATTGAGTTCCTTCTGAGAAAAGAGATACTTCAGACTCTGATGGTCTGTAAACAACTCAAACTGCACTCCATATAAGTAGTGCCTCTATGACTTCAGTGCAAAAACCACCGCTGCTAACTCCAAGTCATGAGTGTGATAGTTCTGCTCATGCACCCTCAACTGCCATGAGATATAAGCTACTACCCTCTGAGTCTGCATCAATACGCCTCCTAATCCTGCTAACGACGCATTTGTATACACAACAAATGTCCTGTCACTACTCGGAATAGTCAGAACTGGCGCTGTAGTCAACTTAGACTTTAAAACATCAAAGGCCTTCTGGCACTCCATGCTCCATATGAACTGTACACCCTTCTTCGTAAGGTGTCTGGCACTCCATGCTCCATATGAACTGTACACCCTTCTTCGTAAGGTGTGTAATCGGTGCCGAAATCTTTGAGAAGTCCTGAATGAACTTCCAACTGTACACCCTTCTTCGTAAGGTGTGTAATCGGTGCCGAAATCTTTGAGAAGTCCTGAATGAACTTCCGATAATATCCAGCTAAGCCCAAAAAGCTGTGAATCTCTGTCACCGTCTTCGGTGGCTCTCAATCAAGAACTGTCGTGACCTTTACCGGGTCCACTGTTATGCCCTCTCTACTGATGACGTGGCCAAGAAATCTGACTTCTAAAAGCCAAAATTCGCACTTGCTGAACTTGGCATACAGCTGATGCTCCTACAGAGGCCTCAACGCTATCCGTAGATGCTCCTCGTGATCTGCCTCTGATCTCGAGTAAATAAGAATATCATCGATGAAAATGATCACAAACTGATCTAAGAAAGGACGGAAAACCCGGTTCATCAAGTCCATGAATACCGCGGGTGTATTGGTCAACCCAAATGGCATGACCAAGAACTCAAACGATCCATATCTAGTAAGAAAGGCGGTCTTGGGAATATCCATCTCCCGAACCCGCAACTGATGATAGCCAGAACGAAGATCAATCTTCGAGAAATACTGCGCTCCCTGCAGCTGGTCAAACAAGTCATTAATCCTAGGTAGTGGGTACCTATTCCGGATAGTGACCTTGTTCAACTCTCCATAATCTATGCATAATCTCATACTACCGTCCTTCTTCTTCACAAAGAGGACCGACGCGCCCCACGGAGAATGACTCCGGCGAATAAAACCCTGAGCTAACCACTCATCCAACTGGGTCTGAAGCTCCCTCATCTCAGCTGGTGCCATGCGATAGGATGCGCGGGATACCGGGGCTGTGCCTGGCTGCAACTCAATACAGAACTCTACCTCTCTCACCGGAGGTAATCCAGGTATGTCCTGAAAGACATCCTGATACTCTGAGACAACTCTAGTCTCCAATAACTCAGCACCCTGATCCCGTCGCATCACCTCCTCGATGTACGCCAGAAATGACTTTGCAAGTCGGTTGCCCTGAGAGGCGGCTACAATCATCTCGGACCCATCGGACACTCGCAACTTGACTGTCTTCGCAAAGCAGTCAATACTAATATGGTAGGAAGACAACCAATCCATACTAAGGATGACATCGAACTCGGACATATGCAACACTATCAAATCCACTATGAAATCAACTATGAACTCCGACTCGTCTAAACTGATAAAGGTGTGTCTAGAGGCTGAGCTATGAGCTGGAGTCTAGCCATAAATGCATGCGATATGAAGGAATGCGAAGCTCCCGAATCGAAAAGAATACGAGCGGGAAAGGAATTCACAAAGAACGTACCCTCCAGTACTGCTCCGCTAGCTTCATGATCACGGGAAATACTGCATAAACCCTGCCCGTGGCTGAAGACTGCTCTGCTGCTGGAGATGGAGAATATGGGACAATCTGCCCCTGAGGAACCTTCTGAACTGCTCGAATTTGTCCCTCAGTCCTCTGAGCTGCTGGCGGTGCCTCAAGCCTGTTCTGCTGGCCAGTCCTCTGAGCTGCTGGCGGTGCCTCAAGCCTGTTCTGCTGGCCCTGACCTCTGCCCTGCTGGCACTGCTGCTGTTGCTGGTTCGGACCCTTGCCCTGCTGGGCTCCTGCTGGTGTGCTACGACACTCTGATGCCTTATACCCAACCTTGTGATAATTAAAACAAGATCCCTGGAACTTGCGCTGCTGATGCGCTCTCTGATCCTGTTGGGGTCCCCTTTTATAAGGGCCCTGATGCTGCTGCTGCTGTCCTGAAAAAGGTCTCTTGTTCTTGCTCTTATCCCCACTCTGTCCTGTCTTGGCCTTCCCCTCCTTATCCTTCTGGAACATAGTAGTCTCAATCTCCTGAGAGGTGGCAGCCTTAGCTACCTCCTTAACTGAATAAAACCTCCTGGACACGAGGTACCAGTGGATATTAGGGCGAAGCCCTGCCAAGAACATCTGAGCCTGACGCTCTCCTGTCTGCCACATTCCCGTGCCAAGAACATCTGAGCCTGACGCTCTCCTGTCTGCCACATTCCCGTGAAATGCAACAGCTCCATAAACTTGCTCTCAAAGTCTGCAACTGTCATGTCCCCCTGAGTCAAACGGGACAACTCAAGTTCCTTCCCAGTCCGTGCTGCTGAAGAAACGTACTGCCCATCAAAGAAGTAAATGAGGTCCTCCCATGTGAGGGTCATCCTCTGCTCTGGAGTAAACTGCAGTCGGTACCATCTCCCGGCATCTCCCTTCAGGCTGTAGGATGCCAATCTCTGCTTCTGAACTGAGTCTACACCGAGTATATCCAGAATATTTTTCACATCCTCCTTCCACTTATGGGCTGCAAGAGGGTCTGGTGACCCCTGGAACTCTGGTGCCCTCATCTTCTGATACCTCTCCACCATACGGAGCCAAGCCTCCTACTCTGTGGATCTATCTGGGACTGCTAGAGGAATGGCTGCAGGCTTGACCTCTGGGGGTCTCTCTCTGACAGGAATGGCATGTATCCCCTGCTGCTGAGCTACCGGTGGTGGTGGTGTCCGTGGTGTTATATGAGTAGTCACCAACTCCTCAATGGCTGTCATCCGGGAAATGAGAGGAGTCATGATGTCCACCAAATACTGAGGAGCCTGTTGCGGCTCGGGTGGAGCCTGCTGAGGCTCGGACTGAGCTGGCTGCTGCTCTGATGGAGTCTGCTGTGACTCTGCCTGGGTAGCTCTCCTGGTACGAGGTCTACCACGTCCTGCCATCTATCTCTCTCTGATCATAAGAAAATAAGAGTTTATGAGTCAAAATAGACTTCCATAAATAGCGTATCACAATACAATTTTTACAACATATAGTATTTGCACAAATACTTTAAACTTATACAAAAATAGTTGTCATAAAAAAAATTTCTCAAATTTTGAGATATACGCATATATCGTCCTCACTCATACTAGGAAATCCTTACGGACTCTATACATGAATCCTAGGAAACTCTATCCTAGCTCCACGACTCGACACAGGATGATCCTAAGGATACTGGAACTAGAGCTCTGATACCAAGTGTGACGCCCCTGGGTTCACACAAGGCTGCAGTCCAAGGTGAAACCAAGAATGTCAAACCTGCCATGCACCACACCGTGCAATAACATGTTTCACCATCACAATTAACATCTATCTAGTAGAGTCAACAATAGGTGTAGGTACAAAAGCAAGTAAAGAATAATGCAAGAAATACTGATGAAGTGATAATAATCACATAAGTGTCTCACCATCCAACATACTGAAATACATAGTCAAGATCTGAGTAGATAAACTGGAATACTCAACGAGTCTCAAATACAAATATCTGACAAAAAGAAATAAGGCACACAGCCTTTACAACTTCTAGAACAAGACTCTCAAATGTCTAAACAAGTCTACAGTGGAGCTCCAAAACAAAACATAGCTAAAATAGACAGCTAAACACTAAAGTGTGCCACCATCAACCTGTGACTCTCCGGGCTCCTGGCTCGTTACCTGAAAGGGGGAGGGACAACGAGTGTCAAAGCGCTAGCGAGCAACATCACAACCAACCCCAAGGGAACAGGGCTCGTTGTATAAGAAAATATGGATAATACATAATAGATCTAAAATCATTAATCTTACTAAAGAGGGTTTTAGTATTTAGAAATTTACAACATGAGCATAGGTACGTCGAGCGAAATAATCCAAACAAGGAAACCCTCATGTATATACCTTATATCTCAAATTGTAAATCCCTAAACACTAAACCCGAGGTTCTAGTACAGGAAAAAATAATAAAGGAAACACAACTAATCCCAAAGCATAAGTACAGTGCCATGTCATAGCTTACATGAGCATCATGTTATTACTTACATGTATGTCATGTTATAATCTACATAAGTGTCATGTCATAAACTCCTGTGAGAAAGTCATCTACATGGTTAAGAAATATGTCCGATAAAGGAACTAA
This sequence comes from Asparagus officinalis, assembly GCF_001876935.1. NCBI lineage: Eukaryota > Viridiplantae > Streptophyta > Magnoliopsida > Asparagales > Asparagaceae > Asparagus > Asparagus officinalis. The sequence goes on from NC_033795.1 coordinate 34,865,001, forward strand.
ATACTGTGGTTTCCAAACACATGGAATACGTGGCAATTGTCCAATACGAGGACTGAAATGGATTATAGTCCAACACGAGGACTGTGTAACTGTGAAAAGTATATGCAGACAGATATACATAATCTAAACTTACACGCATCCCGGTGTACATGTCTAAACTTGTGTCAAAAGTCAACCCACATGTATAGATAAGTCATTAACATGATAAGCTAGGGTCAGGTTATCGAGGCGACCCCGAAAAATAACTCAAACAGATCAAGAATCTGTAAAACAGCTCATCAGTCGACTGATGTGTCGACTGATGTGTCGACTGATGACGTCAGTCGACTCATATGTCGACTGATAAGACTCAGGCAGCACAGCCTCAGCTCACCAGTCGACTGACCAGTCGACTGAGAAGCTAAGAAAACAAAATCAACCTGTCAGTCGACTGATGGCTGAAAATCTGCCCGTCGGTCGACTGATCAGTCGACCGATAGGCTGCAGAAACTCTGTACAGGTTATTTTTCACCCAAAATTCGATCTAAACTCATCCCCATCAATCCCAAGCATGGAAATACCGATATTAACATGAAAGAACTAAACTGAAACAAAGATTTCATGTGTGAATACATAAACAAAACATTAAAAATATGTATTTATGTTTTAAAACATCACATAAACAAAACCTTAACCATGTGTATTTATGTTTTAAAACATCTTTAAAACAAAACTCATGTTAAATCTCTTATAAAAATATTTCAGATCTAGATCTTCGATTCACAAAACGTTGGTGGGTTTTAATATTTCTGAAATCACATATCTTCCCACTATATGTTATAAAAATCAATTCTTTATACAAAAATTACATTTTTGGCTCATCAAAACTCATAAAAACTCTTTGAAAACGTTTAGAAAATTAGGGCAAGGTTGGGCGAGATGTTACCCGCCTCTGGGGTGATGAGAAGCTCCTGGATCTGAGAGAGAAAGGTTCCCCTTCGCTACAACGAGAAGATTTCGCCGAAATTCCTCCAAGTTCTTCCCCAAATCACCAAGAACAAGGCTAGGGTTTGAGATAGGGGAGAGGGGGCTAGGGTTTTCTCAATTCTAAAGTTCTAAGGGGTGAATTCGGGTGAGAAAGAATATATGTGAACTGCTAAACCCGACCCAAACCCGAACCAAAACAAAACAGACCCGAAACCTGTAAAAACTGGAAATCAGCGTATCAGTCGACTGATGTGTCGACCGATACAGTCAGTCGACTGATATGTCGACTGATCTAGAAAAATTCAGTTTTTATGCATGTTTTACTTATTTGCAAAACCAACGCACAAAACTCTACACCCATACTCTCATATCATCTCAAATAACTTGTTATCATGCACATCAATGACCTCAAGCTATTTATCATAAAAGAATTATTTATTTACTAATAATTCATATATATTCATATAAAAATTTACGGGGTTCTACAGTAATATATGAGTTAATTTACAAATTTGGTTAATTATGAAGTTAACCCTAATTAGGTTTATTCAAGAGTTAAATAATTATTGAGATAGTCCATGTTAATCATATATAAGAATTTAAATCTTGTTATATGCTTCATGTGGATAAAATAAGCTTTTAAACAAAGTTACAACTTTTAAAACATCGAAAATTGCAAACTTGGACATTTATCCCTAGCCTGTCGACCGATCGGGTGATGTCGGTCGAGCGGTGTGAACCAGATTTTGCACTGTTATGGTAATTTACCATTTAAAGATAAAGATGTCAAAAAATTACCTTCATATGGTCCAAACCAACTTAGTGGCCCAAAGACCCAGCCAAGGGCAAGTCTATTAACCCGCCGAGGAAACGAGTTCTCTTATACCGACACGAAGTGCGGGATTAGTCGACCCCTTATAAGTCGAGACGACTCCCCAAATAGTCGGCTCAACTACCTTCTCGGTAGTTCACTCGACCAGAAGCTCACTCGACTAACTACTCGACAAATCATATGGGCGACTGATAAATCGACCCGTCCTTACTAAGGGGATAAGATCCAGCTAAGCTACCTTCAGAGATACATCAATCAACACCATAATTTATTGAGCGATCCTCTCAAGATCGTTGCTCTGACAAACCTCGTGCAGAAAATAGCTCACTATGCCCGCATGTCATTTCCCAGGGATCGCTAAGATACTCTCTTGTGCTCGAATGACTTTCCCTCCAGTCGCTAGCTGCCATCTGGTAAGGGAAGGAGGCCTAAACAGTCTACCTATCCTCCGTTCTGTCACATCTATCGAATCTGGGATATTTCTAAGACGCCCTCTCCTGTGCTCGAATGACTT
>NC_033795.1:34868210-34877746 GCF_001876935.1 Asparagus officinalis
TTTCGTCGAAAATCCTCCAAGTTCTTCCCCAAATCACCAAGAACAAAACTAGGGTTTGAGATAGGGGAGAGAGGGCTAGGGTTTTCTCAGATCTGAAGATGAGTGGGGTGATTTCGGGTGAAGGAGAATATATATGAACAGCTAAACCCGACCCAAACCCGAACCAAATCAAAACAGACCCGAAACCTATAAAACTGGAAATCAGCGTATCAGTCGACTGATGTGTCGACCGATACAGTCAGTCGACTGATATGTCGACTGATCTGGAAAAATTCAGTTTTTATGCATGTTTTACTTATTTGCAAAACCAACGCACAAAACTCTACACCCATACTCTCATATCATCTCAAATAACTTGTTATCATGCACATCAATGACCTCAAGCTATTTATCATAAAAGAATTATTTATTTACTAATAATTCATATATATTCATATAAAAATTTACGGGGTTCTACAGTAATATATGAGTTAATTTACAAATTTGGTTAATTATGAAGTTAACCCTAATTAGGTTTATTCAAGAGTTAAATAATTATTGAGATAGTCCATGTTAATCATATATAAGAATTTAAATCTTGTTATATGCTTCATGTGGATAAAATAAGCTTTTAAACAAAGTTACAACTTTTAAAACATCGAAAATTGCAAACTTGGACATTTATCCCTAGCCTGTCGACCGATCGGGTGATGTCGGTCGAGCGGTGTGAACCAGATTTTGCACTGTTATGGTAATTTACCATTTAAAGATAAAGATGTCAAAAAATTACCTTCATATGGTCCAAACCAACTTAGTGGCCCAAAGACCCAGCCAAGGGCAAGTCTATTAACCCGCCGAGGAAACGAGTTCTCTTATACCGACACGAAGTGCGGGATTAGTCGACCCCTTATAAGTCGAGACGACTCCCCAAATAGTCGGCTCAACTACCTTCTCGGTAGTTCACTCGACCAGAAGCTCACTCGACTAACTACTCGACAAATCATATGGGCGACTGATAAATCGACCCGTCCTTACTAAGGGGATAAGATCCAGCTAAGCTACCTTCAGAGATACATCAATCAACACCATAATTTATTGAGCGATCCTCTCAAGATCGTTGCTCTGACAAACCTCGTGCAGAAAATAGCTCACTATGCCCGCATGTCATTTCCCAGGGATCGCTAAGATACTCTCTTGTGCTCGAATGACTTTCCCTCCAGTCGCTAGCTGCCATCTGGTAAGGGAAGGAGGCCTAAACAGTCTACCTATCCTCCGTTCTGTCACATCTATCGAATCTGGGATATTTCTAAGACGCCCTCTCCTGTGCTCGAATGACTTCCCCTCCAGTCACCAGTCGCCATCTGGCAAGGGAAGGAGACCCAAATAGTCGGCCTATCCTCCGTTCTGTCTCATCTATCGAATCTGGGATATCTTCAAGATGCTCTCTCCTATGCTCGAATGACTTCTCCTCCAGTCGCCAACCGACATCTATAAAGAAAAGGATGACTCAGCAACCTGTCTGCTCACCCCTCAACCGCCCTCCTGTGTGTAGTTAAAGCCAAAGGTCTAATCTCAGAGGAAAGGGACTATAAAAGGAGGTAAGGGGATAAAGAAAAGGGGACGAAAAACTTTTAACTCAGGGGAGACTTATGAACCTTCTTTTTTCTTAAACTCTGAACAATTCTAAAAGGTCATGCCTTCTTCTAAAAACTCAATAAGTGTAATGAATTCTAGGACCTCAATGATCCCCGGATCTTCCCTCAAACTCCACTCAAGCTCATCACCTGACTTGACCGTCGGAGGTACCATGGGGGAACTGATCCCCGTCCTCTTACAGGTTTCTTCTTCTTGTTTGCGCAGAAAGATTAGGAATTTCAGTCTAAGGATTGAGTATAAAGTCGGAGGAGGAGTCGGACCCACCTTCCATCCTCTCCCTCTTCGCTGTCAGTACGGAGATCAGGATTGCATCCCACGACGGAAACCCCCCATCAACTGTGTGTTATCAAACATCAACATGCACTTTGTGCATGATTGTGGTCCGATCGACCGACACCCCTAGGGCGGTCGACCGGTTTGTTCCTGTTTTGTTGGCCTTGAGTGATTTTTCTTGTCTGTTTGGATGCATTCGTGGGGTTCAAGCCGTACTTCTTTACATGTACAGTCACGAGTACACACGAACAGTGCCGTTGCTCACACATGGGTATCCTTAAGGGGATTATGTTGAGTTTTGATCTGATTACATGTGAGATAGAGTATCATTACACAGTTATACACGGGGTTAGATATCGTTGATGAGTAGATATCGTTGATGAGCTCAGCTCAGTACTACGTGGGGTAGCATGTCGATATACCATTTGTACAGGCCATTGAGTCTGGTTTGGATGCTTTGTTTAGCAGTCCGTCCGTACAAGGGTGCGATAAGGCTTGTGAATCATCTTTTAGGATACCTATATGGTAGGCCGTCCTGCACTCATGTTACGCACTGAGATCGCGATGAGACTAATAAGCCGTGTACATAGTTAGGATACCGATTTGGTAATCCGTTCGCATAAAAATGTAATAAATCATAACTTGCAAGGATTTGTATTGTGTCGGTTGTTGGTAGCCCGAATCTTTAGCGGATACCAGTTATGTATATGATCCATTGCTGAGATAAATAACCGATGTACTTTGTCCTTGAAAGTATGCGAGATTTATATGTTGATATTTATCTTATCTTCCTAGTGATAGTAGAAGATATTATAAATACGACATTATGAATATCTTTACTTTATGTATTGCTATTCTTAGGTTGAGATCAATGATTAGCGATTCACAATTTGAGACATATGGTATATATATGAGGGTTTCCTTGTTTGGATTATTTCGCTCGATATACTAGTATCGTGTTATGGATTTCTAATTATTGTTTTCATTTAGATTGCTTATCTCTTATTTGGTGTTAATGTTTATGTATCTATAATTTGAGACATATGGTATATACATGAGGGTTTTATTGTTTGGATTATTTTGCTCGACATACAATATCTCGTATTATAGGTGTCTAAATATTAATTCCATTAGATACGAGAAAAATTATCTAGGTAGACTATGTTTAATAAATAGAGCACTCACTTCATCTAGCATCCCTTTTCCTAGGGGGATGGAGGTGGTCTTGTTGTAGCCCTCTGACACTCTTGTTGTTGTTCTTTTTATTTTTTTCCTTTCAGACAACTCAGGGATTCAGAGAGCCGCAGTATGACGGAGTTCTGGCATAGTCGTCGTCACTTATTTTAGTAGTTTAGACTCCACTATAGTTTTATGTTTTCATTCAGACATTAGAGTTTTGTTTTTCATATTGTAAAGGTAGTGTGCTTTAGTACGATTTTTAGTTGATTCATGTTGAGGCACTTTTATTATTCTAGATATCAGATGTATTTTAGTTAAGACATGATTTTTATTTATGAGATATCTCTTCTATATCATGTCTATGGTTTTTATTTTCTTATTTTGCCTATTTTGTACCTGCACTTCTATTCGATTTCACTAGAGGATATTACTGTGATTGGTGAAATATGTTTATGCATAGTGTGGGTGCATGACAGGTTTGACATATCTGGATTCACCTTGGACTACAGTCATGTGTGAAACCAGGGGCGTCACAAAGGTTAAGTAATATCCCTTCTTCATGAAATAAACATATCAAAATTATATATTAACATTATAATCTAAGGCAAATTGATAATAAAAAATACAATTACTTATTTTAGATCCTCAAGGAAAATGACATGGACAGAGTAAAGATAACACTAGTTAACACAATAAAAACTTTTAGGGGATGCATAATAAAAGAATTCATTGTGGAGAAAAAGATAACTCCTAGCCTTATTTAAACAATAAATTAGAGACACAAAAATTTCATATATATAAAATTAATATTTATTCTTATTAAAACAGAAAAATAATCAAAGTCCATACTTTCAAAAGTTTGTATTAAACATCGGAAATATTTTCAACTTCTTTGTGAAGTAAGACGAGAAGACAAAAGATGAAATTGATTTTACAATATATGTAGACGATGAAGACATCACTCTAGAATTATCCAAGAAAAAGATAAGGGTGGAGAAGGATTAATCTCAACCCAATAAAAAAACTAAAATAGAAGGAATACAAGATCCATTTTCTAAATATTTTATAGAATAGTTTATTTTTTTTAATAAAAATAGAAATCTTTAGAATGAATTTTCATGATTTTTTAAAATACTTTTATATGTTTATGTGGATGTTGTTGTAATATAAAAGTATATTAGAGTTAGCATTAATCTTTAGTTCATATTTTTTTATGAAGTCTACCAATAATTAGGAGCAAACTTCATATTCTCTTTAATTTTTCTCTAGCTCACTTTTAACCAATCATCTTGGCATATTGGCTTTAATTATTTGTACTCCTTTCATAAACGCTACTTTTTAAGTGTTCTTCACTTTCACAATATTATACTTTCTCAAGTTAAACTTAGTGTTAATACAAATAACATGAAAATTAAAATTGATTTTGGATTACATTTGTTTCCTGTCAATGCAAATATCACATGAAAATTTAAATTCAGTTTAGCCAATTCAAACAAACATCAGAAGAAATTAAATAATCACAATGCTAAAGTTTAGAAACATAAGTAAGCAAAACTATCAAAATAAAACCGAAAAATAAATTTTAGTAAGAAAATAAATTAAAAATACTTAATAATGATATTTAACCACGTGCATTGCACGTGCATAAAACTTGATAGCTTATATATATGTGGTGCAAAGTTTGAGATTAAAGAAAGGCTTTTGGTTATATTAGACCCCAACTCTTCACATTTCTAAATTAGACCTCCAATTTCATAAGATATTTCTAATAAGACCCTCAAATCTATTAAGTTGTTTTAAACAAGACCCCTAAATAGATTAAGTTGTTTTAAAAATTTGTAGCAAATATGCAGGAGCGGATTTATGTGGTGCTTTAGAAGGGCAGCTGCACCTCTAAAAGTTCTGACAATTATTATTATTTAAGGCCTTGCTAATAAAAAGGGCCTGATCTGAAATTAACAAGATTTGGGATCAAAAGGCCGTAACTAAGACGAAACATTTGCGATATTTATCTCTTGTGTCGCTCCCTCGCTTCCGTACAAAATGACGCGGATCCGTCGGTTAGGATCTTAGCGGATCCCGTCACCGCAAATGGCCACGACTGCAGGGTTTCTTTCCGAAGGAATATGGGGTCACGTGAGTCAGTTGTAGCGGTGACGGGACTCTCGAGTGCAGGTGGGTGGAGTGATGAGAGGGGGGAGGGCGCAACAGTAGCGTGAGATACTGAGATCTTATTTTTGAGGCAAAGTATGCGTGCAGGACTCCTGCATCCTCATTTAGCCTCGTCGTATCCGTTAAATTACGGAAGTACCCCACTTATCAATCACTACCAAAAATTTTGCTTCCCAAATAGACGCAAACCGTTAACAGAAAGAGTTTCAAAATTTTGGTTATTTAGTATCATTTTGAGATTACAAGCGAACCTCGCAATCTTTTTATGATCCGACTAATCTTCAATCAATCATTTATTTATTCTCTCCGTTCCATAAATAATAAATTCAACCCTCCTTTTCCAGACCGCCCCTTGTTACGAGGGGATTTCCATGGGTTCATCGTGAACACCCAAAAAAATTTGGGAGACCTTTTTTCAAAAAAAAAAAATCTGGGAGAAAAAAATTCGGGCTTCCCCCTGTCAATACACTGGGAAACAAAGGGTATATTCGTAACTTGCAATCTTCCTCCTGTTGAGGAGTTGGAGAAAAGTACGTACCGTTTCAGTTAGCTCCTTCTCTCGCGAAATTAATTTCTCTTCAATTAAAACGCTAGAATTCGATCTCTAACCAGAGAAAATCGAAGCTCACCCATGTCTCGTCCCACAATGGAGTTCGATTTCTTCGCTCAGGAAAGGATCAACTCTGAGCACAACTCGATTCAAGGTCGTCGTCGTCTTCTTCTTCTTCTCTCTCTAGATTTACGCCCGTCTTTAACCCCGCTTCTTGCTGGTAGCGGTCGATCGCCGTCAACTTTGACGTTAATTCGTAATAATAAACATTTTTTGTCCCTAGCTAGTAAAAAAATGACTTTTTTCCCCCTGCATTTTAAAGCACGGTGAATGAAAACGAACTGGTGACGGCGCCGTTGACGATATCATACAACGGGAACGTCTCCGTTTTCCACGTCGGACAGGCGGAGGTCAGTTAGTTCTTTTGTTTTGGTTTTCTGCGTTTAATTAGTACTCTGTTTTTTTTCTCGGTTATCAAAATTTGGGGTTTGGAATCCTTTTTTTTTAGGCGGAGAAAATAATGAGATTAGCATCGGAGGCAAGCGCGAGGGAAAGGATACTGACCCAACTTAGAGGAGGTGAAAACAATATCCTTTTTTAGTTAATTTTCAATGTTCTAATATTTTAATGCATGTCAGGTTTGTAAATTGAGTCCCACTAGGGGCACACCATGAACCACATTCTCAACCATATCTCTACACTATTTATAGAGCTAGTGGGTTATACATGATATTTTTTTAAAAAAAATATCATACATGGTCCACTAGCACTATAGAAAGTGTTAGGGTGTGGTTGAGAGTATGGTTCATGATATGCCCCTAGCATTATTTTTGTAAATTAACTTAGGGTTTTTCTATAGAGTGCCCATGTGCACTCTATAAGAGAGGAGAGAGATAGAGAGAGATGATTGGGGAGGGGATCTCAATGCAAATCAGATGAGCCCCCTTCTTAATCATCTCTCTCTATCTCTCTCCTCTTCTATAGAGTACCCATGGGCACTCTATAGAAAAACTCATTAACTTAAAGACTGAAGAAATAACTGTTTGCAGGTTTGCCACTATCTCGAAAAATGTCCCTGCTGCGGTTTCTTAACAAGCGCAAAGAGAGGTATTGCTTCATTTAGTTTTTATTTTTATAAGCAATGTTTGTTTTTTGAGCAACTTTTTAAATGCAATGTTACTGCATTGTTGATTTTACAAACTATATAGACCCTTAATTTGAGTATGAATTTGTTGGGTGAAAAAGTATATTAGTTCTTTATTTTAGCATAAATTTAGGATATTAATAGAGTTTTTTTTTGTTAATAATAAATTAGATAAACTCTATTTTAGGAGCTCTTCTAGGTAATTAAATCTTATAAATTTCCTATTTTTAACATTTGGTTTATTTACTTGTAATATAGCTAATATCACTAGACAAATCTTATAATTTTAGGACCATTTGATATTATTGTAGAGTAACACAAATTTTAGTATTTTTCTTGTACAACACAATAAAGATGAAGTATTTTTCTAAAAAATTAATAGACACACAGTCTAATAGGAATTCCATGAATAGTATTCCTACAAAAGGGTATATTTTATAATATAGTCAACATTAGTTTGTTTAGTAATTTTAGATTTAAAATGCATTCATGAACTTATTTTATGCTAGCTGTTTCAAAACTTACAAATGAAATATGCAAATTGACGAATTAATAGGGGTTCATAACATAAAAGGAGATACAGGAAGAGGTACGGTTAAAGTGCTCATAACTTACAGAAGAAGATTGCGCACATTTTGTTTTTTTATGGATTTTATTTTGTTTTCCTAAAAACAAATTTCAAACGTTCATGAATTTTAATGAATTGCTTGAATTGACATACATGAATAATATAATCTAAGGCAAATTGATAATAAAAATACAATTGTTTAGCACAGAACCTCATGGAAAATGACATGGACAGAGCAAAGTTAACATTATTTGATGTAGCAACTATTCTTATTAGATACAAAACAGAAGAATTCATTGCCAAAGAAAAAAAAGATAACTCCTAACCTTATTTAAGTAATAAATTAGAAAAAAAGTTATATATATATATATATGAAATTAATCTTTATTCTCATTGAAATAGAAAATAATCAAACTTTTTATTTCTAGATGTTTGTGTTGATGGAAAATATGTGCAACTTCGTTGTGAAATAAGACGACAAGATAAAAGATGAACGAGCCTAAAGAAAGATAACAGCAAAAAAAATCCACATTCAGCCTAATGTCATAATTGATGTAGACGATGAAGACACTACTATATAATTGCACAAGAAAAAAACAAAGATGGAGAATGATTGATCTCGACTCAATAAAAAAATAACACAGAAGGAATAAAAAATATATATTTTTTGAATATTGTATATAATAGTTTATTTTTTGAGTAAAATTAGAAATCTTTAAAAGAGATTTTTATAAACTATTTTTAGTATTTTATATGCTTATGTGAATATTTTTATCATATAAAAGTATACTAGAGTTAGCATTAATCTTTAGTTTGCGATTTTTATGAAGTCTATTAATGATTAGGAACAACTTCAAATTCTCTTTAGTTTTTTTTCTAGTGCACTTTTAATCAATCATTTTGGCTTATTGACTTTAATTATTGGTCTTATTTTTATAGTGTTATTTTTTAACTATTTTTTACTTTGGCAACACTGTACTTTCTCAAGTCAAGCTTAGTTTTATGTCGATCCAAATAATATAAAATTTTAAATTGGCTTTGGATTACATTTGTTTCATGTCAATTCAATTATCAACATGAAAGTTTAAATTCAGTGTAGTCTCTCCAAACAAACATTAAAAAATAAATAATCACAATGCTAAAGTTCAGAGACATAAGTGAGCAAAAACTATTAAAGTGAAACCATGAAATAAATTTTAGTGAGGAACTAAATTAAACTACTTAATCATCGTGTTTTACCATGTGCATTACATGTTCATAAAACCTAGTAAGTTATAAAATTTTGTATTGTATGTTCACGTGTTTTGGATCCATTAATATAGTCAATTACAGTTAGTATATCTCAATTAGTAAATCTTACACTTTTACAATATTTGGTATGTGCAGTAATGTTAAGTAGATCATAAGAATTTGATACTCTAAAACTTAAGTATTTCCCAAAAATAGAAATACAAGCGCTAATTGCAATTTATGAAGAAAGTTCCTACATATGTAATTGCTTCTAGCGTCTAAATAGCATACAACACAACATAAAGCGATGTCACGGAAGGAGTACGGATAAAGTACTTGTAAATTCGGTAATGGAGATCTTTTCCGGATATTACGCAGGTTTTATTGGGATTTTTTGTTTTTCTAAAATAAATTCAGAAAATGGTAAATTACACGTGAGTGATAGTCTAGTTAGAATTGACCCTTTTAGAAGATTGTTTAAGGGGCCCGCATATACTAGTTAATGTACGAATGTGCTCCAGGGTTTTGTTCACGCTTCAGTTTCGTTCTCTCTTATTGGTTTAAAATCAAGATTATTTTCAAATTTCATGTGTTTGCGGTTTATAGTTTCCAATTTTCACATAACATTTTACTATTTTAGTTTCGAGGACTCACTTTAATTCGTATAGTTTCCAATTTTAATTATTTTGGTTTCGAGGACTCATTTTATTCATTTATTAGTTTCGAGTACTCATTTTAATTCTTACAATAATTAATCCTCAGACATTTCAAATAATTCCAGGGTG
>NC_033795.1:34877768-34942250 GCF_001876935.1 Asparagus officinalis
ATGTGGGATTTTTTTCAAATTATTTCATCTAACTTTATTGGCTTAGTTGCACTTTAATACCCTATAGTTTCCCCTACTTTGCACTTATATGCCCTCACTTGTTTTTGACAGTACTTATATATTCTAATTTTTTTTAACTTACAGTTATATACCCTCACTTTTTTTACAGCATTTGTATGTCATAAAATTTTTAAAACTTGTACTTAAAGGTCATAAAGCTTTATAAACTAGCAATTAAATACCCTCAAGTTTGCATAACTAAGACCATATGCAGCAGGGGTTATTTGAAGAGATATTTGGTTGTAGCAGGAGTTTTTTTGAAAAGGTGAATCAAAAAGACAAGGCCAAGGGGTGAAAATTTCACCCCGGGTATTTCTGACAAGGCCACACGCGGACAGGTCTGGCGCATGCCTGCCAGCTGCCGCGTGGCGAAATTTGATTGGGCGGTAATTTTTGTTTTCCTCCTTATTTTTAATTGATATTTTTTGAGATAAATACAATGAATTAATTTATAATTTTTATACCATTAATTTTTATTTTTCAAACTCTATAAATAGAGATTAACTTTGTGTCATTTGGACACCAAAAAAAAATCTGAGTTTCTACACCCTATTCTTCTTCTTTCTACAATTTGAAGCTAGTTTCTTCATGGATCCTTCACAAAACTATCCTAATTTTCCCTACAACTACAACTTTCCTAACCAACCTCAAAATACCCTCCCTCAACCACAACATCCAAATATACAATGCCCCAAAAATACTCAAAATATGGGGATGCAGCCCAATTTTCAAATGCCGTACATGATGCAAATAAATTTCGGCATGCAATATCCTTATCTTCCTTACGGTTATCCTCCAGTTCCGGGAAGCATCTATGTTCCCTCCCATATGAATTGTCCTAACACGGAGTCGAGTGAGCCAGCGACACCCCGGTTTAGTAGCGGATCTACAGATATCTCAGAATTTTCCACCCAAATGTCTTTGGGAAATGTTGGTGGGGATACTCCTCACAGTTTTCTCTCTCCAACCCAACAATCAGCAAAGAGATCAAGTTATGAAACTTGGACCACCGAAGACAACATACTTTTACTAACTGGTTATTTTCACGTAGTAATGATAGTGAGTTGGGGAACAACCAAAAGGGTGAAACTTTCTGGGGTAAAATTACACAGTACGTGAATGAGAACGCCAAAAGTGGAAAGGAGAGGATTGTGTCTCGGTGCCATAGTCATTTCAAAGACATCAACAGAAAGATATCCAGTTTCATTGGCTGCTACAGTACTGCATGTAGGGAGAAGCGTAGCGGTTGGTCCGATGAAAACTACATATCCAAGGCAAGAGAGTTGTACTTTGAGCAAATGGGTACGACATTGAATTTGTTGGATGAGTGGAAGGTGGTTCGTAATCAACCCAAATATATGACAGGAGGAAATGCATCCGGTAGTAGTGGCTCTAAAAGAAAGAGTAGTGGTGAGGATGTTGAATCATCAACTCCTACCCTTGTACGTCCAGAGTGTAGGGACGTGGCAAAGAAGAAAGCTAGAGCTTCCTCTAGTAAAACATCTGTGTCAAGGAAATCAAAGGGGGCAATTGAGGAGGACTTATCTAAGCTAGTCAGTGCTCATGAAAAATTTGAAGAGAAAAGATCAAGTACTGCTTCAGCTATGAATAACCTGGCTCATTCCAAGAATATGGAGATGTGGTTATTCTTGAAAAACAAACCAGATCGTGACGATGAAGATGAAGAAGCTTATAATATGTTGAGGAAGAACCTGTTTGGAAAATAAGACCTTCTCAAGAAGTTATGATTGTGTGTTTTCTTTCTGTCACTGCAAAAACAAACAAATGTTGAATTGACCTTTCACTGCAAAAAATACAAAGGATGAAATGACTACACCTGCATAATAATACAAAATATGAATTGACCTCTCATTGCAAAAACAAACAAATGTTGAATTGACCTTTCACTGCAAAAAATACAAAGGATGAAATGACTACACCTGCATAATAATACAAAATATGAATTGACCTTTCACTGCAAAAACAAACAAATGTTGAATTGACCTTTCACTGCAAAAAATACAAAGGATGAAATGACTACACCTGCATAATAATACAAAATATGAATTGACCTTTCACTGCAAAAACAAACAAATGTTGAATTGACCTTTCACTGCAAAAAATACAAAGGATGAAATGACTACACCTGCATAATAATACAAAATATGAATTGACAACTCTCTGCACATGCATGCCCTATGACACATGTCTCTGCAATTGCATGTGAATTTAATTATTTGAACAACTACCCTTCATTATATAAACTGATCAGATGCACATCATAAGTATACCTATCAACATTTCAAAAATCATAGCATCCAATGGATCCTTTCCTAAATGAGTTTAGTCTAGAAGAGTTCCAACAACAATGGGAAATAGAAGAAAAAATACTTGATAGGCAGCGAGAACTTCTTGAAGAATTGCAAAGGAGAAGCGAACAACCACGTAAGAGGAAATCCATACATAGAGATCATCATGCAGCGCATGAGAGACTCATGGCCGACTACTTTGCCGAGTCATGCACTTACACTGACGCCCAGTTCCGACGCAGGTATCGAATGAAAAGGCCTCTCTTTCTACGAATTGTGGACTCTATATCAAATTACGACGATTACTTCACACAACGGCGCAATAATGCGGGCAAGCTTGGGTTAACGCCTATCCAGAAGTGTACGGCTGCCATACGCATGCTCGCATATGGAGTCGCAGCCGATGCTTGTGATGAGTACGTCAAGATAGGAGAATCCACTGCTATCGAGTGTACTCGCAAGTTTTGCGAAGGGGTAATAGCATTGTTTCAAGATGAATACTTACGACGACCAAATGTGAAAGACTTGCAGAGGTTGCTCCAAGTTGGACAGGAACGTGGATTCCCAGGGATGATTGAAAGTATTGATTGCATGCACTGGTAGTGGAAAAATTATCCTAAGGCTTGGCAAGGGCAGTTTACTAGTGGACACAAGGGGACGGCAACAGTTATCCTCGAGACAGTTGCGTCATATGATTTGTGGATATGGCATGCTTTTTCAGGGCTTCCTGGTAGTTTGAATGACATAAATGTACTAGATAGGTCACCGGTTTTTGACGACATTGAGTCTGGTGAAGCTCCACGGGTAAACTTCACCGTGAATGGGCGGGAGTACAATCTTGCATACTATCTTGCCGACGGAATCTACCCTAAGTGGCCTGTCTTCGTGCAGTCAATTCAAATGCCCCAAGGCAACAAACATCAAT
Source organism: Asparagus officinalis (assembly GCF_001876935.1). Classification (NCBI taxonomy): domain Eukaryota; kingdom Viridiplantae; phylum Streptophyta; class Magnoliopsida; order Asparagales; family Asparagaceae; genus Asparagus; species Asparagus officinalis. The sequence continues at coordinate 34,881,063 of NC_033795.1, forward strand.
TTTTTTGCCAAACAACAGGAATCATGCAGGAAGGACGTGGAAAGCGCATTCGGGGTACTCCAAGCACGCTTCGCTATTGTCCGCCAACCAGCTAGAATGTGGGATCTTGATGTCTTAGGAAAAATAATGAGAGCGTGCATTATTTTTACATAACATGATAGTAGAGGATGAACGAGATACGTATTCGCGAAACTGGGAAAATATCGACTTTGAACCGTCGAACAATGCTAGCTCTAGCGCCTCTTTTAATGTTCAAACAGACGTGTTGCCGGAGTTTCAAGTCCATGTTCAACACCGATCTGAGGCAGATAATCAGACTAGAGCGGAACTACGAGATAAGACCCAACATATTCAGCTGAAGAAGGATCTCATCGAGCACATTTGGCAGAAGTTTGGGACAACCTCCGATTAGATTTAGCAATTTAGTGTGTGTTTTCTTTAATGTTTTCAATAATTTGGGTGTGTTTGGTTTTCCGTATGCTTAATAAAATCGTGTGTTATTTTATGTTAATTTAAAAATATTATTGAAAATTAAATTAATAATATATATTTAAATATTATATATTATTTATTGAATTATTAATAAATTATAATTATAAATATATGAGTTATATTAATAATAATAATAATAAAATAGTAATATATATGAAATAGGAAAAAGAATGAATAAATATGGTGGGGTATATGTTGAAGTGATGTGGTTTATGGTGGGTCCCAAATAAAGTAAAAAACTTTCTGAAAAATCTCCTGCTGTAGAGTTGATAGGGAAATGAAGATTATTGAATTAAATAAAGTGATGTGGCAGGAGAGAAGGAGGTGAAATTTCACCTCCTGCTGGAGATGGTCTAAGGGTATGTAAGTGCAAGTTTTAAAAATTATAGGATATATAACCATTGACAAAAAAAGTGAGGATCATATAAGCGCAAGTTAAAAAAAAATTCTATATATTTTATTGTTGTCAAAAAAGTGAGGCTATATAAGTGCAAAGTAGGGGGATCTATAGGGTATTTGATTGCTATTAACCCAACTTTATTTCATGTAAAAGACATCATGAGTCTAAGAAATACTTTAGGTAAAAGAGTTAGAAGATGCATATTTCTTCAAGGAATATTTGGTTATATTTAGAAATATACTACTCATCTACTATTCAATTTTAACCATTGTTCCATAGTTGATACAGGGAACTTGGATTTAGACTAAATGCTATTTGACAAAAGGTTTGTCTGACGGGTGCCCAGGGATATTCACTAGGAGATGAGAGAGTTTGTCTAATGGGTGTCCAAGGGCAGTCAATAGAAGATAAGAGAGAGAAAAGGTAAAGAGAGAAATAAGTGCAAATCAAGGAGGGCCAATTTGTGATTCATTTCTCTTTTATCTCTCTCAACTCCTAAAGAGTGCTTTATAGGCACCTGTCAGAAAAATCGTTTGACCAAAGAATTTATCTCACGTGTGCCTAAGAACTAAGATTTCAGAACTTTCATTAAAAAAAAAAAAGGATTTCAGACGTTTATTTTCTGTAAACATGAAGCCTCGTAATTTGTGATTCACGTGTCGTTTTTAGCAGTATATACTGAGACCTAATATTTTTGTCTCAGTCTTCCTTAATAATGATATTCAGTAATTCCATATTAGTACATTAAATCTTTAAAATTGCGTGCTCATAGTTCCGTCAAATCTTAAGGGAGCTTGAAATTTGGTCCTGCAATGACCAAAATACCTGTCACATAATAAGAGGGTTTTAAAGAAAGGATGTGTTTAGTTAGAGGGTGTTGAACTACAAATGTAGTTGTAACATCATTCATGTGTTTGGATTGATATAGTTGGAACACTATGTTGTTCCAACTACATTTATGAATATTTAATTGGATGTAATTGCAACCAAAATTATTGTTGCAACACTCATACATGCTAAAAAATGATAGTTTTGCATCTGTGCTCAAATTTTAGAATGTTGCAATAATATTTTAGTTGCAACTACGTATGCGTTTGGTTAGAGTAGTTGAAAACCCTTGTTTTTCTGACTACATCTAAATTTCAAAACTCATGTTTGGTTAGATGTTGTTGCAAAATTAAAAGGCTGTTGCAACACTAAAAGGCTGTTGCAACAACAAAATAAGCCAAAAATTAAGGTGTTGGAACACCACTCAAAATTAAGAGTTATGTAACGCCATGAGTTGAAATACCATCAACATTTGTTATTCAAACTCCCCAAAAGCAAACAAACTTTACATGTGAATGTAACAACTTCAGTAGCAACTACGTATATAAAACTACATTCGTTATTGCAATACCTTCTAACCAAAAACATCCGAAATATAGAGCGACGGGTAGTTTTGTCACCGAGGACCAAACTGCAAGATCTCATAAGATTTGAGGGACTTATGAACAATTTCAAGAGTGTAAGGTACTAATATGAAATTATTGAAGATTCGAGGGAATAGTATCTTACAAGTATATGCTTTAATGTTGTGATATCCTCTCTCTATATCATAAGTACAGTCAGTTCATTATTTTATTGATAATATGTTCGTTTATATCTCTGTAGCTCACACACATGAACCCATCCATATGAAAATTGTTATGTTTAGGATTTTCTCACCTTTGCCCCTAAAAAATGTAGGTTAAGAGCAAAGACGCTTTATGAGAGCGAGACCAATGAGGACCAATGAAGAAGGGGATAATGGATATCATGGGAGATCTTAGCCTCTAGTAAGGCGTAGATTAGATGTGTCCTGTTTTCCTTTTGAGGAAAGATGGAGTGTTTCTTGTTATTAATTTGGTCCTTGTTTACATCAGAAAACGTTGACTTTGTTCATGGCTTTTATTCTACCTATTGTCATAGTTTTGCAACTCTTTTTCTTAGGGAAGGCTGATGTAATTAAATATATTAGTTCTTTTTTTTTACACAAAATGACCTTATTTAAGTTTTTCTTATGATCTATTCATTTTTAGACTGAGGACATTTTTTATAATTCAGGAGCAGTGCGGTGCATATTCTTTGAAACAGCAGCGGAAATGATTCTCGCTATAAAAGCTATTGAAGATACACGTGCATACCACATATATAAAAAATAAATGGGTTGTAAAATGAGTATGCACATTACGTGTTATAGCGGGATTTTATCATAGAAAAATCAAAAGAAACTAATTATTTTAGAAATTTATTGACAACGTTAATTTCTTATAGATTTATGAGAAACTTTAAAGAAAAAAAAATGTATATAGCTATCTAATTTGAATAATCTTTAGAAAATATTAATGTAATGAAATCAACTATTGAGATATATAGAGTTGTGTAGCAGTTTATTTATTTTAAATATACCTATCTAAAAGAAATTTTCGTTTTATATCCTCTTAAATGAGATTTTACTTAAAACTTGTATTATATAATGTTATTGACTAATTTTACAAATGTATTGTTTTGATCTACATTGTTATAAAACTGAAAAAACATAACACAAGATTAGCCTTTATGTTATTGTTTTGCTTTCATTAGGCTTGCTTTCAGAGCCCATGGACCCAATTCCAAAATATAACCACCCAAATGCAATAACAGTTGGGTACTAGTTTGCTTTCTCAATATCTTTAGTTCAACTCCACTCCCTTCTGATTTGCTAGCATTAACAATTTAATCTCATAAGGTATCCACTAAGTTTTGACATAATTGCGTTATTTAATGTAACATGATAATCTTATCGTACTAAAGGAATACTCAAATGTCACAATAATTCATATTCCAATAGGCAGAATATCACTATTATCACACTATATACGGTTGGATTATGTTTGGTAATATGAAACTGAAAATAATAAAATTAGGGATATAAGATATCATTTGTAGTTTTGACTTTCCCACGTAACCATGTCACGATAGTTTGGACTCTGAAGTCCAACGACTTTCCTTTATTTCTCTACCTCCTAGAGTCTATTCTTGTTGATTGTTGCCCTTTTTCCTTTCCATCACCGATTGGTACACTCTGAAACTTTTGGAATGTATTTCTTTGTATATATTTGTTACACCCTGGAAATCTCGAAGCCTAATGTAACCTTTTGAAGCAACCACGTATAAAGACTAGCCGACCGACTCACATACATCTGAGAGCACCCACTTGTTTCGCTGATCCACACCCGAAGCAATGAAAGGCCATAATCGACCCGAATGTGCTCCAAAGCTTACAATCGAGACAAAGGACGCTGTTAGCCACCCTAGAGCGGGTGGGCGGGGCCGGCGGGGGGGGGGGGGGGGGGGGTTGATTAGGGTCTTATGCTAATCTAATCCGATTTTATGTTAATTAAAACTAATTAATAAATTATTCTTACAAGATAGATATATAATATGTTATGAGCAAGAATATGCAATATGAACAAGAGATATATCCTATATGGTGAAATATATGCAATGATATATAAACAACACAAGGGTAAACAATCTATACTAAAGATACAAATATGATAGGGTAATATAAACAATGCAAACACACAATAAGATCACGGAGTTCGGACCTTCCGTCCTACGTCTCCGCTCCCCACTCCCGGGGAGAAATCCACTATCACACCGAGTTTTTTACGCTTATCCGAACAACGTTTATACCTCACACTCGGTTTTCTAGCTAACCGAAAACTTTACAACTTCACACTTGCAATCACACTCTACACCCTCTAAGTGTTGGCCTAGTCCGTGTCCTCCTCCTCAAGTGCTCGGATGCGACCTCTCCCTAGGTTCGTCAACCGACGTCACTCCTCTTGGATTCGACACCGTCTGTCACCAACCACTCCTCTCGGTGTACAAATGTATTACAAAGTGTATCCTCATAATGAAGCTGACAAATACAAATAATTTGTTCTCTACAATAGATGAGAACACAATGTAGGCTTAATCTCTAAGTTACACTCCCCACAGCCCAAATTATACTATGTATGAAATACAATAAGCTCAATGGTTGTGTATATAAATAATGAGATACAATAAAATAAACTAAACTCAAATAAATCTAGCTTATGAAAATTAGAATCAAAACAATAAATAGCTAGAATGAGTTTAGGAAAACTTCTCTATAAATCAAGAGTGAGAGAGAGAGAGAGATGAGTTGAATGCCCAAACTTCAATTGATGATCTCCTCAAGCTCTTGTGAAATTGTTTTCACAAAATCAAATTCTCAAATGCTTAAAAGCTTTTTAAACAAACTTAAACCAACCATAAACCCTTGTTAAAACTTTCTTAAACTTGTTTAAAACACTCTCATGGTTGTTTCTGGTAGAAGGGGGTTTGAGGGGTTTATATAGGAAGAGAAACCAACAGTAAAAACCCCAAACAAAAGACCAGAAACCCTAACGAATCAGAAATCTGATTCTGTACAAAATATGACCGTTGGGTGATCGGCGGTCGACCGTGGGAAAATCGTGGTCGACCGCGAGCAACAAAACAACAGAGACTCCATCCGGTCGATCGTGGCGGTCGACCGCGAGAGCATCCGATTGACCGTCACGGTCGATCGTGAGCCTCTGGAAAACTTTCTAAGTCTCTGGACTCAGGGGCGATCGACCGTGGCGGTTGACTGCAAACTGATACTAGAAAATGACAGGTTTGAAACAGTTTTCTAATTTTAAAATCCTGTTTAAAAATATCAAACAAATTCCAAAAATTATAAAACTTTGTGAAATGATTATAAACATGATAATGAACATGCTACAAAAACTGGTTTTTAGAAAGAACCTCCCAAATAAGAAATATTATTATTTTGTAAAATAGTCCAAAACATAAAAATGTGAACACATGAGTTTTGACATTTTAGCTTAACCATGTTTTGAAACATTACAAAATGATTTTTGTAGACTTACTAAAATATGTATATGATTATTGTTATGAAAGTCTAATAAACAATGAATATAGTATTTTATCAAAAATACCCATATAATGCACTAAAACATGAATTCATTGAACATATAAAATGATATTGATGAAATCATATATATGCATATAAGTAATGAAACAGAAAATGTATTTTTAATTGTTATTCAATGTTCATATTAAAACTTGAAAAACTCAACACCATTGTATGTATATATTACTAAATATACATAGAAACCAAACTTACTATGTATAATATATAATATATATATATATTATAATATTAATAATTATATATATATATAATATAATATATAATATATAACTGTATATACATCAAAGAAACATAAAATATGGTTGCATATTATATTGAGCTTAGAGTACCAACACACATAATATAAAAACCTAAACTAAATTATCCAAGCTTAATCTTGATCTTCAATAAGCTTGACTTGGTACACTTACGGATGAAGCTTGAACTTGAATCTTTAACTTGAATTGCGTAGGCTTCACTCCACAACTCCGCCAACCTCTATTGGATATGATCGTGAATGCGCAATTCCATCCATCCTCCAATGCGTTGTTTGTCTACAATAAATAGAAAACCACAAACACTAGATAAATAACATTAGTAGTAAATTGTTTGTTAAACATTATCAAAACAAAGAGGCCAACAAGAAGTTCCACGCTCAGACCCCACACTGAGCATCTTGAACAGTGGAACGACCTGTCAACTTCATCACATCGTACTTAATACATGGCCAGTTAGCGCCCACGCTTCGCTACCCAATCACCATCACCATTAATGCTAGTCGGTCATTATGACCGCCCGAGCAAGAGCCTTCAAAGCTCCTCGGACCGTGCTAGTACTTCAGTCATTATGACCTCCTGAGCTAGAGCTTTCAAAGCTCCTCAGACCGCACAAGTACTTCAGTAGCCTTATCACTGTGGTAAGGGCGATTCGTTTGACCAGTTGTCGACATATATAAAGCATGGTTTGACCCATCACTGCACAAACCAGGCAAAATTAGCAACATGCCCCTAAAAATCCTCTATAAGTAATGTTAACTTCTACCATATTAAGGTACATGATTTTACACATAAATAATGGCCAATGCCGCTTTTTTAGTACAACATGACATTCGTACCTCAAAAAGCAGTCAAGTGACAAGCAACAACGGAGTTCCTTGCAGATCATTACATTCCTAAGTCTTCCAAACTACATGAAGATTTTTCAGATGAGGTATTTGAAACAAATGTTAGCTCAACACATCAAGTATGACAACTTTACTTCGATGGCATGTCACGTCACAGTCACAAAGAAACAATCATCGGAGGTATGAGGGTACTGCTTATTGATCTCATGGTCATGTCCTTCCTTGGGCATATTTGCTAATTAAGCTATGTTCTGATAGCGTGGATGAGTATAATGACCTTATATTGCCTTAGAATTCATCCAAGACATGGGTGTGAAATATCTCGAAGCACATGACAATTCTAAGTTAATCGGCAATTAGATAAAATGGGAGTATGAGGTCTGACATAATGACCTCTTACCCTACCGTGAAGCGGCATTGAGACTCGCTCATTATTTTAAAGGCCTCTACAATGACTAGGTAGCTTGCCTCAAGAATACTTATGTCGATGCCTTAACATTACTAGCAGCAACTTTAGCCTTAACCTCTAAGTCTACCAAGTGGAATATGGTAGATAGCCACCAATTATGTTGTCCCAAATAGATCCTAGAAGCCAATGAGGTTCGTGCTATGCTGGGGGTTTTAAGCCCTACGATTAGCGTTATCCAATTGTTAACTATGTCTTGCACAGTATATTGCCGGACGATCCGAAGCAAGCAATCTCAATCAAAAGGAGAGCGTCTAGCTTCTTCTACGATTTTGCCACATATAATCTTGTATCGTAGATCATTCGGCGATATTACTGTTTAGATGCTTGTCATCGAGTGAAGCCCAAGAGATGCTCATAAGAACCCACGATGGTACATGTGGAGCTCATTAGTTGGACCTAAATTATAAGACTGAATTTGTCGTCTAGGCTATTATTAGCTGACAATAATCATGGATGCAATGGACTACATCAAGCAGTCCTGTGTGTGCCAAGTCCATGGAAACTTCTTATGCTAACACCTAGAAGAATTATATCAAACAATAGGCTCATGACCATTCAAAATGTGAGGAGTGGACGTTATCGGATCAATTAGCGCATCATCTGCTAAAGGCCATTGATTCATCTTAACCATCATTGACTACTTCTCCAAGTAGGGCCGAAACCATTCTCCTCAAAGAATTTAAGACTTCTAATGTGATTAAGTTCTTTAAACAATACATCATCTATCGATTCAGCATTCCTCAAAAGAAAGTCCATGACAATGATCCGTAATTCATTAGCTGACCGTTCTTTAAATTTTGTGATAAATTTAGCATCTAGGCTTCCACGCCATACAACCCGGTTGTTAATGGTCTGGCCAAAGCTTCTAACAAGACCATTATTAAGCTTCTAAAGAAGTTCGTCTCTTCCAACAAGCGAGATTGGAATGAGAAGCTCGAAGAGTGTCCTTGGGTCTATCGAGCAACAATCCGCACTTTGACCGACACTGCGTCTTTTTGTTTGATATACATATGTGAAGCTATGATACCATTGGATATATAATTTCTCTTTATTAAGAACTTCTCTCGCAGAAAATGTGACTGCTAAAAAATATTATCAAAAGCGTCTCCTAGAATTAGAGTCACTAGATGAGTTGAGACTTAAAACTCAACAACGGATCGAGATGTATCAATGTCAAATTTCAAGAGCCTTCAACATGAGAGTCAAAGAATGATCATTTAAAGAAGGAGACTTGGTCTTAGATGTACGCCGACCTTTGAATTGAGTGTTTTTAATCTCCTCACGGAGGTATTGGTCATGTTTAAGTTTTTATTTCTGACCATGAGAATAATATCTTAACCAAAGTTATTGACAATTCAGTTCTAACAAAATCCCTTAGCGAGTTATCAAGTTACCACTACACCACTATAACCTTGGGAATTTCTTGCCATGGTCATGTTAACATTACACCTCTAAATTGTTTGAATTTTTTAAGATCTGACTAGTTAACACTACAACTCTATTATTTTTCTTCCAAAATTGATCAGTTAACATTGCACTTTTATTGATTTTTCACACTTTTAGGTTAACACCATGCTTCTAAATAGTAGCTGTTCCTTGGACTCCCTTGAACCCGACTGGTTAACATTACACCTCTATCAGTTGTTCCATTTAACAGGCTAACACCACACTTTTTGTCAAATTTTCTCAGTACTATCATGTTAATATGACATCTCTGAACAATATTAATTCTTCAAACAGGACATGTTAACACCACACATCTAACAGTATGATTCCATTGACCTATTAACACTATCTCTCTGTTGACTCCTCTCCTCATATAGGCGAGTTGGATCTCATAACTCAGCTATTTTCATCACAGAGTCATTTGCGATTCTAAATATCATAAATATGTTAATATTACACCTCTATCATTCAAATCTAAAAGTAAAAAAGTTTTTTATTACCAAAAGAGAGCTAAGTCATTACAAAAGTGAAGGATGCATCATAAAGCTAAGCCAAGATCATTGGTAATACAAGGACCTGATATGTTCGATGCACTAAGCCATTCTAGTTTCGCATGCATCAAAAGCAACCTTCAAGGCTTCTGGATCAGCTAGAGATGCTCGAGCTATGACATCTTCCAACTAAGCCCCTTCTTAAATGTTTCGCTCTATAGGTACGTTCAGCAACCAATTTAGCAAACTTGGCCTCAAGCTCCTCTATTTGTTTTTAGGCCATCTCCAACTTGGCTTGCACTTCGGCTATAATAGCCTTGGCCCCGTTAATGATGGCTTCCCTCTCAAAGATGGCACCTGCCTTTTTAGTATTCTCACCATCAATCTCAGCAAGTATGATGGTTAATTCCTAAAGTTGTAGATGGACTTCTTCCATCCTTGCGGGTGGCCTCTTTAAGTTTATGGCACTCTACCATAAGATGATGGAACTGAAGCTCTACAATAACGGTGACATCAGCCTTGTGAAAATGTTGCAACTCTAGAAAATAGAGTTTAGCTTAGTCGATCATCTTTCTCTATGGCTTGGCACGTTTAGCTCTAGTAATTACTACAAGGATGAGAAGCTAACTCCGTAATAATCGCTTAGTGTAGGAAGATAAGCCTTTTTTGGCAGTCAAAGTACTTTCAATACTATAGTTGAACAAGTTCATTAGACTTTTCACTAGGATCTAAATCTCCGATTTGGCTATGTCATCAAAATTTGGGGACAAAGAAGCTTCCACTAGCCTCGACAGTCCTACTTTAGTTGCAACGGTTATATACTCAAACACCATAGACAACTCATTTTATGTAACTTTTAATTGATATCTGTTGGCCTTCTTGTTTTGATGATGTTTAACAAACAATTTACCACTAATATTGTTTGTCTAGTATTTGTGTTTTCTTATTTATTATAGACAAACAACGTAGTTAGAGGATGGATGGAATAGCACTTCAACGATGATATCAAATGGAGGTTGGCGGAATTGTAGAGTGAAGCAATGCTATTCAAAGTTCAAGATCCAAGTTCAAGCTTCATCCGCAAGATCACCAAGTCGAGACACATAAGTTTTGGTTTCTATGCATATATATAGTTATATATATACATACATGTGTTTTTGAGTTTTCATGTTTATAATATGAAATCACATGTTTCATATTTATTATTGTGTTTTAGTATATATTATGCAATATTGTGAACATATTGTTTTCTCAGTTTATGGACTTAACAATAATCATATACATATTTTATTAAGTCTATATAATTATTGTGCAAAGTTTCAAAACATGGTTTAGCCAAAATATCAAAATTCACATGTTTACATTTTCGTGTTTTGGACTATTTTGCAAAATGATGATTTTTCACAAATAGGAAATGTAATTTGGAAAAAACATGTCATTACACTCGTTATATACATCCCAAAAGTTTATTATTTTTGGCTTCATTTGTATTTTAACAATGTTTCCAAAGTCTCGAGAAAATCAGCTTTTAAAAAAACATGTTTTTCTGCTAGTATCAGATTCGTGGTCGACCGCACCTCGATCGCTCATGTGTTTATTCGTTAGTGGCAGCAGACGAGTTTTGTCGCTCGACCGCGCGGCTCAACCGAGAGCTCGAAATTCCACATTTCCATCGGTCGACCGCACCGGTCGACCGACGAAGTTCCTGCTTGTTTTCTCAGTCTGAGATCTGGTCCGCGGTCGACCACAAATATTTTTGGTCGACCTCTGCTCTGTTAGTTCTCTTTCCAACGGCTATTTTTGTTACCGTTGTTGGGGCTATTTTTGTCATTTTGTTTGGGGGTTTTTGGCTGAGATTTTGAGTGGGTATAAATACCCCATTGCTGTTCTCTTTTAAAAATCTAAAAAGTTTTTAAACAAGGTTTTAAACAAGGGTTTAAGCTTGTTTAGTTTTGGTTTAAGTTTGTTTTGGGTTTGCTGTTACAAAGAGGAGTTTACATCAACTATTGAAGAGTTCATCTTTAACATTTCATCATCCTTTCTTTGTGTTTTTAGAGAAGTTTCCTTAACTCTATTTCCTAGCATTTCTACTATTGTATTTCATATCAATCTTATTGCTAGTTCTTATTGAGTTAAGTTTTTATTGAATCTCATTGTTACACACACCCACATGAGCTTATTGTATTTGTATTCATAGTATATTAGGGTTGTGAGAGATTGTAACATTGAATTGTGCTTAATTGAGTTCTCATCTATTGTAGAGAACAAATTTATATTTGTTACATTGTGAGTGGTGTAAGGTTTTCGGTGAACTAGAAAACCGATTGTGAGGAGTGATGTTGATCGGTGAGCGTTGAAAACCGACACTGTGAGGTGTAAACGTTATTCGAGTGAGCGTAGAAAACCCGGTTGTGATAGTTGATTTCTCCCCAAGAGTGGGGAGCGGAGACGTAGGAAAGAAGGTCTGAACTCCGTGATCATATTGTGTGTTTGAATGTGCTTTGGTGTTTATTCTTATTTGTGCTCATTGCTCATTTTGTCATTGTCTCATTATTTATATGATCCACTATCTAGTTCATATTGTTTACCCCTTGTGTTAGTTTTCATATCCTTGCATATATCATATTGTATATCTCTTTGGTAGGATATATCATCTTGTGTTAGTTATTGTATATCTCTTTGGTAGGATATATCATCTTGTGTTAGTTTATATATCCTTGCATATATATATATTTTATCATATAGGATATATCTAATTGTTTATATTGCTTATCCTAGCTAATGTATCTTATTACATTTTATTCTTGCTAGGATATCTTGTTAATTAATTTTAATTAGTATTTAACCGGATTAGATTAGCATAAGACCCTAATCACCCCCCCTCTAGGGTCTAACAATATCCACTTGGCATAAAATACAGAGCGTGTGATGCTAAAATGCTTGAAATATCAATTGAAGTGGAGGAAGCAAGAGTCACTATGACCAAAGGCTAGGAGTACCATGTGACCAATGTTATCATCATGGGTATGACTGTAGGCTCGATATAAATGTTGGTGATCTCGGTCCATAGTTCAATGGACTTTTTCATTGACGCAATAGGTCCACCTTCAATCTAGGGTTTAGACCTTGGAGGCAACCCCATTTCATCTCCTTGAGGAAGAGGAAAAATCGGCACATCTCCTATAGATTTGGATGAATCTGTAATGGAAACCAAGCACCTAGCAATCGAAGGTTTGGCGATGGAAGAAGGCGTGGTAGTCATGATGCCAACATTTGGTTTAGCCTCAATCTCTATAATACAAGGAAGTAAGATGTTAGTTATCAAGTTAAAATAACTATGTCATCCCTGCGAACGAAAAGCATACCTGAGATGTAGAGGATCCGCCTGCATCATCTCCTCGCACATATTCATCAGGATCGGTGAAGTAAACATCAGTGTCATAGTTGACTCTTTCTTCCTCTTCTGAATCCACCCAATCAACATGTGTAGATTACTTATTTTCAAACAAGGAGTACATGTCATCAGAGCATATACTTATCGAGATAATGACAAGAAGAGAAAATTACTTAACGTAGCACATATTCAGCCATAGGCTCATGCGCTGAGCCTATGGGAGATTCTTCCTTTACCTGAGGAGGTTCCTCTATTACTAGAGATTTCTCTTTCAAAGGCAATTCTGAGCATTAATATTTAAGTCGCTCTTGTGGGTGTTGAACTTGTCATGGTCATTTTCCACAAGCTCCTCTACCTGCTACCTCACAATGGATCATTGGCTCCCGTGTACTGATGCCTACATGTCTACAAAGTGGTGATTTATCAGTAGGTGCACCTGAGTCATTGTTATCCCTTCTAACCTAGCTTCTGCTAGGTACTTTTAGACCCTAGGCACTTAACTTTTGGATCCTTTCTTAGAAGCCTCTTTGTACTTCCTAATGATCCACTTTACACCAGTCTTGTTCACCTGGAAGTTTGGATTGGAAACGTTCACCGTGCTATACACTTATAAAATCCTAGCATCATATTTCAATTAGGAATATTGTTGGACAAGATGAATGTGGCACCGGTGCCCCCAGCAGTGAAGTGATACTAAGCATGAGCTCTGTCAATGAGACTCCCAAAACGCAATAACCCTGTGTTTGGATTACCAACATAAAGCTGGTTGTGTTCAAACTACCATGCAAAATGGCAAGGTAGATAAAGCTCAATATAGCACTCAATACCATTCAAGCGAGCAACAAGATGCTCAGGTCTGATGTTAACTAGCCAGTTGAAATAACTTCTGATTAGGCAAGTAAATCCCTTAGGACGAGGACCATCCTTGAATTCTTCTCCAAAGTTAGCGCCATCAATCTTGAGGAAGCAACAATAGAGATTATAATGGTCCTTGTTCCGTACAATTTGGTGGATCCCCATAGTGTACTTGACCATTCAATTTGAGAACTTGTACCGCGGTGGTAATGCGGCCCCTTCTTCATGCCTGGCGACGACAGACATAAGCAAAGAGCAATGGAGCGTATAATACCACACTATCAAATATGTATACGACAGCTCCACCTATGATTCGAGACTTCTTCTCTTGGGTAGCTACCTTGCTGATTTAGATATTTAGTTGGTAACTCCCTTAATCCATGATGAACATAACTGATCATGGCTGACAGTAAAGCGAGATTGGACCCGTGTGTAATCAAGATTGCAGTATATAATACTTTGATGCATATATAGCATTTGGGATGACATGACACTATGCATCCTTTCAACGAGATTGGAAAGAACCTCATGAGCAAAACTTAAGTAGAGATAGGTTTTCAGCTTGATGATGGAAGCATTCGAATGTATCTCTTGCATGGAATCTATACTCATCTGATGCAGTAGTATGAAGTATAGGACCATGCTTGAAAATCCTCTTTTATACTTCAAGTCCAGTGGCTGGAGGAATGGGCTCCACTTTTCCTTTTTTACTAGATATTCTGCCTAAAGTACATGAGCAACATGGGGATCATGGCCAATATTGACAACCATTTGGTGGTAGATGAAATGGCAAACCAACTCCCAAAACATCTCACCAATACTGGCATAATGCTCCATACAACTCAAATCCTCTCAATTGTGGGGAAGAGCTACTCATATGGCTGCTCTCCCATTGCCAATCGAGATACTTCAAATACTCATGCAGAGCTATTCCAATCTACCATGCTAGAGTGATGAAAGTATTACTGTCAATATTATATGTTGTATAATATTGACATGCAAATCTCAGTGCCATATTAGGAAGCTTTTACTACAGAGTAGAGGTCTAGCTCCATTAGTCTCGCTCCAAATATGGTAAGGCCAAAATTGACCAATCAAGCACACCGCTTTGATTCAGTCAACTAACCCACCTAGGTTGTTAGAAGTTCGTGCTAATTACATGTAAAATATGTAACAGAAGACTGTATATATAATAATACTAAGCATGTAGAGAGCATGAAATATAAGGTATGACCATCCTAATTAAATTTAACATGATCCCTATAATAAAGAGAGCAACTAAGAGCTTTGAAGGCTTTTTTTTGTAACGTGATTCGATGGTAGATCAAACAACCTCTAGCTCGTTCTCCTTATTGTTGTAAACCTCCTTATAGTGGATCTCCAAGTCTTCAAGTGAGCTTAATAAAATCAGAGTCTTCTTGAGACACAAGGTAAAATATCCACCCCGGGGTACTTTAAAATCCTACTACTTCCTCTTACTCAAAGATTGCTAGAGTTTAGTAAGAGGTAGAGCTCTCTTTTATTCTCTTATGAAAAAAACCATTTAGCCAATTTTTTATTAACCTCTCCATAAGAGAGAGAGAGCTCATATATGTAGAGTGAGATATATCATGACTTATCTCATGAGTCATGCCATTAGTCATCTAAATATAATGATCCCTTTCATGAGTCATGCAATGACTCATCTTATGAGTCATGCAAAGAGTCATGAAGAATCAAAACTATATGCTAAAACCATGTTCCTAAATCATACCACCTTAATTACTCATCTCATGACTCATTAATCAAGATATAATGACGTGTGTATTTCATAAATGAAAATATCAAATCAATACGGTGTTTCATAAATACGGTATTGTGTAATTTTCTAATCATTAACTAAGTCATCATATGACCAAAAAAATCAATGAGTTGACCAAAAGTCATCTGTTGACCAAAAAGTCAACTAGTTAACTAAAAGTTAACTTTATGAGAAAAATACTGGAATTTATTTCTTAAGCACATAGCATTTTGATTTTATTGATACATATAATCATTTATGTGTATCTGGTAAAAATCATATATGTGTATCAATCATACGCATTTAACTCTATAAATTGTATTTCATTGAATTCAAGTACGCGCCTAGTGGACTCTAGGACCCAACTTAAGATTCGACAGTGGATCATATCCGTAAGTACAACAGAGGTGCTAGCTACACTTGAAGACTACCTGGGTATAAGTTATGATAAATGTCTGTAAGATGCTTACACAAGTTTATCAAGACCACTCAGTGATAACATTGTACAGTCCGGTCTCTTCGTTAAACAATATCAAACTGTCGAGCCTAGGGTATGGTAAACTGTCAAACCCTAATAGCTTGATTAGTGTTTATTGATATTAAACTCATAACCTTTAAAATCAAACTGACACTCAGTTTATCTTATTTACCTTGGCCAATGATTTCCAGGCTATAGTTATATCAAACAATCTTATGACATCAACCCCTATACTGTGAGAGACGAATCCCATCTTGGCATCTCAATATCTACTTATGTCTCGGGATGCACCCAACAAGAGCTGTTATACACAACTTAATGAGAACTGTGGTTAGGTAAAAGTCTAAGTACATCTATACTGATATGTAAGATATTACACTCATGCCTCAGGTCAAGAGACTACTTTGTACTATATCACTTAAGAACTTCTATTTAACAGTTAAGTATAATTACCAACTAGACGTTCTCAATGAGTCGTTCAGTCAACTTATTCACTAATAAGCCACATGTATACTATATCTTGATGTCTCACATCAATGATCCAAGAGATGGATCTTCATCCTACTAAAGGAGAAATAGAGTATACACTAGTCTTCCCAAAATGATGATGTCCCATTTCTACACTTCATTGACTAGGAACATTTTAGAATATATGTTAGTGATAAATCAGATCTCTTCATTACGACCATATCCGAAATGTCTGATAGTCTAGTATCATTCTAAGTTCTTTATCTATATTAAAATACCAGATAAATATGACCAAAATAGCATACTATCATTTTGAATAAAGATGTTATATTCATATAAGTCCTGTTATAATATACAATTATTACCTGGAGGGCATCTATATCTAACATAGGCAACCTATCATTTCCCTTTGGATACTGCCTATTGAGGTTGGCAAATTAATTGCCAAACACATTTGGGACCATAGGGATCTCTTTCACTGGAGCATCCTCTTTGATAGATCCAGGATGGAGACCAATGATACTAAGGCCGAAATGCCCGTCCTGATGGAAGCTCCCTTCATGTTTCAAGCTTCCAACCATCACGCTGTCTTGCTTGGTGATGATTGGGAATTGCATTAAATGAGGAATGATGAGGTGTTGTAAGAACACGAACAATGCTTCCCGCTCCATTACTGGTAAGTAAAAATGGTGATCTCCTTGAGCATAATATTAGTGCTCCTTCTCCTGGTTAAAAATAAAAGTGCCTGTTGTGTAGTCATCATTGAATAAAAGTTGTGGTTTCTCCGATTAATCCCTTTCTGGGATAGAGAACTCAGTAAAAATGATAAGCTTTGTTGAAATATCCACACACCCGTGACAAATCGCAACAATCTATTCTTGGCTACTCTCTTCAAAGAACATAAGAACGATGCCTCTGAAGATGTGCAATGTTAATAGATTTTGAGCTCCATTAAGACCAAAGTGATTATGCTGGCTAACAAGCATATCCGACAGAGGAATAGCACAGAGAAGAGAAAACATGTTAGAAGACATGACTCTAAAATCAAATAAGTGTTATGTCTTAGGTGAAATTGGTTAGACTTGCTTGAGCAAAGCCCATTTGAGCTAAGTCTGCTCATCACTAAACCCAAAAAAATTGGCTAAACAAGTCTACCTGAAGTTCACCCACAATAGCAGCGAACCTCAATCCCACAACTAAGCTTGCTTAGAAGCCCAAATGGGATAATATAGTGAACCTCACCCAAAGAAGGTCCGCTCAAGGCAAACTTTACGCGGACGAAGTTCGCCCAGAAGCCCAACAAGCTAAACTAGCAAACATTGCCTGAACATGAATTTCAACATGAAGAGCGCCATTAATGACGACTATCAAAGATTCACTGTCATCAGCGAGGCTAAATACTAAGACCACACAATTGTGAAGGATTCACTATCAGTAGCAAAACTAATCAAAGTGCTTTGAAGCACTATTTGAGCCCGACGGGGGTTGTTTCAGCAAGCAAAAAAGCCCCACCAATGATGGTCGAGCTAAGAAGAAAGACATGATTCAAACTTTACCTGATGCCATCTCTAGCTATAATAGTGCTCTGGCAGTATTCGGACGATGAGATCTGTTGGGGGCCTACTTTCTCTTGACGAGTTGATGACAAGGAGCCATTGGGAAGAAAAGAAATTTGGGAGTCCTAGAGCTTCAAAGATTTTAAAGGGTTTAGGGTTTTCGAAACAAAATGAAAGAGAAAAGAAATTGAATAATCTAATTATAGGCTTTCAACGAGCTCCACCAAAATATCTCGCCATGATCTTTGCCCAAAAATCTCACCATGAGATTTGCCCAAAGATTTCACTTTGAACCTCTCCTAATAGTGATCTTCGCTTCAAATTTAGTCACAAAAATCAGAGATTCGAAATCTTAGATCACCTGACTGAGTTTCACCAATTAGTCTAGTGAATCTCGCTCGAATGCTGAACGAACTTCGCTAACTAACTTAGCAAACTTCGCCTAAGTTTGATAGTCAAGTGAACTTCATCCAATTTATGCAAGGACTTTACTTGGTGAATCTCATTCAACAATTTTCGCCAACACACGAATTTTGAGCCTCACCTCAAATGCAAGAAGCACGCCATGCACAGATCAAACACATGAAAGAAAACAGTTTTCACAAAAAATAATGTTACTCTTGTATTGATCATAAAAACTACATACAAACAAGTCTCATGCTTTTGAATTACAAGAGCAGTGAGCATTAATTCCTCTAACCTCAATAACAATCAAGGAACAAAAAGGAGAAATATAATACAAGAATTGCTCTTGTCCCCAAAACCATATGACAGTTGAGGAATATAAAGAAGCTACATTAAACAAGTAAGCTCATGTCTCCTCAAAGTGTATGAAGATTGGGGAACAAAGAGAAGACACACAGATAAAACTCAGGGTTAAGCATGAGGAGGCCAAATGATATCTAATTACATTCTAAGTCTACACTTGTGGAAGTTAGTACCTCTCTGAGTCCTCACTTGTGAAACTCTATGGGTCCTTCTTCACGTGCTATCTCAGCCACTGAACAATCCTACGTAGAGCTTGATACTTGAAGCTCTACGCATCCTTATCGTAGGTCACTTGGCGTCATTACTTCCGACTTATTCTTAAGGATTTTCTCAAGCTTAGCCCTTCTTGGCGAAAGTAACTCCACCAATTGGCAGAGAATGCGGATCTCCTCTACGAGCCACCCTCTACTAGGGCTAACTCTTATTGAATTCGCTTGATTTAGGCCTCTTTATAAAAAGATAACTCTGATAAGGTTGACTTAAACATGGAGAAGATAAAGATGAGAGAGAATAGATAGAATGAGGGTCCATTTATAAGCTTTCCAAAATCAACTTCCCCAAAACAAAATTCACGTCTTATGAGAAGTGATTGGACCTAACAAAGACGCTAAAAGATAGTCTAAAACTTAGGGCATCTGGCGAATCTTGCCAAATATTGAACCTCAAGAGAGATGTTAGCAGCAAATTACAGCGCGATTCTAAAGACAACAGTTTTGGCAACCCTCGCCAATTAGCAAACTTCACCTAAACACTTAAAATTGGGTGAACTCCTCCAAACTCATGGCTAAATGGACATCGCCTAATAGAAGCTATTCCCTTAAGCTTTTGCTCAAGTCAAGGACAAGCGAGATTCATTCCAAACATAGAATTGGACGAATGTAAATGCTACCAAGCATCTGACCAAGATGAGTTCATGATAAAGGAAGTTACATTTAATAGTACACCTCTGGTGATCAAGTAGTCAAACAAAGATAAGTCTCAACCCAAGCGAGACAACTCAAAATATGTTCAATACCTCTGGCTATTACCCAGAATATTTTGATCCCTGTTACAAGTCAATAATAGGATCTCAAAAACTTTGGGTGAGGTCTTGTAAACAGTTAAAATATACTCTCTCTCCTAGACCAATGCTCAGTCTGAGTCTAAGGAGTGAACACCTATGGGCTAAACACTTTATATAGGCTCAAACACAGACCCATGACAAAGTTTTTGAGATAAAGGAAGCTACATTTAATAGTACACCTCTGATGTTTAAGTAGTCAAACAAAGATAAGTCTCAACCCAAGTGACACAACTCAAAATATGTTCAATACCTCTGGCTATTACCCAGAATATTTTGATCCCTGTTACAAGTCAACAATAGGATTGTAGGTTGTCTAAAAATCATAATAGATAGCTGATCCCCCATCAAACACCGATGATGGAGGTTACAATCTGACGACTTCAAGAAGGTTACAATTTAAAGATTTTCATGTAGATCGATGAAGGTTACAATCTGACGACCTTCACGATAACAGATGAAAGCTCTAATCAACAGTCTTCACAATCAATATTGGGAGTTACAATTTAACGGCTCTCATATTTTTAAGGATCCAAGATGAAGATTACAAGATGGTGATCTTTGCAACGCTCTAGCAAAAGAGACTACAAATCAACGGTCTCTTCAAATTCAGACGTGGAGCTCACTTATGCATCCCAGATTCAAAATGCATAGCTCGTGGCCGCGTTCCAAACTCCCAAAACAAAACACGAAGATCCTCCCCGTGTGTCAACACCAAAACGTGGAGGTCCTCCCCGTGTGTCAGCAACAAAACGCTGGAGTCAGACCTATGTTGCAACACCAAAACGCGGAGGTCCTTCCCACGTGTCAACATCAAAACACCGGAGTTGGACCTGCGTTGCAACATCAAAATGCGGGGGTCAGACCTGTGTTTTTTATGTTTGGCTGGTTCAAACAGAACCTATACGGTTTTAAAACTGTATCTCTACTTAATGGGGTCGCTTACACCTCATTATGGAGAGATTTTAGGGGGGATTGCACCCCTTAAACTCTTGAATAGTTCTAAAACTATTTCCCACGATTTGGGGACAGTTACACCCCACTTAAGAGTGATTTAAAAGACGATTACACCCCCTTAATCCCCTATAAATAAGAAGAAACTCAACTGAGTTAAAGGTTGGAACTTCTTGGCTCGAATTGACCTTGGAGCTTGGCAGCAAAGAGAGGATCTTTGGAGCATTCTCGGATCTGGAGATCGTCCACCGGAGCTTTCTTCTGGCTTTGTCTTATTAACCGATTTTCGGTTCAAATCAACTCTTTTACAGAGTTCTTCTAAACTCGTTCAGAGTTCAAAAACTTGCTTTGCAAGTTCTCCATAGCATCAAACCGTGAGGAGAAGACATCGTTCCAGTGAAGCAAAACGTCGGATCGTTAACGGAGAGCAAACTCGACGCGAGCATTTGAGGGAGGCACTCCATCGCCACCGTGAAGAACCCTGAATTAAACAAAGGGGGGAATCCGGATTAATTCTCTTCTCTTTTGTAACCAGGAAATCCAATTGTAATTGAGGTCAAAGGAATACAAATCAAAATTTTCTTTCGTTTCTCTTATTACAAATTTTCCACCAAACAAGGATCTCAAAAACTTTGGGTGGGGTCTTGTAAATAGTTAAAATATACTCTCTCCTAGACTAATGCTCAATCTGAGTCTAAGGAGTGAACACCTATGGGCTAAACACTTCATATAGGCTTAAACACAGACCCATGACAAAGTTCACCCAAACCATAATGAATCTCGCTCAAGTCTCACGTGAACTTCACCTAAAAGACCCACATGAGCCACATCATCCACACCTTTAGGGTAGTGGGCTACCCACATTCTAGCAAAGTTCACTAGAATGAACTTCACCCATGATGACTCAACGAGCTTCGCCCCTAATTTTACTGTTTTAAGAGCTATTTTTGTGGAAATGATTCTCCCTCCATTATCTCCTGAATTATTGGCCACTAAATCCATATCTAAGAGCCACTAATTCTCCCTTCATTGTCTCCTGAATTAATGGCCACTAAATCTATACCCAAGAGCCACTTTCTCTCTCTCTCTCTCTCTCTCTCTCTCTCTCTCTCTCTCTCTCTCTCTCTCTCTCGAAATAGCTCTGATACCAAATAAAATTATCCTAGGGATGTGAATAAGGTATATGCTAATCTAATCCGATATTAATGTCAAATTAAAACTTATTAACAATATCCTAGAAAATTATGATATACAACAAATTATATGCAAGAATATGTAATTAAAACAAGGGTGATATAAACATGAGATAATGGCGATATAGAAAGCAATAAGCAATGAGCACAAATAATACGCCAATACAAACTCAAACACATAATATGATAATAGAGTTCGGTCACCCTCGACCTACGTCTTCGCTCCTCACTCACGAGGAGAGTATCCATTATCACAACAGGTTTTCAACGTTCACCGAAAATATTTCAAAGTCATACAATCAGTTTTCTAGCTCACCGAAAACTTTCATAACTCACACAATTATAATCACACAATACACCCTCTAAGTTTTGACCTAGGCCGTGTCGACATTCTCAATACTCGGATTTACAACCTCTCCCTAGGCTTTACTACCGACATCACTCCTCTTGGAATCGACCCCGTCTCTCACCACATACTCCTCTCGGTGTACTTGTGTATTACAATAAGATCTCACAATAAAAGCTCAAATACAAATGGTTTTTTCTCCAATATAAGATGAGAACTAAGTGTAAGCTCACTCAATCATACCCATAACCCAAATTATACAATATGTGAAAAATACTCAAGCTCAATGGTTGTGTGTAAAACAATAAAATAAAACTAAACTTCAATCAATCTANACAATTTATACAATGTGTGCACTAACTTTTATATGCAGATTTCAATATCAGAATATGAACAAGTGCAAGTTGATTTCAAGGCATTATGAAGTGAAGAAAATGAAGAACATATGAGATAATGTATTTTACATTTTCTTTACTTAGAATTTTTGTACAAGCCTTGATCACACACACGCACACACACAATATTAGAACACACTAACACAGGCTGAGTGTGTTGGTTAACTATAGAAATCCCCTATGTTAACCATTAGAATTATAGTTAAAACTTGACTATAAAAATCTTTTATTTCATAATTTCTACTCTTATTAGTCGACTAATTAGAATAGTAGTCGACTACTCGTGTATAAAACTTAAATATATGTTTCTGTCATTTTACAGTATAGTCGACTAATGTAGATTATAGTCGACTACTCAAGTGTTTGACAGAAACATAAGTTTCTGTTATTTTACAGTATAGTCGACTAATCTACATTATAGTCGACTACTGAAGGCAAATTTCATTTTACAAGTTTCTGTCAAAATACAGTGTAGTCGACTAATGAGCATTGTAGTCGACTACTGAGAAATTTTCTGAATACACGGAGTCTGTTTGAACTCAGTGTAGTCGACTAATCTGTATTGTAGCCGACTACAGATACAGTTTTTCCAGATTTTAAAGTTTGAATTTGTAACTGTTTATAGCCGTTTTTAAAGTTCAAAAATTGTCTTTTCAAGGGCTATAAACAGGTTATCAGTTTAGAAAAAATATAGAGATTTACATACCCATAAGCTTTGATCTTTGTGCATTTTTTCAAGTGAAAAACATTTAGATTTTGAGAAAAAGAAAAGTTTCTGAAATTGCCTCTGAACATCATTCAAATACTTATTGTTTGGGCAATTTACAGAAGTTAAAATCATTCCTAAGCCACTACTACACTACACTACAAATCAAGGCTTATAGGAATTGAAATTGTTACTTCAAAAGTTCTCTTAAGTTGTGAGAGGTGTTAATCTCTTGGTTTAGAGATTGGTGTGCAAATTGGCAAGGTGTTTGTCAATTGGTGTTGCAATTTGCAGGGACTTGCAAATTGGTCAGGTTTGTTTTTGATTTTGTAAGTTTATTCAAAATCATAGTGAAAACTCTCAAGCGGGATTTGCTTGGGGACTGGATGTACACCGGATTGGTGAAACCAGTATAAATCCTTGTGTTTGTGATTGTGAATTTCTGAGATTGTTATTTTTCTTTGCAATTTATAATCTACTTTGCATAAATTTTAAAAGAATACTATTCACTCCCCCTCTAGTGTTCTAGTGTATCTATTTCAGATCCTACATTTGGTATCAGAGCAAGGTGAAAGATGACATCGTCAAATACTTCACAATTCAAAGAAGGTCACTCAACAAATCATCCACCAATGTTCGATGGATTGAACTACAACTATTGGAAGTGCCAAATGAAGATTTACCTTCAATCAATTAGCTACGAACTTTGGAACGTTGTGGAAACGAAATATGAGAAGCCAACAACTCCTTTTACAGAATGGACTACTTCTCAAAGAAATAATGCAAATTTGGATTCAAAAGCAATGAATGCATTATTCTGTGCACTTGACAAGAATGAGTTCAATAGGGTGTCAACGGCCACATCTGCATACGATATTTGGCATACACTTGAGGTAACTCATGAAGGTACAAATAAAGTTAAAGAATCTAAAATTTCTGTTCTTGTGCACAGATTTGAATTGTTCAAGATGAAGGAAAATGAGACTATTGGAGAAATGTTCACAAGATTCACCGACATCACAAATTCTCTCATTGGTCATGGAAAAACATGTACACAAGTGGAGATGATAAGAAAGATACTTCGATCACTTACTCCACAATGGGAAAAGAAAGTTACCGCAATTGAAGAAGCCAATGATTTGTCAACTCTTACGATTGAAAATCTTATTGGTAATCTTATGGCATATGAAGTTCAAATTGAAGATAGAAAGAATGATGAAGAAACAAAGAACAAGAAAGTTCTTGCATTCAACACTATTTCTGATAAAAAAGATTAAGATGATGATGATGAAGAAATGGGCATGTTTGCACGAAAATTTTGAAAATTTATAAAACGAGGTAATTTTAAAACTAAGAGTTCAATTTCAAATAACCCTCTTTGTTTTAAGTGTAATAAACTAGGTCATATGAAGAAAGATTGTCCAATGTTGAAGAATAAGTAAAAATCAAGTTATTTCAACAACTTCCACAACATTCAAAATAACAAGAAAAAGAAAGCAATGACAGTCACTTGAGATGATAGTGATGAGTCATCTTCAGATGAAGAAATTAAAGAAAAGGAAAGTGCTCACATGTGTTTTATGGCACAAGATGAAGTAAGTGACAATGAAGAGCTTTTAGATGCTTTCAATGAATTATATGAACCTTTTGTGAGATTAAAGACATCACATAATTTTTTTAAAGGTGAAAATAAAAGATTACTTGAAGAAATTCCTGATTTAAATTCTTCTACTTTTTCTAATTCTCAAGTAATTGAATTAAAAGAAGAAAATTATTCTGTGCTTAAAGAAAATGAATGTTTATCTAATGAGAATATTTATTTAAAATCAGAATGTAATGATTTAAAAATTCGCATTAATAGTTTAGATAAAGATATTTCTTCTTTTAAATCAAGATATGAAGATATATGTTTAAATGTAAGCAAATTTAATAAAGGTAAAGAAAATCTTAATAACATTCTTTCTTTTCAAAGAGAATCACAAAAGACAAAAGGATTAGGTTTTCAAATTAATAAAAATAAATCAAAGAAAACAATTTTTGTAAAACCTTCTTATGATTTGTATGAATATAGAACTGAAAGTTTGTGTAAAAAGAAATCAAAATTCTTTTCTATTTGGGTTCCAAAAGAAGTATCTTCTTTACATAAGAATTTTTATATTTCTGATTTTATTAAAAATATTTGTTTAGCACCTAACTATTTAGGCAAATCAAACTCTTCATGGGTTTGGTTTCCTAAAGGCTAATTTAAAGGACCCAACATAGTATGGGTACCAAAATGTAAATGTTTATTATTTCAGGTACCCAAGAAAGATAGGTGGATTTTGGATAGTGGTTGCTTCAAACATATGACTGGAAACATATAATTGTTGTCATCTTTTCAAAACAAGGATGGTGGTATCGTTACTTTTGGAGATAACAATAAAGGAAAGGTCATCGGTATTGGATCTGTCGGTAATCCAAACAAACCTATCATTGATAATGTTTTATTAGTTGATGGTCTTAAATATAATTTACTTAGTATTAGTCAACTTTGTGATAAAGATTTTAAAATTATTTTTGAAAAAGAATCATGCTTAATTTATGATATTGATTTAATAACTATTATTTTTAAAGGCCATAAAAAGAATAACATATATGTTTTATCTATGAAAAATATTTCAAATGAACATTGTCTTATTGCATCATCTAATGATTCTATTTTATGGCATAAACGTTTTGGACATGTTAACTTTAAACACATGTCTAAGATTTCTAAAAATGATTCAGTAAATGGTTTACCTAAGATGTCTTTTAAAAATAATTTTTGTGATGCATGTCAACAAGGAAAAATGCACAAATCTTCTTTTAAATCTAAAAATGTAATATCTACAAATAGACCATTAGAATTAATTCACATAGATCTTTTTGGTTCATCTAGAGTAACATCTTTAAATGGAAGTAGATATGTATTTGTTCTTGTTGATGATTATTCTAGATTCACATGGGTAATTTTTCTCAAACATAAAAATGATGCTTTTAATGAGTTTTCTATATTTTTCAAAAGAATTCAAAATAAAAAATCTTCTTCTATTATTTCTATACGTAGTGATCATGGAGGTGAATTTGAAAATGAATTATTTGCGAATTTTTGTAATAAACATGATATATCACATACTTTTTCTTTTCCTCGTGCTGCTCCACAAAATAGAGTTGTAGAAAGGAAAAATAGAACTTTACAAGAATGTGCTAGAACCATGTTGTGTGATAGTAATTTACCAAAATATATAGAGTTTTATTACGACCTATTTTAAAGAAAACATCTTATGAATTGTTTTATAACAAGATTCCTAAAGTATCTTACTTTAAAGTTTTTGGTTGTAAATGTTTTATTTTAAACACAAAGGATAACTTAGATAAATTTGATTCTAAATCTGATGAAGGAATTTTTGTTGGATATTCTAATCACAGTAAAGCATATAGAATATATAACAAAAGAATATTAGTCATTGAAGAATCTTTACATGTTTCTTTTGATGAAATTTTTTCAAAATCACCTATTATATTAAATAATGATGATGATATAATTGATACTATACATGATACTCCTATGATAGATATTACAAAAGATGATAATTTACAAAATGATTTACCTAAAGATTTTGTAGAAATTAAAAATCATCTACATGATTTAGTTATTGGAAATATTTCTGATAAAGTAACTACTAGATCTCATTTTAATTTGATTGCTCATACTGCTTTTATTTTAACTATTGAACCTAAAAATATAAAAGAAGCACTTCTTGATGATTCATGGATAATTCCTATGCAAGATGAACTTAATCAATTTACTAGAAATAATGTTTGGGATCTTATACCTAGACCTCAAAATAAATCCATTATTGGAACAAAATGGATTTTTAGAAACAAATTAGATGAATTTGGTCAAGTTGTTAGAAACAAAGCTAGATTAGTTGCTCAAGGTTATAATCAAGAAGAAGGAATTGATTATAATGAAACTTATGCACCTGTTGTACGATTAGAATCAATTAGAATTTTACTTGTATTTGCATGTTTTATGAATTTTAAATTATTTCAAATGGATGTTAAAAGTGCTTTTCTAAATGGTTTTATAAAAGAAGAAGTTTTTGTAGAACAACCTCCAGGTTTTGAATATTAAAGTTTTCCAAATCATGTTTTTAAACTTAAGAAAGCTTTATATTGTCTTAAACAAGCACCTCATGTTTGGTATGATAGATTAAAGAAGTTTGTTTTAACTTTAGGTTTTAAAATTGGAAAAGTTGATTCAACATTATTTATTAAGAAAATAAATAAAGATATTTTACTAATTCAAATATATGTAGATGATATTATTTTTGGTTCTACTAACAACAATCTTTGTCAAGAATTTGCTAAGACTATGCAGGATGAATTTAAAATGAGTCACATGGGTGAACTAAATTTCTTCCTTTGACTACAAATTAAACAATTTAAAGAAGGAATATTCATCAATCAAAGCAAATATGCAAAAGATTTACTCAAACGTTTCGGAAAGGAAAATACAACTAGCAAACCAACACCAATGAGTACTACTGCATCACTTGACAAAGATGAAAATGGTAAGAATGTTGATCAAAAGCTTTATCGAGGTATGATTGGATCACTTCTTTACATTACTGCAAGTAGACCTGATATTATGTTTAGTGTATGTTTATGTGCTAGATTTCAATCTAATCCTAAAGAATCACATCTTAAAGCAGTAAAAAGAATTTTTAGATATATTAAAAATACTACAAATTATGGTTTGTTTTATCCAAAAGATAGTTCATTTGATTTAATATCATATAGTGATGCTGATTTTGCCGGATGTAAATCTGATAGAAAAAGTACAAGTGGAACATGTCATTTCTTAGGATATTCACTTGTATCTTGGTTTAGTAAAAAACAAAATCCAGTATCATTATCAACAACTGAAGCTGAATATATTACTGCAAGTCTTGCATGTGCTCAAATTTTATGGATGAAACAAACATTATCTGATTATGGTATAAATTGTCCCATATCATCTATTATGTGTGACAATTCTAGTACAATTAATTTATCTAAAAATCCTATTCAACATTCACGTACAAAACATATTGATATTAGACATTATTTTTTACGTGATTATGTGCTTAAAGGTGACATTTCATAAGAATTTATACCTATAGATAAACAAACAGCAGATATATTAACAAAACCCTTAAAAGAAAAAATTTATGTTAAATTAAGAATGGAATTAGGTATATGTTCAATTGAAGATTTAAATTAAAATTTTAAAACAAACACATATGCATTTATACTCTTAATAGTCGACTAATTTGACTTATAGTCGACTACATGCACAAGTCTTGCATATAAGTTTTTCTGTGAATTACAGTGTAGTCGACTAGTTGCTTCTATAGTCGACTACTCTATGTTAAAAACTTAAAATCATCTTTCTGTTGTTTACAGTGTAGTCGACTACAATACAGATTAGTCGACTACTCTGAGTTAAAAACTTAAAATCATCTTTCTGTCGATTACAGTGTAGTCGCCTACTTTTACTATTAGTCGACTACTGATTCTGAACTCTCAGTTTTACAGTTTTAAAGCTTATTGGATTTTTACTTAAATTCAAACCTAAAACCCAATACCCAATACCCGTTTCAGTTAAGTAAAACTCATCTCAACCATAGATTTTTAACTCTATCAATCCTAGCCACATATCTAAGATCAAATCTTAACCCTACATTTAATTCACTATCAAATCTGAATCATACATTGTAAATTATTTTAAAAGATAAAATAAAAATCTAAAAACTACCCACTAACCTATCTAAAAACCGACTATCTTCTTCCTCCCTTCAGATCTGTCGATTCCAGGTTAGGGCATCTTCAATCTTCTCAAATTCTTCATCAAATTCTTCAATTTTCATTCATATCTGTCAAAGCATTCAAGATCAGTAGTTGACTAATCCAAGCTATAGTCGACTAATGTAGGGTTTCAAACAGTTTGGGGTATATTTCAAAACTTAATCTTTGAATTTTTGGTTATTTATCTGTTTCATCATGTCTAGATCTAAGAAAGCTAACCAAACCCATACCTCTGTCAATGATGAAATCATCATTTGTTTAAAAAGTCCTGATTTATTAGAAGAATTTAACAAAATATCATCTTTTGATCTTCTTCTAGGACGATTTGTGAAATTTGATGATTTTATTCCCTAGAATTTTGGATCATATTTTAAAAATGTGGGATTGCTTGAATTATTCTCTGTTGAAAATAGAAAACCCACATATCCATTTCTTGTGCAATTGTTCTATACTAATATAGAACGTGTGGGAACTATAGGTGGTTCTGAAAAACTTAAGACTCTTGTTAAAGAAATAGATATTGACTTAACTACAAAGTCAATTGGAAAAATCTTCAATATTTCTTATCAATGAGTTTCTCTTAGGTCAGTTAGGATGAATGATTCTAATCATTTATCTAATCATATATTTCTTCCTGGATATGGTAAACCTTTAAATAACTCAAACAAATTTCGTCCAATTCCTAGGTTCATTGCACGAATCCTAGCTTATAACCTATTTCCAAAAACTGGGAGTTTTCATTTCATTTCCCTAGATTTAGCAAAAGCTCTATATGCTATAATAGGAAAAATCCAAGTTAATTGGGCTAAAGTTTACTTTGATAATCTTCTGACTATACCAAGAGGATTTCTTCTTTATGGTGCCTTTTTAACAAAAATCTTTGACAAATTTTATGTGGATCTCCAATCTGAAAATTCTGTTGTTTGTTCCATTGAATTCTTTGATTCTAATGCCTTAACTAGGATGAAGTTGACAAATTTTGAAATTCAAGAACAAAATCCTAAAAATGAACCTCTTCAAGAAGAAATTTCACAAGATATTCCACAATCTTCAACTCAAAGCAGGAGCTTCTTCTAGTCAACCACCACCATTTCCTACAGAATCCTTATGTTTTTCAGATGTACAATATAACACTTTAAGTGCACGTATTCTTGAACTTGAAACTGGTCAAAGAGCTCTATATTCTCAGCATTCATATGTCATTAGTAATCAAGAAGAGCTAATCAAGAAGTTTGAAGACTTGGACACAAAGCTTAATGCATATTTTCAAGGACAGCAATCTCCTCCAGCACCTTAGGATGTTTTTATGTTAAGTTTCAAAACAATTATGTTGTTTTGTTTAAGTATCAAAAACTTTGTAGTTGTGAGTTGTTAGGACTTATGTAATGTGTTATTTATGTTGCTACTATGTCAAGTATGTTAATTATGTGTTTAATTATCTATGATGATGTTTGGTTAGTTAATATGTGTGCTACATATTTTAAACAGATCATGGTGGTGAACATTTTGAAAATTTTGGTCTTTATGGCAAGTCTTTACCTACCTATTTGGATGGGTGAAGTTATGGACTATGTTCATAACCTGGATGATTTGTTTGAAGTTTAAGCTCATGTTGAAGAAATAATGTCATGTTTAGCATAAATGTTTTTCTCTTTTTGTTGATAACAAAGGGGGAGAAATAGGTATTGTTATGTATTGTTATAGAGTTAAATTTGCATATATGCAGGGGGAGTAAGTATGGTTATTTCATTATGTTTAAATCTGATTATAATATACATACTTATGCATAAATTATTTGTTATCATCAAAAAGGGGGAGAATATTGAATATCATATCTTCAAGATAGTATTTTGATGATAACAATTTATACAATGTGTGCACTAACTTTTATATGCAGATTTCAATATCAGAATATGAACAAGTGCAAGTTGATTTCAAGGCATTATGAAGTGAAGAAAATGAAGAACATATGAGATAATGTATTTTATATTTTCTTTACTTAGAATTAAGTGAAGAAAATGAAGAACATATGAGATAATGTATTTTATATTTTCTTTACTTAGAATTTTTGTACAAGACTTGATCACACACACGTACACACACAATATTAGAACACACTAACATAGGCTTAGTGTGTTGGTTAACTATAGAAATCCCCTATGTTAACCATTAGAATTATAGTTAAAACTTGAGTATAAAAATCTTTTATTTCATAATTTCTACTCTTATTAGTCGACTAATTAGAATAGTAGTCGACTACTCGTGTATAAAACTTAAATATATGTTTCTGTCATTTTACAATATAGTCGACTAATGTAGATTATAGTCGACTACTCAAGTATTTGACAGAAACATAAATTTCTGTTATTTTATAGTATAGTCGACTAATCTACATTATAGTCGACTACTAAAGGCAAATTTCATTTTACAAGTTTCTGTCAAAATACAGTGTAGTCAACTAATGAGCATTGTAGTCGACTACTGAGAAATTTTCTGAATTCACGGAGTCTGTTTGAACTCAGTGTAGTCGACTAATCTGTATTGTAGTCGACTACAGATACAGTTTTTCCATATTTCAAAGTTTGAATTTGTGACTGTTTATAGCCGTTTTTAAATGTTTTTAAAGTTCAAAAATTGTCTTTTCAAGGGCTATAAATAGGTTATCAGTTCAAAAAAATGTAGAGATTTACATACCCATAAGCTTTGATCTTTGTGCATTTTTTAAGTGAAAAATATTCAGATTTTGAGAAAAAGAAAAATTTCTGAAATTGCCTCTGAACATCATTCAAATACTCATTGTTTGGGCAATTTACAGAAGTTAGAATCATTCCTAAGCCACTACTACACTACACTACAAATCAAGGCTTATAGGAATTGAAATTGTTGCTTCAAAAGTTCTCTCAAGTTGTGAGAGGTGGTAATCTCTTGGTTTAGAGATTGGTGTGCAAATTGGCAAGGTGTTTGTCAATTGGTGTTGCAATTAGCAGGGACTTGCAAATTGGTCAGGTTTGTTTTTGATTTTGTAAGTTTTTTCAAAATCATAGTGAAAACTCTCAAGCGGGATTTGCTTGGGGACTGGATGTACACCGGATTGGTGGAATATGTGATGAAGCAAATGTTAATCAAGAACAATATATACAAGTGAAAGCTTCATCAAATCAAAGCAAATATCAAGACTCAAAGAAATGTTATTCTATGTGAGGATATTTGCTGGTTTTTCTTTTCTCTCTAGTGCTAAATTGTAGGCAAGTACTTGTAGATTTCATTTGAAGCTATTTAGGATATCACACACACTTGCACACTCTAAAAAACTCGTATTTTGGTACTTTTGTCAAAATGATGTTTTTCATAAATACGAGGACCTTTTTGCAAAATTCCTCTTCAAATAAGTTTGTCAAAACTATTATAAACTATTCCCAAAGTTTCACATTTTTTAGAATTTATCTGATATTTTTAAACATATTTTTAAGTTGAGTTTTCTATGTAAATCTGGTCTGTGCATGTTTAGTCGACTCATAAGTTGACTCATAAGTCGACTCATGAAGTACGGTGTAGTTATGATTTTTTTTTGCTGAGTCGACTCATATAAGCCGACTCATTAGTCGACTCATAAGTTGACTTATCAGAGAGTCGTTGCACAATAACGAAGTTTCAGAAAACTGGATTTTAGGGGATTTTGGTTATTTCTTTGGGGTTTTTGCTGCTGTTATTTTTCACTATAAATACCCAACTACCCCATTCATTTTAACCACCAACTTTGTAAGAGAAAAAAATCAATTGTGTTTAATTCTTGAGTTTAAGAGCCTTAACTTTCAAAATCCAATTCCTTGTTTTACACTTGCACATTTCACATCCAAAGCTTCAAGTGCAATCTCTCTCCTTGCCATAGAGCTGTTATAAGAGAGAGAATTCTTCATTTGCTACTATTGATTGTGTGGTAATCATGTGGAGATTAACTGTGTCGTGAGATCTCGTGGAGATCAACTGTGTCGTGAGATCTCGTGGAGATAGCTGTGTAGAAGAAGTTCTGGCTTCCAAACCGGGTTGTGTAGTGGATTCTCCTCAAGAGTGGGGAGCGGGGACGTAGGCTAGAGAGCCGAACCTCGTGAACACATCACACATCACTTGGATAACGATTTCTATCTTATCTCTTTTTATTTTAGCATTATATTTTGTGGTGATTGCTTGTCTTAATTTGTATTGCACATTCATTGCTATAAGACCCTAATTATCACCCTTTAGGGTCTAACAATTGGTATCAGAGCTTGGTCTCTATATTAATTTTTGGTCTAATCACCTTAGAGAAAAGATCTTATGGAGGATTCAATGAATGTGCATATGTTAGAAGGACAATCCACCACTAGACCCTTACTTTTCACCGGTAGTAATTTTGCATATTAGAAAGCTAGGATGAGAATCTATCTCTGTTGCATTGACCTTGACATCCTAGACATCATTAAAAAGAAATATGTAGAAAAGCCTAAAACTAGCTCAATGACCGATGGTGAGAGGCTCCAAGCCAATCTCAATGTAAAGGCCATGAATGCCTTAATTTGTGGCCTCACACCAAATGAATACAATAGGGTTTCTACTTGTGCTACCGCATATGAGATTTGGACCAAACTTTGCATCACACATGAGGGAACCCCCAAGTTAAGTAATCAAAAATTAGTAGGCTCATGCATGATTATGAATTGATTAAAATGTTTCCTAATGAATCCATTGATGTTATGTTTTCTTGCTTCACTAATATTATCAATGAATTGCATGGCTTAGATAAGAAGTTGTCACCCCAAGAGATGAACTACAAGATTCTATGATCTTTGTCTCCGGTGTGGGAGCTCAAAGCTACGGCCATAGAGGAAGCTCAAGATCTCACCACACTTCCCCTTGATGGTCTCATTAGCAAGCTCAAGGTCCATGAGAAGAAAATCAAAGAGAAGGAGAAGGAGGAAGAACCCCTACGGGTAATCGAGGAGCCATCCCAAAAGAAGATAATTGTTCTTAAAGGAACTATTGATGACTCCTTCTCCTCGGATAGTGAAACCGGTGTTTCTAGAGAAGTGGCTCACCTCTCTAGAAGAATTTCTAAACTAATAAAATTAAACAAAAAACTTAACCGATCTAACAACAATTTTTCTCCTCGTATAGAAAAATGTTTTAAGTGCAATGAACCGGGTCATCAAGCCAAAGATTGCCCAAAGATCAAAGATAAATACTTGAAGTACAAGAAGAAGAGGGCGATGTATGTCGGATAGGATGAATCCGAACCAAGTGACTAGGATAGCGATGAGGAGGGAGCTAAGTTTGCTCTTCATGACCATAACATTTGTTTTATGACCAATGAAGATGAGGTAATTATATCCGACACCGAAAGCGAATCTTTTTATATGCAATGTGATCTAGCTACCCCATTAGAAGAGTTAAATTTTGAATTTAAAAGAACAGCTAAAGAATACTCTTCATTTAAAAAATTGCATGCTTCCATGGTTGATCAACTACAATCATCTCTTGCTCAAAAAGATGAATTATTAGGAGATCTTGAATTTGAAAACAAACAATTAAATCTAAAATAGAAAGACTAGAAATTGCTAATGGTAAAATTAAACCCACTCATGCATATTCTAGACATTACCGTTTTCAAAGAAATAAACATCATAGATCATATGCTTATACACATAAGAAACACTTTGTATGCACATATTGCATGAAGCATGGTCACATATCCACCCATTGTAAAATTAAGAATAATGTGAATTATTATAATATGGCATGGGTACCCAAAGGTACCAAATACACTAACTCCCAAGGACCCAAGATTTGGGTACCTAAATTTTCTTCGTCATCTTATGTAGGGAACATCACAAACACGACGTAGAGGAATATGGTACCTTGATAGTGGTTGTTCATATCACATGACGGGCAAAAAAGAGCTATTTGTAACCCTATCAAGGATTGAAGGAGGTAATGTCTCCTTCGGTGGCGGTGAGAAAGGTAAAACAATTGGCATTGAAAGTATTGGTAAGATTCCTTCTCCTGTTATAGAAGATATTTATTTGGTTAGAGGCTTGAATCATAATCTTCTTAGTATTAGCCAATTAAGTGATAAAGGTTTTGATATCTCTTTTAAACCAGATAAGTGCATTATTAGCATGAATGGAAAAATTATTTTTGTTGCTAATAGAAAATCAAATGTATACATTTTTGAGATGAATGAATTAGTTAATCAAGATGTGAAGTGTCTTGCGGCAATTGATGAGAATCCTTGGATTTGGCATAAAAGACTTGGTCATGCCAACATGGAATTGATATCCAAGCTATCCAAAAGAAATCTTGTAAAGGGGTTACCAAACTTACACTTCATCAAGGATACCGTTTGCAAAGATTGTGCTAAAGGTAAACAAACCAAATCTATCTTCAAATCCATCAATGAGGTATCAACTTCTAAACCTTTGTAATTATTTCATCTTGATCTATTTGGTTCTATACGTGTTACCTCTCTAGGAGGAAAACACTATGTGTTTGTTGTTGATGATGATTTTTCTTGTTTTACATGGACAATCTTTCTTAAAAATAAAGATGAATGTTTTGAGGGATTTTCCTTCTTAGTAAAATGAATAAAAAATGAAAAAGATTTAAAAGTTATTAAAATTAGAAGTGATCAAGGTGGTGAATTTCAAAATAATTTTTTCAATGATTTTTGTGCACATCATGATATAACTCATATATTTTCCGCCCCAAGAACACCACAACAAAATGGTGTTGTTGAACGAAAAAATCGTACCATACAAGAGATGGCACGTACTATGTTAAATATTTTTGATTTGCCTAAATATTTTTGAGCGAAAGCCGTTAACACGGCTTGCCATGTTTTAAATCGTGTCTTGATTAGACCCAAGCTGAAGAAAACTCCTTATGAACTCTTTTATAATAAAACTCCATCTATTAGGTATTTTCGTATCTTTGGTTGTAAATGTTTCATTTTAAATACAAAAATCACCATGATAAATTTGATTCAAAAATTGATGTTGGTATTTTCCTAGGATATGCACCTAGAAGTAAGGCTTATAGGGTCTTCAACAAAAGAACACTTGTTGTTGAAGAGTCTATAAATGTTACTTTTGATGAGACTAATATTGGTTTACAAGATGGTTTGCCTAGGAATAAAGATGATGATGATGATATTGAGGGAGGATTAGAAGGCTTGCAATTAAATGAAACATCGTCAATAGATGCACAAAAGGATGTGGAAAGCGTCAACACTCATGAGCAAGAAGAACTTCCCAAAGCATGGAAATTCGCATCAAATCATCCAAAGGAGCAAATTATAGGGAGTCCTTCACAATGGGTTTTAACCCGCTCAAAGGCCTTGAGTGAATGTGATAATATTGCTTTCTTATCTCAAATAGAACCTAAGAAGATCAATGATGCTTTAAAAGATGAGTTTTGGGTTTTAGCTATGCATGATGAACTAAACAATTTTTAAAGAAATAATGTTTAGAAACTAGTTCCTAGACCTAACAATGTGAGTGTGATTGGAACAAAATGGGTTTTTAAAATCAAACTTGATGAACATGCCATTATAACAAGAAATAAAGCTCGTTTAGTTGCCCAAGGATACAATCAAGAGGAGGGCATAGACTATGATGAAACCTTTGCACCGGTTGCAAGGTTAGAATCTATTAGAAAATTTTTAGCTTTTGCAAGTTTTAAGAATTTTAAATTATTTTAAATGGATGTTAAAAGTGCCTTCTTAAATGGTTTTATAGAAGAGCAAGTATATGTCGAGCAACCCTCCGGTTTTGTGGATCATTCATTTCCTAATCATGTTTACCGGGTTTAAAAAGTTTTATATGGGTTAAAACAAGCTCCTAGAGCTTGGTATGCTCGCTTCTCTAGTTTTCTTATTAAAAATGGTTTTTCTAAAGGAAAGATTGATAATACACTTTTTGTAAGAAAAAGGAAAAATGATTTCATTTTGGTTCAAATATATGTTGATGATATCATTTTTGGTGCTACTAATAAAACTTTATACAAAGAATTTTCTAAAGTTATGCAAGATCACTTTGAGATGAGTATGATGGGAGAGCTCACATTCTTTCTCGGGCTTCAAGTCAAGCAAACTAAGGATGTGATTTTCGTTTCTCAAAGCAAATATGCTAGAGAATTGGTGAAGAAGTTTGGATTGGAGAACTCTAAGCGTGCACCAACTCCCATGAGTACAAGTATCAAGCTTGATGCGGATGATAGTGGTGAGGATGTAGACCAAAAACTATACCGATGTATGATAGGTAGTCTTCTTTACCTTACCGCTAGTAGACCCGATATCATGTTTAGTGTGTGTGCATGTGCACGTTTTCAAGCTTCTCCTAAAACATCTCATTTGATTACGGTTAAAAAGATTATTAAATAGGTAAATGGTACTATTGATCTTAGTTTATTTTATCCTAAAAGTACCTCTTTTGATCTTTATGGTTTTTGTGATGCCGACTTTGCCGGATGTAAGGTAGATTGCAAGAGTACGAGTGGTACATATCAATTTTTGGGTAACTCTCTTGTCTCTTAGGCTTCCAAGAAACAAAATTATGTTGCCTTGTCCACTACGGAAGCAGAATACATTGCCGCCAGCTTATGTTGTGCCTAACTTTTATGGATGAAACAAAGTTTGGTTGATTATGACTTGCATTTTCAAAAATACAAAAAAAATTTGTGATAACACTAGTGCTATAAACATTTCTAAAAATTCCGTTTTGCACTCTAGAACCAAGCATATTGATGTACGCCACCATTTCTTACGTGATCATGTGGAGCGAAAAGATGTATCCCTTATTCATATTGATACTAAATCTCAATTAGCGGACATCTTTACCAAGCCTCTTAGTGAAGAAGACTTTTGTCGCATAAGAAATGGTTTGGGCCTATGCATTATTTGAAAATCTTTTTGCTTGTTTGTTTGTTTGGTCACATATTATATATGCCTCATTTTCATAACATGCTTAAGCACATACAAATTGCCAAGAGGAGTGTGTGGTGAGGACGTAGTCGATACCGAGAGAAGTGACATCGGTGGCCTAGTGAGAGGTGGTAATTCTGAGCACTTGAGGGAGAAGATACATGAGGACCAACATTTGAGGTATATTTTATGTATTTAAGTATGTTTCTCTTTTCATTTACCCTATTTTTTGATGGCGACAAAGGGGGAGAGCAATCTCCTCATTTGTGCACATAGTAAGGGGGAGCTCATAGGTAGGGGAGCAGCTATCCATGAGCTATATTTATCTAGCTCAAATATAATGGTTGGTTGTCATCATAAAAAAGGGAGAGATTGTTAGCCCTTATGTTTTGATGATGATTTACAACCACCATTATCAGTACTAATTGCTTGTTGAGTGATATTGTAGTTAATATGTATATCAAGCTTGTTAGTACCATATATAGAGGATTGGATGGAATATGAGCTACAACGTCAATATCTATAGGAGGTGGAGGCAATGTGATGAAGCAAATGTTAATCAAGAACAACATATACAAATGAAAGCTTCATCAAATCAAAGCAAATATCAAGACTTAAAGAAATGTTATTCTATGTGAGGATATTTGCTATTTTTTCTCTCTAGTGCTAGATTATAGGCAAATAGTTGTAGATTTTATTTGAAGCTATTCGGGATATCACACACACTTACACACTCTCAAAACTCGTATTTTGGTACTTTTGTCAAAATAATATTTTTCATAAATACAAGGACCTTTTTGCAAAATTCCTCTTCAAACAAGTTTGTCAAAATGATTATAAACTATTCCTAAAGTTTCATATTTTTTTGAATTTATCTGATATTTTTAAACATATTCTTAAGTTGAGTTTTCTGTGCAAATGTGGTATGTGCGTGTTTAGTCGACTCATAAGTCGACTCACGAAGTACAGCGGAGTTGTGATTTTTCTTCTGCTGAGTCGACTCATATAAGCTGACTCATTAGTCGACTCATAAGTCGACTTATCAGAGAGTCGTTACACAGTAATGGCTAGTTTCAGAAAATCGGATTTTAGGGGATTTTGGTTATTTCTTTGGGGTTTTTGCTGCTGTTATTTTTTACTATAAATACCTAACTACCCCATTCATTTTAACCACCAACTTTGCAAGAAAAAAAAATCAATTGTGTTTAATTCTTGAGTTTAAGAGCCTTAACTTTCAAAATCCAATTCCTTGTTTTACACTTGCACATCCCACATCCAAAGCTTCAAGTGCAATTTCTCTCCTTGCCATAGGGCTGTTGTAAGATAGAGCAATTCTTCATTTGCTACTATTGATTATGTGGTAATCTTGTGGAGATTAACTGTGTCGTGAGATCTCGTGGAGATTAACTATGTCGTAAGATCTCGTGGAGATCGCTGTGTACAAGAAGTTCCGGCTTCCAAACCGGGTTGTGTAGTGGATTCTCCTCGAGAGTGGGGAGAGGGGACGTAGGCTAGAGAGCCAAACCTCGTGAACACATCGCGCGTCACTTGGATAACGATTTCTATCTTATCTCCTTTTATTTTAGCATTATATTTTGTGGTGATTGCTTGTCTTAATTTTTATTGCACATTTATTGCCATAAGACCCTAATCACCCCCCTCTAGGGTGTAACAACTTTATCAGTCGACTGATAACATTCATCAGCTGACTGATGATACATAGGTCGACTGATAGGTTTAACAATCGACTGAGCAGATAAACACACACATTCTGTTGTATTTCATCAGTCGACTGATCATAGTCACGAGACAACAGATAACATGCACAGAACCTGAAATGAACAGTAAATATGAACTTTAACCCTCTTTAAAAATATCAAAAAAAATCCAAACAATTTAAAACTTGGGGAAATATTTATAAACATAAAAATGAACATGTTACAAAAATAATTTTTTAAATTGTATTTGCCATTTGTGAAAACTTATCATTTTGTAAAAATCTCACAAATACGTGTTTGTTCAAATACTTGATTTTGACAAAATGACTTAAACAATATTTTGAAAGCTTTTGAATGTATTTATAGACTTAGGAAAAAGATGTAAATTAGTGTTATTAAGTCCATAAATCAAGAATACAACATTTTCTCAAAAATACACATGTTTTACAATCTTACAAAAACACTAAACATGGTTTTATTGAATTTAAATTGTTAAAGCTTGATTTTAATGAACTCATATCAAGCACATATAAATATGAAACAAATAAGTGTCTATATAATGATATTCATTTGTTTCATATTTATGTGGCTAAACTTGAAGGCAATAAAACAAAAATAATGTGTATGTGTATAATTTGAGCTCTAAGTATAAACACACAAAGTATAAACTCCTAAAATAATATACCCAAGTTGAAAATCTTCAATATAGCTCGTCTTGGTTGCGAATGAAGCGATGTTATCTTGACTTGAATGTGTAAATGCTTCATTCCAAATATTCCACCAACCTCTATTGAATATCATCATTAAGGCACAATCCATTCAACCTCCAGCAGAGTATCTTTGTGTAGAATACCTAACAAATAAATATTAATACTGGACAAACGCTGTTAGAAATTATTTGTTAATCATCAAAACTAAATTAGATAGTAGGCTCATAAACAT
Source organism: Asparagus officinalis (assembly GCF_001876935.1). Lineage (NCBI taxonomy): Eukaryota > Viridiplantae > Streptophyta > Magnoliopsida > Asparagales > Asparagaceae > Asparagus > Asparagus officinalis. Next base: position 34,921,911 of record NC_033795.1, read on the forward strand.
GAGACCTAACAATCTCCTCCTTTTTTGATGATGATAAACAATCTATACAAAGAGATATAAAATATGCATGATACTAAATAAAATACAATTTATATTCCTCATGCATAAAAACAATCGAAAGCAATAAGTAAGATATACTCACAATGTACATGTTTCTCCCTCTTTATCAACATCAAAATGGGGAAAAAAAGAATAGAGAGCAAAAACTCCCCCTACAAATAAGCATGGGTGAGTATAAAATAAATATAGGGAAAAAACTCCCCTATCAAAATGCCACATAAAATGTATGAAATGAAATACTAAGGCAAAAATATGAGCAAGAATAGATAATATTGTGCTAAACACAACTCACATTCGAAAAGATACCAAGTTAACACTTACATATGTATCATTAAGACAAAGTGTTACAATGATCTTAAACAAAAAAAAATATTCAAAAATAAAAAAATCAAATATTCAAAAATCAAAAAATTCAAATGTTTGATCAAAATTTCACAAATCATTAAACATAAATCATGATTAATTGAGCACACATATAGATATATTTTCGTAAAAATTGTGTCTCAATATATAAACATATATAGATTTATGAAATCAAAAGACTGGAAAAATATGAGAATCATGAAAGATATTTTCACATGAAAACAAGTCATGAGAACCATGATAATCATGAAAGTCCAAATGAAAATCAAAACAATCAAATGAAATCATAAATCATGATCTGAACCATAATAACATTGAAACGTGCTTAATCTATAAATCATCATTTTTAAAGAATAAGTGATTAAACAACTAGTAATGTCAAAATATTTATATATTTTATCCATAAAGGTCGAAAGAATTATGCTTATGATAAAAAAAATGAATATCAATAATATCATTTTTGACAAGAAAAACTGGATAAACAATCATGTCAAGATATTAGAGCTTGTTTCAACCCATATAGAAACTTTTAGCCTCAGGTAAACATGATATGGAGAAAAAAAGATCACTAAATCCAGGGAGTTGCTCAAACATAAATCTCAAAACCAATTTTTGAGAAACTAGAAAAAGTTTTAGAAAAGGAATCATACAAATGAAAATATTTCCTTTTAAAAAATCATCAAAACTTTGTTTTAAAAAATCATCTTTTAAAGAACATGAAAAACTAAAATTCTAAAAGTTTATTCTTTAAAATAAAAAACGTTTTGGTGCCTAAGTACTCTTGGTACCGAAGAGTTTAGGGACATGACCCCTATCAATAAATCTCAAAGCCCTTAGGTTATGATCCCATTTAGGCGCATTTTGTGCACGGACACAGTCATAACAATAATTATACAAATGACCCTTCCGATTATAATATATGCAATGAAATGGGTGCATTTATTTATGTTGACCTTGTGGTTGTGCACAAAAAATATTTGCAAATATAAATGGTCTTTTAAGATTATTTTGCAAATGTAAAATATTTTTAAACAATTGTGGTCTTTTTGACATATTTTGCAATTTTAAATTTTTTGCAAATCAAAGTAAAACTTTGCCAAATGGCCAAGCCTACCACAATAATCATATTTAAACACACTATCATGCTTGTGATGAGCAATGAGTGCATGTGTGATAAGAAGCTTTATGAGATGCACAACAAGAATTTGTGTTAGAATAGGTGAGTTTATGTGCATCATAGTAAAATTTAGCTAAATAGCCTTTTCGGCGCAAATAGAACACTTATAAATTTTGCTATACATGTGTGCATAGTGTATGAGTTTAGAAGTTGTAGTACATAACTTAGCACACATATCCATAAGCTTCTTATTATTGATGATGCATGTATTAAGAGTTGAATCTAAAGATGAAATATGATATTTAATATTATTCAACTCATCATTAGGGACATAGAAGTAGAACAAATATGGTCTTTTTTAAAGAATTAAATTTATTTCTAATATATTCTACCTCTAGCATGACACCATTTTTAGCATGAGATAAGCTAGTAATTTTTAAGTTCAAATTATTATTTTTCAAATTTAATTTATAATTGTTTTCTTTAAATGTAGCATTCTCTTTAGTAATGATATCAAATTTGGATGCTAGTGTCTCATGATTGGGCTTTAAATTTACATGCTTGCTTTTTAAATTAATAAAATTTTTATGCATCTTGTTGTAGGCATGCATTAACTTTTCATAAGCACAAGCAAGTTCATCAATAGATAAATCACATTCGGATTCAGACTTGCATACCTCATTAGGGCTATCGCCTAGTGGCCACATTCACAATAAAGCTCCATTCTTACTTGAATTGGAATCCTCCGGAACACATCGTATTTCCTCCAAGTTGCCTTGATGTGCCTCTATATGTTTTCATAATAAATAAGCACTATCAAAAGAAACAAGTTTGTTAGAAGTGAATGAATCAAAAGCATTAAGTATAAATTCTAACACTAACTTGTTCATAGTAAACATCTTTTTATTATTTAAGCTCCACTTGGATTTCTCCAAGGTGTGCATAATATAGGCACAATCAATGACTTCCCAAAAATTAATATTTTTAGATCTAACAAATAATTTAAATCTAACACACCATTGAGCATAAGGAAAAGAATTGAATTGAGGAGCAACATTAATGTGTGAAAATACTCCTCTCGGTGTACTTGTGTATTACATTGTGATCTCACAATAAAAGCTCAAATACAAATGGTTTGTTCTCCAATACAAGATGAGAACTAAGTGTAAGCTCACTCAATCACACCCACAACCCAAATTATACAATAGTGAAAATACTCAAACTCAATGGTTGTGTGTGGAACAATAAAATGAAACTAAAATTAAATCAATTTATATATATATATATATATATGAATCAAAGTATGAATATGCTAGAAGATAAGTTTAGACAAACTTATCTAAGAATCAAGAGTGATGAAGATGAGAAATTGAAGCTCAAACAGTAGATGAAAAAAAACTCCTCTTGTGAAACTCTCTTCATATAAATACTTGTAAAACAAACTTAAAAAACCCTTAAACACTTGTAAAAACTTATTTAAAACTTTTTAGATGGTTCAGAAGCTAGAGAGCATGAGATATATATAGGATCATAGAATTGAGCCCCAGAAACCAGCAAAAACCAATAAAAATTACAAAATAACAAAAAACTAGAAGCTAATCGTTACTGTGCAACAGACACTTTATCAGTCAATTGATAACAGTCATCAATCGATTGATGATACATCAGTCGACTAATGGGTTCATCAGTTGACTGGGAAGATAAAAACACACATTTCGCTGCATTTCATCAATCGACTGATCATAGTCATGAATCGACTGATAACGTGCACAGAACCTGAAATGAACAGTAAATATGAATTTTGAATCCTCTTTAAAAATATCAAATAAATTTCAAAAAATATAAAACTTGGGAAAATATTTAAAAACATGAAAATAAACATGTCATAAAAACAATTTTTTAAATTACATTTCCCATTTGTGAAAACTTTTCATTTTGCAAAATCTCACAAATACGTGTTCGTTCAAATACTTGATTTTGATAAAATGACTTAAACAAAGTTTTGAAAGCTTTTAAATGAATTTATAGACTTAGGAAAATATATAAACTAGTGTTATTAAGTCCATAAATCAAGAATATAATATTTTCTCAAAAATACACATGTTTTGCAATCTTACAAAAACACTAAACATGATTTCATTGCATTGAAATTGTTAAAACATGATTTTAATGAAATCATATCAAACACGTATAAATATGAAACAAATAAGTGTGTATATAACGATATTCATTTGTTTCATATTTATTTGCCTAAACTTAAAGGAAATAAAACAAAAACAATATGTTTGTGTATAATTTGAGCTCTAAGTATAAACACACAAAGTATAAACTCCTAAACTAATATACCCAAGATGAAAATCTTCAATATAGCTTGTTTTGGTTGCGGATGAAACGATGTTGTCTTGACTTGAATGCGTAAATGCTTCAATCTAATATTCCACCAATCTCCATTGAATATCATCGTTAAGGCGTAATCCATCCAACCTCCAACGGAGGATCTTTGTGTAGAATGCCTAATAAGCAAATATAAACGCTCGAAAAAAATTATTAGGAATTGTTTGTTAATCATTAAAATTAGATTAGATAGCAGACTCATAAACAAGAGACCTAACATCATTTATAAACTCGGAATAGCAATCTACTTTAAGATTTCAACATTTTCAAAGGAGCCTTGGCACTCTTCAAATAGCAGAAGACTTAAAACTTTAGTTAGACCGTCAATAGGGTACAAGATCCATGCCCCATCAGCACATAGAAAATGTAAGACCCCGTTGATTTTGATATTTTATATATGTGAATATTAGTGAAAAGAAATATTTAATATATGATAAAATATCTTCATGGCATGGTTGTGCATGAAAACTAGTGCTTTGAGTTTATGAGGATGTGGATATGCCTCAGGTATGAGGTTGAGTTGCAAATTTGCAAATCGTGTGCAACAAAAATCGAAGAATACAGTTTTTAGTCCATGAGTCGACCCATGACTGTCATGAGTCGACTCACGATATCGAGTCTTGTTGTCATTTAGTTTCTGCTGAGTCGACTCATGAATTATAAGTTGACCCATGACCAATGAGTCGACCTATAATATACCGTGAGTCGACTCATCGTGGATTTTTGGCTTTTCTTAGTTCGGGTCTGTTGGGTTTCGGGTCGGGTTTTATCTACTCATATATATTCCCCCCCACCCGAAAACACACTTTTTCATCAGCAAACCCTAGAGAAACCCTAGCCTCCTCTCCCCCTCAAAACCCTAGCTCGTTTTTGGGCATTCTTGAGCGATTTTTGGGGATTTTTAGCAGCATTTTGTGGATTGCAGCGAAGGGGATTGCTCTTCATCACATCTGAGGCGAGTAACATCTCGCCCAATCCTACCCCCAATGTTTTTAATAGTTTACACATGTTTTTTATGAGTTTTATAGAGCCTAAGACTTATTTTTCAAGTATAAATCAATGTTCTTATTAGGGTGAATGCTAGAAATCATGTGTTTCAGATTTTAAATCCTCACCAACGAGTTTTTAAAGAAAAACCCAGATCTAGAAATATTTTTAAAGAATAAAAAATATGGGTTTTCTTTTTGATTAAATGCCTTTCTTTTCATGTTTAGGGGTTAAATGTTAGATTTAACTTATAAGTAATAGTTTCTCACGCTAGAGGTGAATTTCTCACTATATCATAGTCTAGAATTGATAGCTATAGAGATGTAGATCAATATAATGGAAGAATGGATCGAGTTGGCGAATTTCAACTTGTGATATATGCAGATTTCAGCCCGTAAGTCGACTCACGACTCATCATGAGTCGACTCATCAGGTTGAGTCGACCCATGACTGTCATGAGTCGACTCACGAAGAAGAGTGCTGTTGCCATTTAGTTTCTGCTGAGTCGACTCATGAATTATATTCACCTGTTCATGTGAGATGATACTTTGAACACGAGTTTAAGTCAGTACAGCAGAGTATGTACGGGAATATAGACATGTATACTTTTGGTACGCAGTCCTCGTGTTGGACTATAATCCATAAAAGTCCTCGTGTTGGACTATAATCCATTTAAAGTCCTCGTGTTGGACTATAATCCTTTATTGCCATGTTTTAGACTTTTGCTAAACCTTGAGCATGTTACTAAATCAAGTTTGGGTACACGACATAATAGCTACCTAGGCTGGACATGTCACCTATTATAGCTTTGACATGTTTACATTTTTATTGGTAGAGATAGGGTTGTATTCATTTCTTTATTTTTGCTTGTGACAAAACTCGGGTTTAATATTTAGGGATTTACAATTTGAGATACAAGGTATATACATGAGGGTTTCCTTGTTTGGATTTTTTCGCTCGACGTACCTATGCTCGTGTTGTATTTCCCTAAGTACTAAAACCCATTAATGTTTGTGTAAATGATTTATATTATTATGTTTTAACTGTATTTTCATATACAACGAGCCCTATCCCTTGGGGTTGGTTGTGATGTTGCTCGCTAGAGCTTTGACGCTCGTTGTCTCTCCCCCTTTCAGGTAACGAGCCAGGAGCCCGGAGAGTCGCAGGTTGAGGGCGACCCATACTAGTGTCTATTATCCTCTTTTTAGATGTATTTATTTTTGTACTCCACTTGAGACATTTTTGACTTGAGAGGTTTATGTTCTAGAGTTATAAAGGTTGTGTGCCTTATTTCCTGTATCAGACATTTTGTACTTTGAGACATGTTGAGGTCTTCAGATCTTATTGTTTATTACAGACTTTGACTATGTACTTCAGCTTATTTGATTGATGAGATGTATTTATTTGAGTCCTATCATTTCATCAAGTATTTGTTGTAAGATCTTTTACTTGCTTTGTACTACACCTGTTGTTGATTCCATAGAGAGATAGTAATTGTGATGGTGAAATATGTTATTGCACGGTATGGTGCATGGCAGGTTTGACATTTCTGGTTTCACCTCGGACTGCAGCCTTGTGTGAACCTAGGGGCGTCACAGAAAAGAACCCTATCTTGAAAATTTTCTCATTTTCTTGTTATCTTGAAATTATAATCTCGGGTCAGTTATAATTTTAACACCCGAAATAACTGTCTGCAAATAAAAATGGTCCTCTTTCTTGCCAGTCTTAGCGCACACAATGTTAGCCTCATGTTTATGAGCCTACTCCATAATCTTGTTTTGATCATTACGAACAATTCCTAACAACGTGTGTCGAGTAATTGCATTTGTTTTGTTAGGTAATCTATACAAATAACCATGTTGGAGGTTGGATGGAATTACGTCATAATAATTACATATTAGAGTAAAGCAATACATTTCAAGTCAAGATTCAAGATCAAGCTTCATCTGCAACCAACAAGAGCTTATTGAAGATCAATAGATTAGGTAAATTAGTTTAGGGTTTATATTATGTGTATTGATACTCTAAGCTCAATATCATATACACACACATTTTATTGGTTTCTATGTATATATATAGTTATATATGTATACACATTTTGGTTTTTGGTTTTATCCACAAACAAAGTTTTTACAAATAAATTCCAAAAATTGTTTATACATGTTTATTTTCAATGTGGATAAATGGTTTTTTGGTTTAGTGATATAGATATGAAACAAACACACATTTATACACATTTATATATTTCATATTTATCATTTTGTCAAAAGCATATATTGTGCAAAACTTCATTTTTGCATAATATTAAATTTTTAGTTTGTAGACATCATAACAATATTTTACATCTTTTATCAAGTCTATAAAAATGTTTTATAAGGTGTCAAAACATTGTTTAAGTCAAAATATCAAAATAAAGTGTTTCATATTTTCATGTTTTGACCAAGTATTGCAAAACAATGATATTTTACAAATAGGAAATATAAATTCAAAAATTAATTTTGCAACATGTTTATTATCATGTTTATAAATATTTCCTAAAGTTTATATTTTTCTAAATTTATTTTGTATTTTTAAAAGGAGTTTAAAATCAGATTTACTATTTAAAACAGGCTAATAATATGTTATCAGTCAACTGATGCAAGGGTTCAGTCGATTGATAAAAATACCTGTAATCATCAATGTTGGCCTTCTTGTTTTGATGATGTTTAACAAACAATTTACTTCTAATGTTGTTTATCTAATGTTTGTGTTTTCGTATTTATTCTAGACAAATAACATGTTGGAGGATGGATGGAATTGCGTATTCACGATCATATCCAATGAAGGTTGGCGGAATTATGGTGTGAAGCCATACAATTCAAGTTGAAGATCCAAGTTCAAACTTCATCCACAAGATTACCAAATTGAGCTACAATGAAGATCAAGATCAAGCTTGGGCAATGTAGTTTAGGTTTTATATTATGTATGTTAGTACTTTAAGCTCAATCATCTATACACACACATTTATTGGTTTCTTCGTACATATATATAGTTATATATATATACATAAGTTTTGGTTTCTATGCATATATATAGTTATATATATACATACATGTGTTCGCGTGGAAAACTGTTTTCTTTTTCATTGAGATAATTGTCATCTTGGATTACAAAGATCCGGTCTTTTATAGATCCGGTTACAACTAAATCAAAGAAAATAAAGAAAAAATTACAACTTTCCTTCTGTGAACAAATCACGAGCTCCTGTTTTGCGGTCGCTCGCTTTGGTGGGTTCTTTGCCTGCGCCGGGGTTGTTTGCCGTGGACCACCGCGCGATCTAGATCCGGTCGGATCTACACGATTATGCGGGTATTATTCCACGAAGGGAATAATAGCCGGGAGGGATTAATCCACCAAGGGAATAATCGCTCGGATCTCGAGATCTAAGACCAAGCTTAGATCTGGAGTATGACCTCGTGTAGATCTCAGATCTGTTCTTTCTTCCTCTCGAGATCCTGCCTTTTCTGACGTGGATGGTCGCCGAGGATCAGATCTATACGTCCAAGTCTTCAAGTCTTCAAAACTCTGGGTTTGCTCTTCAATCCGGCAGAGTTTCGGCTCTTGAAAGTTCCACCTCTGAAATGAACCAAGGCCTTGCCTATTTATAGGCACCCAGATCTGTGCCTAGGCACAGATCTGGGCCGGCCACCTCAGGGTGGCTCGGCTCTGGGCCGAGCCACCTTGAGGTGGCTCGGCCTTGGCCGAGCCACCTGAAGTTGGCTCGGCTTCGGCCGAGCCCCTCTAGGTGGTGGGTTTGGTTGTTTTCCGTTGGTTAGATGACTCGTTGACTCTTCGAACACTTGGCTTGATCCCGCACGCGAATGGACGTATTCTGTTGCTTGCGTGCGATTAGTCAATCTCGTTGCCTCGTTGGTTCGTCGGTTTGTGCCGAGCTATGTTAGGGGACCTATAAGCAATTTTATATGCCTACAGATACCCCCTCCAAAGTATTTCAGTCTCGTTCTTTTATAGAAGAGTCTGGAATACTTTGGATATGATTGTCCCAACCTTCAGTCGGTGTAACGGGACCTTGGAATGGCTTCTGTTCTTGATTCCTTCAATCCTTCAGGCTATTCGGTGCTTTGTCGAATGTCTGTAAGGGTTCCGGTGCTGCATTTATTGTCTGACCGTTTGTCGGAAATTTTGAACCTTGAAGTCGATTCCTGATTTTTGATCTTCAGCTCGTAGAATTGACCATCGATTGCTGGCGTCGAGTTTTTATGTGCAACGCGTTGTCCGGCGTTGTGTTGTTGAGTTATCCTTAAGAATATTTTTTAGAAAAATACTCTCCAGAAACTTCTCAACCAAAATTAGGGAACAGTTTATACTCATATACCTTATTGGAGTAAGAAGCAGTTTATACTCGTATACTTTTCGGAGTGTTTAAGAAGCAGTTTATACTCGTATACTTTTCGGAGTATTGATTCTTTCATTGCAACGCATTGATCGGCGTTGACCTAGGGTTACGCGTTGTCCGGCGTTGACCTTAGGGTTTTGGACGTCGTACGTTGAATTTTTTGCTTGCAACGCGTTGACTGGCGTTGCCCTAGGGTTATGCGTTGACCGGCGTTAACCCTAGGGTTTCGAACGTTGTACATTAAATTTTTGCTCGCAACGCGTTGACTGGCGTTGACCTAGGGTTACACGTTGACCGGCGTTAACCCTAGGGTTTCGAACGTCGTTGGATGCTCAGGTCACGAGACCAACTAAAGAAGCTGATGCGTCAGTGACTCTCGTATTTATAGGATTTTTGGCAAATCCTCAGCCATCAACGGGTTTGATGCGCTTTTACCGACTACCGTTTGAGTCGGGCTAGCATGCGGATTGTTTAAGTCCGGTCCGCCTGTGACGTTACGCTAAAAGAGTTAACCCTTTTAGTGCTACGATATTGAATACGTAGACTTCGTCTTTCTCCTGTGAAAAGACTAAACAGCAACGTGTATCAGACGTTGACTTAGGATTTTTGGCAAATCCTCAGCCTTCAACGGATTTGACATGCTTTTACCGATTACCGTTTGAATCGGGCTTACATGCGGATTGTCTTAAATCCGTTCCGCATGTGACGTTGTGCTAAATGAATGAACTCCCTTAGACTTGATGCTACGACTTCGAATCCGTAGACTTCGTCTTTCTCACGGAAATAGACTACCCGGCGACGCGTGTTAGGCGTTGACTTTGGGATTTTTGGCTAACCCCCAGCCTTCAACGGATTTGATTAGCCTTTACCGACTACCGTTTGAGTCGGGCTAGCATGCGGATTGATGAAATCCGTTCCGCATGTAACGATGCGCTAAGAGAGTGAATTCTCTTAGACTTTGTGCTATGATGTTGAATACATAGGCTTTACCCTTGTTATGGGAATAGGCTACCCAGCAACGTGTATTAGACGTTGACTTATCCCTACTTAGGCTTCGGGATAAAAATACCCCAGACTGGTATTCTGGTGTCTTTTTCAATCGGTAAAAGACTAAACCGGCGACACGTGTTAGGTGTCGATGCGACGCGTGTTAGGCGTCGGCATATCCTTTCTTAGGATTCAGGATGAAATTCCCCATGCGTGTAAGGCATGGATTTTGGTGTTATTAAAAACACCCTGCCACAATGTTGAATATGTGGACGGGTGTTCTTTTTAACGGTTAAGAACTAACCGGCAGCGCGGATTAAGCGCAGACTTATCCTTGCTTAGGTTTCAGGATAGAATACCCCAGAATCGAGCTCTGGTGTTTTGGGATTTGAAAAAGGTGGTGTCTTCTCTTGGGGCAAAGACGAACCCGAAATGGGGGAAGAATTTTTATATTCTATCTCCCGACAATGAAGAAGAAGAATTTTATATTCTATCTTCAACTGGAAAGGAGACTCGAGGTGGGATCTCCACCCCCAGAATCCGGAAAGGTGAAACTGAGAGTGGGATCTCCACTCCGAGAATCGAAAAGATTCGGATAACCCTGACTGTCGGAAGGTTTGATTACCGAACTAAAGATGAATTTCTCTTTTATCGAGAGTGAATTATGGTTTTGACCCTAACTGTAGGAAGGTTTGGCCAAACAGGAGTTTGAGGTGACCCTAACTGTAGGAAGGTTTGATCACTCGATTTGAAAGTGGACCTCTCGTTCATTGGAGGAATCGAGAGGGGATTTTGGTTTTGGTCCTAACTGTAGAAAGGTTTGACCGAATGGAAGGTTTAAGACGATCCTAACTGTAGGAAGGTTTGATCGCTTGATTTGTGGACCTCTCGTTCATTGGGAGAATCGAGAGGGGATTTTGACTGTGGTCCTAACTGTAAGAAGGTTTGACCAAGTGGGTGTTTTGAGACAATCCTAACTGTAGGAAGGTTTGATCGCTCAATTTGTGGACCTCTCGTTCATTGGGGGAATCGAGAGGGGATTTTGACTGTGGTCCTAACTGTAAGAAGGTTTGACCAAGTGGGTACTTTACGTCCAGACTCTAACAGAGAGAGTGTTGAGTGCATAGACATGGTGAGAATGGGAGTTCTTATTCATTACATTGCTGTGGTTTTGGGAACTTCCCGTTACATAAATCGTCCACCCCCAGTTTCCTCTGCGGAACTGGTTCGGACATTATTATCAGTTAACTAACCGGGTTATCCTTAAGAATATTAGCTTAATATTCTCCAGGAACTTCCCGTCAAAAGTGGGGAAACAGTTTAGACTCATATACCTATTGGAGTATCAGGGAGTAGTTTAACCTCTTATACCGGTCGGAGGATTTGAGAAACAGTTTATACTCGTATACTCTTTGGAGTTTTGCCGTTCTTATTTGGCTTACCTCAGCGTTATGACGCCGGCTTCAACCAAGGTCTGAATGCTATTCTTGAGAGCAAAGCAATCCTTGGTGGGATGAACGACCCTCCTGTGGTATGCACAGTACTTTGGGTCCGTAGTGTTGTCAGCTTCCTCCTGATTTGTGATAGGTGGTAGCTTGATCTTGTTACCTTCAAGGAGGGATTCGAAGATGGCTGGAACGTCTTCGTCCTTGAAGGAATACTCTCTTTGGAGTCTCGGACCCGAAGTCTTTTGCTGCCTTCGGGATTGCTGTTGTGACGCTTGATTAGCACCACCAGTAGCTGCAGGTGTTTTGCCCTTACCACGAGAGGCGAAGTTTGAGTCCAGAGGATTAGCCGTCGGTAGGTTCCTCTCGGCCTTCTTCCTTCGGAGGAAACGTTCGGCTTGTTCACCGCGCACCTTCAGATCCTTCCAAGTGTCAGACGGTGCTGTTCCCATTGCTTCCAACACGTCCAACGCAAGGTTGTTGTGGCAAGTTTGGAGGATGAATTCCTCTGTGATCGGGTCCCGGCAATTCATCGCCTTGTTCCGGAACCTTTTGACGAAGGTATCGACTAACTCTCCGTCCTTCTGCTTCTCATCGAGCAACGATCCGATAGATATCTCGGTGTCGTCGTCGAAGAAATTGGCCAGGAATTTGGTCTCCATGTCATCCCAGCTGTTCACGCTTCCTGGCTTGAGGCGGCGGTACCAATCGAAGGCGGCTCCACGAAGAGTGCCGACGAATGACCGCACCATCAAAGGCTCATTGCCGGAGATAATACCCAGGTATGATTTGAAATAAATCAAATGCTGAGTGGGGGAACCCTTCCCATCGAACGGCGTGAAGTTAATCAGACTGAACTTCGCCAGATAGGGGATCGATTCCCATTCTCGTGGGTATGGACAGGGAATGCCTGTTTTCTTCGTCTCTTGAGCGGAGATCAATGTGTTGATTTTGCTCTCGAGATCTTTGATCTTCAAGTCTTCACTTGTATCCTCGTTGGCATCCTCGTTACCACCCCCCGCATTGACAGGAGGGTTATTGGCATCGTGAGCATTCGTATCCTCGTCCTCCTGATGGGCTTGGTTGCGACGACTCGGCTCGCCTTGTAAGTGCCTCGCGGGGTTGCCCCTCGCTGGATACTGTGTTGTCAGATGCGACTGCCGAACCGGCATCCGACTCTTCATCTTCTGAAGGTACCCTTGTCCGAACCCTACCGTAAGTCTTTCGTTTGATGGATCCAGACTGCAGACGGGTTATACGCTGGGATGCTTTCAGAATTGACTCGAGATTATCCCGTGTCGATGTCCCTCTGGTGGTCATGTTAGTGGTGACCCTCGGAAATTCTCCATCTTCAACCACCGTTTTTCTTTGTCGGAAACGCCTATGCCTTGGTTTTGGCGTTTCGGTATTAAGCCTTTCGAACACTGAGATTCTCTCTGGGACTACCTTGATGCAGTTGCATTGAGACAGTACCGCCCGAATGAGCTTTGAACAAGGGCACTGAGTTTCTAGCCTTCGAGGACTCCTCTTTCTGGCTTTGCTCGTACCCCCAGCATGATAGTACAGCTCGTCCGTTTGAAAGTCAGAGCAACCTATCGTGTGTTGGCACGACTTCTCAGGTATAACATAATCATCTTCAGACGATAACGTTTCCTTCTGAGGGTGAATTACCTTCTTTGGACTTTCAAGAGTCACGCGCCTCGAGACATAACTTTTTGGGCGTGAATTCTCAGCGGGCTCTTGGACCTCAATGCGCAAATTAGCGCGCGCAGTTGCCTTGAGCTCCTTGTCATGTTGGAGGTGGCGGCGACCCCCAGCGTGTTGATTCGTTCGGGGTTTTCTTAGTGGGCCCAAACGTTCTTGGATCGGAGCTTTGCTTCGCTCCTCGGGAAGTGGACCGAGGCGCTCCAAGACTGGCTTTCTTCTTCGGGAGGATTCTGCATGATCTCCCGGAGTAGCTATGGGAATTCTCGGCGACTTAGCTGGGTTCGCCGGAGGTTGAATTTTGGTTGGAGGCTGCAAAGGTTGCTCCTTAGCCTGAATTGCCGCTTCAGACTTTGGGTGATGGCGGCTTCTTGGCCACCTCTTGGACTTGAGCTCGTGCCTGCGCTGACATTGCGCGGCGCTTGCGAATGCGCTCCTCAAGCGTCGAACGATTCCGTTTGACCCGGACCCATTCGCTCGTTGGCGGCTTAGAGGAACTGCCATTCATCAGTGGTTGAGGCTGTTTGCCTCTCCTGTTCTTCAGATCCGCGTTGTAGCGGATTCCGTCGGTTGACTCCATCGCTTTTGCGAATTCTCGGGCCAAGCGTTGGCGTCGCCTTTGGCGAGCTCTCTTTGAGAGAGTCATCACTTCTTTGGTGACGGAGGGATCGACAGAAATATGCCTGCCCTGGTTGGAAGTTGGAGGAATCTCACCCGATGCGACTTTGGCATCAAACGGGGCGAGATCTTCGTTGGTGTTTTCTACATCTTCACACCAACGAGCTTTTCTCCTAGAGGAGAACTTCTTGGACTTCTTGGACTTGTGAGGGGAGGTAGATCCGGACGAGGATGATAGATGCTCCTCGAACTTTTGTTGGTCGAACTCATACTCGACCTCCTCCTCGACAGGGATCGAGATCCGCGGCTGCGACGCAACGATCTCGGCAGCGAGATCGGTGGCTCCCACTGTGGTCGCCAGATTGTTCGCGGGAAAAATCGTTTTCTTCATTAATGTCATTGTGATCTCAAAATAACAACTTTTTGTGGTTACAAAAGATCCGGTCTTTTATAGATCTGTTACAACTAATCAAAGAAAATAAAGAAATTTACAACTTTCCTTTGTGAACAAATCACGAGCTCCCATGTTTTGCAGTTCGCTCGCTTTGGTGGGTTCTTGTCCATGCGCGGGGTTTGTTTGCCGTGGACCACCGCGCGATCTATGTCCGGTGCGGATCTACTACGATTATGCCGGGTATTATTCCACGAAGGGAATATCATAGCCGGAGGGATTAAATCCACCAAGGGAATAATCACTCGCGATCTCGAGTATCTAAGACCAAGCTTAGATCCTGGAGTATGATCTCGTGTAGATCTTCGAGATCTGTTCTTTCTTCTCTCGAGATCCTGCCTTTTCTGATGGGCCATGGTTCGCTCGGAGGATCAGCATCTAATACGTCAAGTCTTCAAGTCTTCAAAACCTCTGGGTTTGCTCTTCAATCCCGGCAGAGTTTCGGCTCTTTGCAAGTTCCACTCTCCCATCTGAAATGAACAAGGCCTTGTATTTATAGCGCACCCGATCTAATGCCTAGGCACAGATCATGGGCGGCCACCTCAGCGGTGGCCTCGGCTCGGGCGAGCACCCTGAGGTGGCGTCGGCCACCGCAGCCACCCCAAGGTGGCCTCTGGCTTGGGCCGAGCCACCTTTGAGGTGGCTCGGCTTGCCGAGCCACCTGAAGTTGGCTCGGCTTCGGCCGAGCCCTCTAGTGGTGTTTGGTGTTTTGCCGTTGCGTTCTATACTGTGATTTGGTTCTGTGCGTTGATTTATCCAGACATTGATTCGTTGCCTGATTTGGCAGTAAAATCCGGATCCCGATTAGGCAGTAATTCCACTTCTGAGTTCGAGTCCGAAACCGATCTTGATTCGATCGTGATTCGTCCGAGTATGCCCTTGGTTGGATGACTCGTTGACTCTTCGAACACTTGGCTTGATCCCGCACGCGAATGGACGTATTCTGTTGCTTGCGTGCGATTAGTCAATCTCGTTGCCTCGTTGGTTTTTCGGTTTGTGCCGAGCTGAGCTAAGGGACCTATAAGCAATTTTATATGCCTACAACATGTATTTTAGGTTTTTATGTTTATATATATGAAATTTTATATTTAATACTCTATTGTGTTTTCGTATATATTGCATAGAATATGCAATTTTATGAAAATATTGTATTCTTTGTTTATGGACTTAATAACAATTATATATATCTTTTATTAAGTCTACAAAATCATTTTGTATTCTTTCAAAACATGGTTAAGCTAAAATATCAAAACTCATGTGTTCACATTTTCATGTTTTGGACTATTTTGCAAAATAATGATATTTTTCATTTGGGAGGTCCTTTTTGAAAACAAGTCTTTGTAGCATGTTTATTATCATGTCTACAATCATTCCCCAAAGTTTTATATTTTTTGGAATTTATTTGATATTTTTAAACAGGGTTTTAAAATCAGAAAATCAACTTTCAAACCTGTTTTCCCATATGTTAGTTTACGGTCGACCGCCACAGTCGACTGCGCCTTTGTTTTTAACCTGTGAAGCCATCGGCAACTTTCACGATCGACCACCACGGTCAACTGTCGGCTCTAAATTTCCCACGGTCGACCGCCACGGTCGACCGCAAAAGTCTCTGGAAAATTCTAAGCTTCGAAAGTGGCTCGGGTCGACCGCCGTTCACTCCAACAGGTATTTTTGTACAGAATTTGCTTTCTGATTCTGTGAGCTTTTTGGTCTTTTGTTTGGAGTTTTTAGCTGAGGTTTTGGGAGGCTATAAATACCCAATTGATCTCAGTTCTCTTTGCAATCTAAAAAGTTTTTAAACAAGAGTTTAACAAGGGTTTAAGTTTGTTTAGTGTTTGTTTAAAAGAGTTTTACTTGTGAAGAAGTTTTACACAAGTGGAGGAGATCATCTACATTCCTTGGGCTTCATTTTAGTCCATCTCTCCATCTTGTTTTTCAGAGAAGAATTTCTAAACTCAACACTAGCTTTGTATTAATTATTTATTGTTTATCATTTTCATTAAGCTAGTATTTTCAATTGAGTTTAGTTGATTTGATTTCACTCATTGTTTACACACACCCACTTGAGCTTATTGTATTTTCATACATAATATATTTGGGTTGGTGAGAGTTGTAACATTGAGTGTGAGATTTCATTGTGTTCTCATCTATTGTAGAGAACAAATCATTTGTTATATTGTGAGATTGTAAGGTTTTCGGTGAGCTAGAAAACCGAGTGTGTTGTTGTAAAGTTTTCGGTGAGCTAGAAAACCGAGTGAGATTGTGAGGAGTGAACGTTGATCGGTGAGCATTGAAAACCGACATTATGAGTGATTGTGAACGTTGATCGGTGAACGTTAAAAACCGACATTGTGAGGTGTAAATATTATTCAGGTGAGCATAGAAAACCTGGTTGTGATAGTGGATTTCTCCCAGAGAGTGGGGAGCGGAGACGTAGGACGGAAGGTCCAAACTCTGTGATCATTTGAGTGTGTTTGAGTTTGTCATTAGCGCATTTGCTTATGCATTTATCTTATATCGCCAATTGTCTATTACTCTTGTATATTTTGCCCTATCATATTTGTAGTTTGATTATATTACCCTTGTGTTAGTTTATATATCATTGCATATATTTTTATCATATATGATATATCTTATTGTTCATATTACTTATCCTAGCTCACATATCATGATATATTTTTATCATATATGATATATCTTATTGTTCATATTACTTATCCTAGCTCACATATCATGTTGTATTTCATACTTGCTAGGATCTCACATATCATGTTGTATTTCATACTTGCTAGGATAACTTGTTAATTAGTTTTAATTGGTATAAAATCGAATTAGATTAGCATAAGATCCTAATCACCCCCCTCTAGGGTCTAACAATCAATAGTTTCTATTTCTTATTCGGTCGACTAAAGAGTCGTCTGATGAGGTAATCAGTCGATTGATAAGTTGTTACCTGCCTGTAACGGTTAGCTCGTCAGTTGACTGATTCATGCTCATCAGTCAACCGACCCCTGTAATGGCTAGTTTTTCTCGCCTTTTGTATTTTTATCTTTTGGCTTGGTTTTTGGTCTTTGGTTTTCATCCTATAAATACCCCTCACAATTTCACTTCTAAAGATGATCCGAAAGAATCGTTTAAACAAGTTTAAGGGTGTTTTTGTTTGTTTTAAAAAAGTTTATTTATGAAGAAATTTTCACAAGAGCTTGAGGAGATCATCAATTGTGTTTGGGCATTCAACTCATCTCTCTCTCTCTCTTGTCATCATAGAGAAGTTTTTTTTAACTCAATTCTAGCTATTTATTGTGTAAAACCCCGATATTTTTTGAATGATATATTAATATGAGATTAATTATGATATATGGATATTTAGTATGATAAATATCATTAAATGGTATATGAGTATAGTACCATGTATTTTGAGTATGAACGAGTTCATACATGAGAGAGAAAAGAGTCGAAACATGCACAATGGCCAAACTCATGAAAAACTAGTAAATCCCAGTCCGGTCGACCGCCACGGTCGACCGCGAAACCTACAGAGAGTTTTTAACCTGTTTTGAGTTGGTTTCGGATTTCTAAACCCATATTTGTTTTTCCTGATATATATATGAGTTTTTCACATTTTTCTTAGTTTTCCTAAGCCCCCCCCCAGCCACTAAAACCCCCAAACCCTAGTTTAATTTCTTTTAGAAGATTGGAGGCTTTCGAGCGGGATTTTTTCTCAGTTTTTGGCTTTTGGAGTGGAGATCTCTTTCAACCTTGCTTCTAAAATGTTTTATGACAATCTCAGGCGAGTATCATCTCTGCTAATCCCTCTCCTAGTTTTCAAAACGTTTTTAAAGAGATTTAAATATGTTTTGTAGAGCCTAAACGGCTAGATTATGAATAAAAGACAACTCTTTTGTATTATATATATAAAGATTAGTTCTTTTCATGCTAAAAAGGTTGAGAACAAATTTTACAGATGTATTTAAGATCTGAAGATGATTTTAAAATGTGGTTAATCTAAAGAAAGAAGTTTGATTCATCATTTTGAGCTTTTATGCATGTTTTAGGGTTTTGAATATAAATATAATGCATAAAATCATGGTTATATATGTTGATTTTGTTTCCAGATATTTCTATCTGCTGTAACATGTTTGTACGCAAGATTTATGAAGTTTTTGCCATATTTAAATCACAAAAACATGACGTGAACACAACACATATTAAAAATCTGAGAAGCTAGAAATCTGGGTCACGGTCGACCGCCACGGTCGACCGCGTGTGTCCACGGTCGACCGCCACGGTCGACCCGCATGCAGGACAGAGACTTGGATAGTCTCTGGAGCCCGTCGCGGTCGACCGCCACGGTTGACCGCCAGTCTGATGATGGCCGTGCATGTTTCATTTGGATTTTTATTTGGTTTTCGAGCGATTCTCTTGACTTTGTGCTGATAGACTACAATGTTAAGAGTTGTTGAACACCTGAGATAATTGTGAACTTCAGATGTGGACACGCACACCAATATTTGTGCATGTATGCTTAGATTATGTTAGATTGACACACTTTTGACACAAGTTAAACTAATAAACACATATGAATAGTATTGTTATATATGTACCCGGAAATAGGGAGATGAAACCTATTTACCACAGAATGATTGAATAAGAGTATTATAATAGTATCATTATTACATGTATCCGAAAAGGGAGATGATAAACCCTATTGCAGCAGAGCGATTGAGTAAGAATACTACAAGAGTATCGCTATAGCACAAGATGATGTACACATAGGTATTTGATCAGTTGTAAGTTTTACTTCCATGTTCCATGATAGATTACCTACGAGTAGGGTATTTCTTTTGAGATTTTGGCACACCCGTTATGGACGGTAGTTATATTCGTTTTGGTTTGGTTGACATCCTCTTATATTAGAGCAGGCTACTCGGATGTAATTCGAGATGATGTATTTATTCTTTATGTTGGAGATTTGAGTATGTTTCCTTGACTATTTGTTTATCATATAGAGCTATATGAATGATTTGATATATGTAAGTACCGACTCTATTTTCTTATATACTCCTACCCCTTTCCCTGGGGAGAGGTAGTGATGATCTCGCTAGCGCTTTGATGCTTGTTGTTTCCCTTCTTTCAGGCAGTGAGTCTGACGCACGAAGAGTCGTAGGTTGATGGGACTTCTTAGTTGTCCATTTAGCTACTTATTATCCTTGTAGTTATTGCAGAACTTCACATGTAGTTGATTATTTTCAGATTTCAGATTTTTATTTTGGTTTAAGGTTGAGGGATTTTGTAAGACTTTGTTTATTTGACTCATTGTATTTGAGATCCAGTTTATACTTAGAGATATTTCTATTTTATTTCAGTTGGGCTCATATTTAATATTTCTTATGCTTCTTCTGTGTATATCCAGTGTTGCATATTTCTATTTTTGCCTATCTGTACCCTCACTTATTTATTGTTTCCACTAGAGAGATGTAGGCGTCTAAAAATGCCTATATGTATCCACACACAGCTCAAGACAGAGAGAAGATGATGAACGCCACTATCTAAGTCTAAGAGGATTATCCGATGACGATGAACACATTAAGCAAAACGGCGAACCGAATAGCCTATGAACTCATCTGCCACCTCCAAGTGGCCCGTGTACTCACCAGCCATCAAATCGGTAAACCAATTGGGCCGCACGCTCATCGGCCATCAAAATAGCGTATAGATTAACGAAATGACGAAATACGCACAACAACGGAACAAGTCAAAACCCAAAAAATAGTTAAAGCCCCTGGCGTCCGAGTCGTGCCAAAGCAACCTGGTCAAA
>NC_033795.1:34942264-34984822 GCF_001876935.1 Asparagus officinalis
TGGGGCGCCGGGGGGGGGGGGGAGCCACTTCGGTGAACTGGCCAGAATCGGGTTTTTTTCGGTTCTTTGATGGATTCTTTCGGATTTGGGCATTCCAACTGATCTGATATAATGGTTATGCTATTGTTAACTGAAGATAGAGGGGATCCCTCGTTTTGATCTGAAAAATCCACCAACCAAGCCTATAAATAAGAGTTCAAGTGTTCATTTTTGGAGTGGACATCAAGAGGGCGAGGTGTTGCTAGTTTCTCGAGTGCATAGCCACGAATTTCAGCAAGGGTTAGCAGATCTTGGCGA
Organism: Asparagus officinalis; assembly: GCF_001876935.1. NCBI lineage: Eukaryota > Viridiplantae > Streptophyta > Magnoliopsida > Asparagales > Asparagaceae > Asparagus > Asparagus officinalis. The sequence goes on from NC_033795.1 coordinate 34,942,562, forward strand.
TCTCCTGTACATAAAGAGTAGAGTTCGAGAGATTTGAGAGCCGTCCCCTATTCCTCCGGATTTAAGCTTGGTCTTAAATCCCAAGAAGAACCGTGATCTCGCTTGGTCGAGATCATCGCTGCAACGATTACTTCCTTCGTGAAGTAAGAGCTTTAATCAACTTAATCTATCAACCGGATCTGATCCGTGGTGGTCCACGGATATTAACATCCCCGGCACAGGCAAAGTTCCCACGCAAGCAGCGGGTGATGAACGTCCGTTGCGCTGTTTGACAAGAATCATATCTTTTATATTTTCATTGTATAATGAGATCTTATAAAAACAACTTTTTATTTGAGTTTATTGTAAACGATTAAAGTTATAATAGATTCAATTACAACGAAAACAACGATTTTTGATACAAACAAGCTAGCGACCACAGTGGGAGCCAATAGCTTCGCTGCCGAAGCTGTCGTGTCGCAACCACGGATCCGGATCCCGGTTGACGAAGAGGTCGAGTACGAATTCGACCAACTGAAGTTTGAGGAGTATCTGTCATCCTCCTCCTTAAGATCCTCTGCCCCTCGCAAGCGCAGGAAGATCAAGGCCCGCGTCGCCGTTGTAATCTCGCCTTGCAAAGCCCCTCCGGCCTCCAACAAGTCCGGATCTACAGATCTGGACCCTTCCTCCGTCAAGGAGTTAATTGCAGAAGTCACGCCAACCTTATCGAAGAGGGCACACCAAAGGCAACGCCAACGACGTGCGTGCCGATTTGCTAAGGCTTTGGAGCCTGTTGACGGGATTGGCAATGAGGCAGATCTGAAACGCAGAAAGAACCGAGTTCCCCAGCGGCAAACATATGCCCTCTCCTCCAAACCAACAGCGAATGAATGGATCCAAGTCAAACAGACCCGCTCAACCCTCAAGGAGCGCATTCAGAAGCGCCGTACCTTGATTGCCCATGCACGGATTCTCGTGCAAGAAGCGCAGAGGTTAAAGCAAAAAAGAGGTGATTAAAAAGCAACCAAAGCTATGCCAAGTATGGAAACCAAAGTCCGAAACGGTGTCGAAAAAAAATCGAACACCGCCCAAAAATTGTGAATCTGCCTTGGCTGGCTCGGCCAAAACCGAGCCACCAAATGGTGGCTCGGCTAAAACAGAGACACCNTCGGCTAAAACAGAGCCACCATTGGGTGGTTCGCGTCTGAACCGTTCCGGTTCGGTTCGCCTCACGTTTGGTTCACCTCCCGCGAATTGTTTTGAGTTTCCGACAGTCCATATTCCTGTCTCAATGGATCCCGCACTTCCGATGAAGCCTCACGACCACGGAGACTTGTCCCGTTTTAAGATGAGGATGACGGATCACCTGGGTCCTTTGCACGAGGATCGAGACAAGGTTCTGATCAAAGAACGCTTGGGTCCGGTGACTGAACCCCGAGCAACCACTCGAGCTGGGGGTCACACACACTCTCGCAACAAGTCAGAGCCTTCCTATAATGAGAAAACCCCTGCACTTGACCACCTCGGACGATGAATTAAAGTCCAAGAGCCCGTCAAGAGTTTGTGCTCCCAAAAATGTAGCTCCAAATACGTGACTCTTAAGAACACCAATAAGGCAGCAAGCTCTCAGAAGGAAACGTGTTCGTCAGACAACGACGTTATACCTAAAGAGTCGTTCCAACACGTGATAGGTTGCTCCGGTCATATGACCGACGAGTTATACTATCGGGCTGGAGGTACGAACAAGTCTCGAAAGAGAAGTACTCGAGAAACAGAATCTCACTGCCCGTGCGCTAAACTAATTAGGGTAGTATTATCAGCGTGTAGCTGCCCTAAGGCCGCTCCACAGAGGGTCTCGATATTTGAGAGGATCTCTAACGAAGCAACTAAGTTCAAGCCAAAATGTTTCCGCAAGAAACAATCTGCCGTTCAAGGTGACGAACCTCCGGAAGTGACAATAAATATGGCTGATAAGGGAAAGTTAACTCGACCTTCTAGCTCCGACCCCCTCGTATCGCATCGTCTGACTCGGCTACGCATAGAGACCACTAGACATAGGGGCTACCAAAGAATGCAGAGAGGGTTATCCTCGGATGATGAAGCATCAGATGCTAACTCTGCAGTCGCTTCTGACAATACGGTATCTAGCCCACAGCAATCCCGTGAAGTGTTTATAATTAACACCGAGGAAGCAACTAAATTGGTTGAGGATGCTCTTGCCAAGCAGAAGCAAGCATTTAAAATCGAAATGGAAATGGCTATGTTGCGGATGAGGGAAGAGCATAACCAACAGATCCGAGCCTTGTCGAATCAGCTAGGTGAATACAGTCATCGCAACAATATTAGCTAAGCAGCTAGCAATTCAGGCATAGATGAATACATCGATACTGAGAACCCTCCCCTTGACCAAAACGCTGGGGGTGGTCCTACCAATAATAACAACACCGGGGGTGGCCACGTTATTCCTCTTAAGAATCGTCCAAGCCCCGATATGAGCAAGGATGAGAAAATGAAAGATCTTGAGAGCAAAATCAACGCTCTGATGTCTGCTCGAGAGGTGAAAAGGATCAGTATTCCGTGTCCATATCTGAGAGAGTGGGATTGGATCCCGTATCCAGCGAAGTTCAACCTGATCAACTTTATACCGTTTGATGGGAAGGGCTCGCCCACTCACCATTTGATCTACTTCAAGTCCCACTTGGGCATGATCTCCTGCAATGAAGCTTTGATGGTTCGGTCATTCGTTGGTACCCTTCGAGGGTTGGCCTTCGATTGGTACCGCCGTCTCAAGCCCGGAAGTATTAACAACTAGGACGATATGGAGAGGTCATTCCTCGGCAATTTCTTTGTTGACGATGATGAGGTATCCATTAAGACACTTTTTGATGAGAAGCAAGAAGACGACGAGACGGTCGACGACTTCGTCAAGCACTTCCGGAATAAAGCAATGAACTGTCGAGATCCGATCACAGAGGACTTCATCCTCCAGACATGTCATAACAACCTAACTATTGAGATATTGGAAGTTATGGGAGTCGCACCGTCCAACACTTGGAAAGACTTGAAGGTGCGCGGTGAACAAGCTGAACGCTTCCTCCTAAGGAAGAAGACCGAGAGGAGCCAATCGACGGATAATCCTTCAAACTCGAACTTCACTTCCCGTGGTAAGGGAAAGACACCTGCAGCAGATGTTGATGCTAGTCAAACATCACAACAACAATCCCGGAGATAGCAAAAGACTTTGGATTTGAGACTCCAAAAAGAGCACTCTTTCAAAGATGAAGACGTTCCAGCCATTTTCGAATCTCTCCTTGAAAACAACAAGATTAAGCTTCCACCTATCACAAATCAGGAGGAAGCTGATAAAATTTTGGATCCAAAGTATTGTTCATACCACAGGAGGATCCTTCATCCCACCAAAGCTTGCTTCGCTCTCAAGAATAGCATCTAAACCTTGGTTGAAGCCGGCGTTATAATGCTAAATTGAGCCGAATGAAGACTCCGACAAGTATAAGAGTATAAACTGCTCCTTCTGATACTCCAAAGAGTATACGAGTATAAACTGCTTCTCGGTCATCCAACTAACTACAATGTTAAACCTGGTTTCACAAAGGAAGCTGGGGGTGGATGAGTTGTGTAACGGGAAGTTCCTAGAGAATCTTATATTCTTAAGGATAACCCGAACATGCGGCTAAGGATAACGTACTCCTCGTTACATCCAGTTTTGTAAAGGAAGCTGGGGTGGATGATTTGTGTAACGGAAAGTTCCTAGAGAATCTTATATTCTTAAGGATAACATGAACATGCGGCTGAGGATAACATACTCCTTATTACACCCAGTTTTGCAAAGAAAGCTGGGGGTGGATAATTCATGTAACGGGAAGTTCTCGGAAGAATGTTAAATGTAATATTCTTAGGGATAACCCGATTATTATGAACAAAGTGATAAACACTAAACTCCTATTATGATTTTCGAACACTCTTTTGCTGAGATGAGATTCGATCACTTCATTGGATCAATTTTCCCTCACAAAACTCTCATTGGTGTTTGGCGACTCACGGTCTCCTACCACAGAATCCCCCACCAATCAGACTAATTAATGGTGGGACTACCAAAATTCTTTCCTGTTTAATTCATTCAAACTTTCGCTATGTTCGTGCACTTAATACTTTCAAGGTTAGAGTCCGGATATAATGCTTAGAATTTTGATCTGTTAATCCTTGACGAATTAACAAACCCCTTCGTGTTAAGTCCTTATCATTTAACACCAAAAAAACCCTTTGAGTGATTTGTACGAATAAACACTCCTACTGTAATTTACACTCCCACTCTCATTGTTCACTTGGTCAAACCTTCCTACAGTTAGGACCACGGTCAAAATCCCCTCTCGATTCCTTTAATGAACGAGAGGTCCACAAATCGAGTGATCAAACCTATAAAAGTTAGGGTCATCTCACACTCCCACTCTCACTTGGTCAAACCTTCCTACAGTTAGGACCATAACCAAAATCCCCTCTCGATTCTCCCAATGAATGAGAGGCTCACCTATCGAGTGATCAAACCTTCCTACAGTTAGGATCGCCTCAAACCTCCCACCTGGTCAAACCTTCCTACAGTTAGGACCACAGCCAAAATCTCCCCTCGGTTCCTTCAATGAACGAGAGGTCCATTTTCAGATCGAGTGATCAAACCTTCCTATAGTTAGGATCACCTCAAACTCCCGCTTGGTCAAACCTTCCTACAGTAAGGACCAAAACCACAATTCACTCTCGATAAACGAGAAATCCATCTTTAGTTCGGTAATCAAACCTTCCGACAGTTAGGGTTATCCGAATCTTTTTGATTCTCGGAGTAAAGATCCCACTCTTAATTTCACCTTCCCGGTTTCTTAAAGTAGAGATATCACTTTGAGTTTTCTTTTGTAACTAGAGATAGAATATAAAATTCTTCCTCTTCAGCTTTGGGAGATAGAATATAAAATTCTTCCTCTCCCGCATCGGGTTCGTCTTTGCCCCAAGAGAAGACACCACTTTTCAACTCCCAAAATCCGTGTCTCACACACACGGAGAATTTTATCCCGAAGCCTAAGTAGGGATAAGCCAACGCCTAACACGCGTTACCGGTCAGTCTTTTACCGTAAAAAGGATAAAAGCCCACATATTCGATATTATGGCAGGTTGTTATTAATAACACCAAAATCCGTGCCTCACACGCACGGGGAATTTTATCCCGAAGCCTAAGTAGGGATAAATCAAAGCCTAACACGTGTTTCCGGTCAGTCTTTCACCGTAAAAAGGACAAAAGCCCACATATTCGATATTATGACAGGCTGTTATTAATAACACTAAAATCCGTGCCTCACACGCACGGAGAATTTTATCCGGAATCCTGAGCAGGGATAAGTCAACACCTAACATGTGTTGCCGGTTTAGTCTTTTACCGATTAAAAAAGATACCAAAATACCAATCTGGGGCATTTTATCCTGAAGCATAAGTAGGGATGAGTTAGCGCTTAACCCGTGTTGTTGGGTGTTTCATTCCCATAAAAACGATCGAGTCTACGTATTCAGCATCATAGCAACAAAAATCCATGCTTTTTATGCATGGGGAATTTTATCCTGAAGCCTAAGTAGGGATAAGTCAACGCCTAACACGCGTTGCCGGTCAGTCTTTTACTGTAAAAAGGACAAAAGCCCACATATTCGATATTATGGCAGGTTGTTATTAATAACACCAAAATCCATGCCTCACACGCGCGAGGAATTTTATCCCGAATCCTAAGAAGGGATAAGTCAACGTCTAACACATGTTGCCGGTTTAGTCTTTCACCGTTTGAAGAAGACACCAGAATCCGAGTCTGAGGACTTTTATCCCGAAGCCTAAGTAGGGATAAGTCAGCGCCTAACACTTTTAGCATAACATTACATGCGGAACGGACTTAAACAATCCGCATGCAAGCCCGATTCAAACGGTAATCGGTAATGGCATGTCAAATCCGTTGAAGGCTGAGGATTTGCCAAAAATCCTAAGTCAGCGTCTAACACGCGTTGCCGGGTAGTCTATTCCTGTGAGAGAGACGAAGTCTATGTATTTAATATCGTAGCACTAAAAGAGTTAACTCTTTTAGCATAGCGTTACATGCGGAACGGACTTAAACAATCCGCATGCAAGCCCGATTCAAATGGTAATCGGTAAAGGCATGTCAAATCCGTTGAAGGCTGAGGATTTGCCAAAGATCCTAAGTCAGCGTCTAACACGCGTTGCCGAGTAGTCTATTCCCGTGAGAAAGACGAAGTCTACGTATTCAATATCATAGCACTAAAAGAGTTAACTCTTTTAGCATAGCGTTACATGTGGAATGGACTTAAATAATCCGCATGCAAGCCCGATTCAAACGGTAATCGGTAAAGGCATGTCAAATCCATTGAAGGCTGAGGATTTGCCAAAAAATCCTAAGTCAGTGTCTAACATGCATTGTCGGATAGTCTATTCCCGTAAGATAGAAGAAGTCTATGTATTCAATATCATAGCACTAAAAGAGTTAACTCTTTTAGCACAACGTTACGTGTAGAACAGATCTAAACAACCTGCATGCTAGCCCGACTCAAACGGTAGTCGATAAAGACTAATCAAACCTGTTGATGGCTGAGAATTTACCAAAAATTCTATGAATGTGAGTCATTGACGTATCAGCTTCATTAGTTGGTTTCGTGACTTGAGCATCCAACGACTTCGGGATATGATCCACACGTGCAGATGAATCAGCTTTAATAGTTGGTCCTGTAGCCTAATATTTAGGACTGCCACACTCCAATGCCTTAAGAGCTTAAACTGTGTATACTCCAGCAAACGTACGAGTATAAACTGTGTTAACGCCAGTCAACGCGTTGTGATGAAAGTCAACACCGATCGATACAAAAGCCTAAGGCCAACGCCGAGCAATGCGTAGCCCTAGATCAACATCGGTAAACGCGTTGCGACATAGATAATCAGTTCAAGGTCAACTCAATGACACGAGCCAAAACTAACTCACTAATTCCGATTCGAGACTTCGACAACGGTCAGACGATAAACACAGCGCCGGAAGAACTTCATTTATTCAACAAAGTACTGGATAGACTAAAGACTGAGGAAGTCAAGAATTGAAATAGTTCACAGGTCCTTTGACACCTACTGAAGGTGGGGGCCTATCATATCCAAAGCATTCCAGACTCCTCTATAAAAGAATGAGTCCGAAATACTTTGGAGGGGGTATCTGTAGGCGTCTAAAAATGCCTATAGGAATCCACATACAACTCGAGACAAAGAGAAGATGATGAACGCCACTATCTAAATATAAGAGGATTATCCGATGACGATGAACACATGAAGCGAAACGGCGAACCGAATAGCCTATGCACTCATCTGCCACCTCCAAGTGGCCCGTGTACTCACCAGCCACCAAATCGACAAACCAAGTGGCCCGCATGCTCATCAGCCACCAAAACAGCGTACAGATCAACAAAATGACGAAATACGCGTAACGACAAAACAAGTCAAAACCCGGAAAATAGACAAAGCCCCTGGCGGCCGAGTCGCGCCAAAGCGACCCGGTCAGACCAGTGGCTCGACCATGGGCCGAGCCACCATATGGTGGCTCGGCCAAGCCACCATTTGGTGGCCCGGCCAAGGCCGAGCCACTTCGGTGAACTGGCCAGAATCGGTTTTTTTAGGTTCTTTGATGGATTCTTTTGGATTTGGGCGTTCCAACTGATCTGATACAATGGTCATGCTATTGTTAACTGAAGATAGAGGGAATCCCTCATTTTGATCTGAAAAAAACATCAACCAAGCCTATAAATAAGGGTTCAAGTGTTCATTTTTAGAGTGGACATCAAGAGGGCGAGGTGCTGCCGGTTTCTCGAGTGCATAGCCATGAATTTCAGCAAGGGTTAGCAGATCTTGGCGATCTCCTGTGCATAAAGAGTAGAGTTCTAGAGATTTGAGACCCATCCCCTATTCCTCCGGATTTAAGCTTGGTGTTAAATCCCGAGAAGAGCCGTGATCTCGCTTGGTCGAGATCATCGCTGCAGCGATTACTTTCTTCGTGAAGTAAGAGCTTTGATCAACTTAATCTGTCAACCGGATCTGATCCGCGATGATTCACGGATATTAACGTCCCCGGCACAGGCAAAGTTCCCACGCAAACAGCGGGTGATAGATGTCTGTTGCGCTGTTTGTCAAGAATGATATCTTTTGTATTTTCATTGTATAAGGAGATCTTATAAAAAGATCAACTTTTTATTTGAGTTTATTGTAAACGATTAAAGTTGTAATAGATTCAATCATAATGAAAACAACGATTATTGACACAAACAAGAGATAGTGATTGTGATGGTGAAACATATCGTAGCATGGTGGTTGGTGCTTGGCAGGTTTGACAATCCGGGTTTCACCTGGGATTGCAGCCTTGTGTGAACCCTAGGGCGTCACATATTGTTTTGATCATAATTTCCATAAGCTAGATTTTATATTGAGTGTATATTTGATTTTGATTATACTCTTTGTTCACATATAACCTATTGAGCTTATTGTATTTGCATACATAGTATAATTTGGTGTTGTGGATTTGTGACTTAGAGAGTGAGCTTTTATTGTGTTCTCATCCATAGTAAAGAACAAACAATTGTTGTATTGAGACTAATTATGAGGATTCATATTGTATTACACAAGTACACCAAGAGGAGTATGGAGGTGGAGACGTGGTCGGTCCCAAGAGGAGTGGTGTCGGTAGTAATGCCTAGTGAGAGGTAGTAATTCCGAACACTTGAGGAAGACACGTGAGAGGCCAATACTTGAGGTGGTAGTTGTATAGTTACATTATGATTTATTGTTAACGTTGATCGGTGAGCGTTAAAAACTAATATTATATGGTGTAAACGTTATTCGGGTGAGCATTGAAAACCCGGTTGTGTAGTGGATTCTCCTCGGGAGTAGGGAGCGGAGACGTAGGACAGAAGGTCCAAACTTCGTGATCATTTTTTGTGTGTTTGAGTGTGCATTGGCGTTCATTTATATTTGTGTTTATTGCTTATATCGCAATTGTCTCATTATTTAGTTTGTCCACTATCTTGTTTATATTACTTTGTGTTTATATCACCCTTAGTTTCATATCCTTGCATATTAAGTGTTGCATATCTATTTTTCTAGGATATTTGTTAATAAGTTTTTAGTTAGCATTAAATCGGATTAAATTAGCATAAATCCTATTCACCCCCCCCTCCTTCTAGGGTTCTTTTCTAGTAGCATTTGTTCGCGGGAAAAATCGTAGCTTTCATTGACGTCATTGTGCTCTTTGGCAATTGTTTGTCGATTACACAAAGATCCGGTCTTTTTATAAGATCCGGTTACAACGAGATCAAAAGAAAATAAAAATTACAACTTTTTCCTTGTATGTCGAACGAATCACGAGCTACTGTTTTACGGTCACTCACTTTTGTGGGTTCTTTGCCTTCGCCGGGGTTTATCCGTGGACCACCGCGCGATCTAGATCCGGTCGGATCTACACGATATAACGGGTGTTATCTCATGAAGAAAATAACAGCCGAGGAGATTATTTCACCAAGGAAATAATAGCCCGTAGTAATCAAAATCGACCAAGCGAAATCGAGACTCTTCTCGGGATCAAAGGCCAAGCTTTGATCCAGAGGAAAATGTAGATCTCAAATCTGATCTCTCTCGAACTCCTGCCTTATTTGGCGTGGATGATCGCCAAGAACCAGATCTGGAAGTCCAAGTCTTCTAAGTTGAAAATCCGAGGGTGAGTTCTCAATCCGGTAGAGTTTCGGCTCCAAAATTCCAACCTCCAAAACAATGAGCATTCAGATCTATTTATAGGCTCTGAACTGTGCCCGGGCACCTAGGTCTCGGTTTTGGCCGAGCCACCTTGAGGTAGCTCGGCCACCGAGCCACCTTGAGGTAGCTCGGTTTTGGCCGAGCTCTCCTGGGTGTGCCGTTGTGTCCGTTTTCCTGTTTTGCGGTTTATCCGAGTTTTATTGTTGATCTGGACTCTGATTTGGCAGTCCAGATCCTGATTTGGCTGTAAATCCGCTTCGGTGTTTGAATTCGAATCCGTCCCACAGTTGGATGACTCGTTGACTCACCGAACCGTTAACTTGATTCCGCACGCGAGTGGATGTATTCCGTTGTTCGCGTGCAGTTCGTTAGCCTCGTAGCCTCGTTAATCTGCTTCGTCGCATCTCACTTAACTTCGATGTTGCGGTCTAACGATTACGCTTGGATACATCGCCCGATGGTTCGTTGATTTATTGAATCACCGTGCCGAGCTATGTTAAGGGACCTATAAGTAGTTTTATACGCCTACAGATACTCCCTCTAAAGTATTTCAGCCTTGTTCTTTTATAGAAGAGTCTGGAATACTTTGGATATGATTGTCCCAACCTTCAGTCGGTGTAACGCGACTTTGGAATGGCTTCTATTCTTGATTCCTTCAATCCTTCAGGCTATTCAGTGCTTTGTCGAATGTCTGCAACGGTTCCGGTGCTGCATTTATTGTCTGACCATTATCAGAATTTTGAACTTGAAGTCAATTCCTGATTTTCTGATCTTTAGCTCGTGTTTGTTGGTTCAACATAGAACTGACCATCGATTGTTGGCGTTGAGCTCTCATTTGCGATGCGTTGTCCGGCGTAGTGTTGTTGAGTTATCCTTAAGAGTATTTTTAGAAAAATATTCTCCAGGAATTTCTCAACCAAAAATAGGGAATAGTTTATACTCGTATATCTTATTGGAGTACTAAGAAGCAGTTTATACTCGTATACTTTTCGGAGTATTGATTTTTTCATTGCAACGCATTGATCGGCGTTGACCTAGGGTTACGCGTTGACCGGCGTTGACCCTAGGGTTTCGAACATCGTACGTTGATTTTTTATCACAACGCGTTGACTAGCGTTGACCTAGGGTTACGCGTTGACCGGCGTTGACCCTAGGGTTTCGAACGTCGTACGTTGACTTTCATTGCCACGCGTTAACCTTGGGTCTACACAGTTTAAACTCTTAAGGTGGGGGCCTACAACGGGTGCGGCTACAGATCTTATCCCGAAGTCGTTGGATGCTCAAGTCACGGGACCAACTAATGAAGCTGATGCGTCAGTGACCCTCGCATTTATAGGATTTTTGGCAAACCCTCAGCCATCAACGGGTTTGATGAGCCTTTACCGAATACCGTTTGAGTTGGGCTAGCATGCGGATTATTAAATCCGTTCCGCATGTGACGTTGTGCTAAGAGAGTTAACGCTCTTAGTGCTACGATATTGAATACGTAGACTTTGTCTTTCTCACGGGAATAGACTACCCGGCGACGCGTGTTAGGCGCTGACTTTAGGATTTTTGGCTAACCCCCAGCCTTCAACGGATTTGATTAGCCTTTACCGATTACCATTTGAGTCGGGCTAGCATGCGGATTGTCTAGATCCGTTCCACATGTAACATTGTGCTAAGAGAGTGAATTCTGTTAGACTCGGCGCTACGACTTCGAATACGTAGACTTCGCCCTTGTTACGGGAATAGGCTACCCGGCAACGTGTATTAGACACTAACTTATCCCCACTTAGGCTTCGGGATAAAATACCCCAGAATTGAATCATGGTGTCTTTTTCTACGAAAAAAGACTGAACCGGCGACGCGTTTTAGGCGTCGGCATATCCTTTCTTAGGATTCAGGATGAAATTCCCTACGCGTGTAAGGTATGGATTTTGGTGTTATTAATAACAGCCTGGCACAATGTTGAATGTGTGGACGGGTGTTCTTTTTAACGGTTAAGAACTAACCGGCAGCGCGGGTTAGGCGCAGACTTATCCCTGCTTAGGTTTCAGGATAGAAAACCCCAGAATCTAACTCTGGTGTCTTTTTGTACGGAGAAAGACTAAACCGGCAGCGCATGTTAGGCGCAGACTTATCCCTGCTTAGAATTCGGGATAAACTTCCTAGGATGAATCCTAAATTGACAAATTCTTGGAAAAGGTTGACGTGGGAAAGGAAGAATTTTATATTCTATTTCCCGGTCTTCTTTTAGGGTGAAGGTGAACCCGAACACAAGGAAGGAAGAATTTTATATTCTATTCCCTGATTCTGAAAAGGAAGAATTTTATATTCTATTTCCAGTTGGAAAGAAGACTCGAGGTGGGATCTCCACCCCCAGAATCCGGAATGGTGAAACTAGGAGTGGGACCTCTATTCCGAGAATCGAAAGATTCGGATAATCCTAACTGTCAGAAGGTTTGATTACCGAACTAAAGGTGAATTTCTCATTTATCGAGAGTGAATTATGATTTTGATCCTAACTGTAGGAAGGTTTGGTCAAATAGGAGTTTGAGGTGACCCTAACTGTAGGAAGGTTTGATCACTTGATTTGAAAGTGGACCTCTCGTTCATTGGAGGAATCGAGAGGGGATTTTGACTGTGGTCCTAACTGTAAGAAGGTTTGACCAATTGGGAGGTTTGAGACGATCCTAACTATAGGAAGGTTTGATCGCTCGATCTGTGGACCTCTCGTTCATTGGAGGAATCGAGAGGGGGATTTTGGTTGTGGTCCTAACTGTAGGAATGTTTGACCAATCGGGAGGTTTGAGACGATCCTAACTGTAAGAAGGTTTGATCGTTCAATTTGTGGACCTCTCGTTCATTGGGGGAATCGAGAGGGGATTTTGACTGTGGCCCTAACTGTAAGAAGGTTTGACCAATGGGGAACCTTACGTTCAGACTCTAACAAAGAGAGTGTTGAGTACACAGACACGGTGGGAATTTGAATGGGAGTTCTCATTTATTACATTGCTGTGGTTCTAGGAACTTCCCGTTACATAAATCGTCCACCCCCAGCTTCCTCTGCGGAACTGGTTCGGACATTATTCTCAGTTACCTGATCGGGTTATCCTTAAGAATATTAGCGTAATATTCTCCAGGAACTTCCCGTCAAAAGTGGGAAACAGTTTAGACTCATATACCTATTGGAGTATGCAGGGAGCAGTTTAACCTCTTGCACCTGTTGGAGGATTGAGAAGCAGTTTATACTCGTATACTCTTCGGAGTGTTGTTTCGACTTAATTGAGCGATATAACGCCGGCTTCAACAAGGTTTGGATGTTATTCCTAATAGCAAAGCACTCATTGGTGGGATGAACGACCCTCCTGTGGTATGCACAGTACTTTGGGTCCGTAGTGTTATCAGCTTCCTCCTGATTTGTGATAGGTGGTAGCTTGATCTTGTTGCTTCCAAGGAGGGATTCGAAGATGGATGGAACGTCTTCGTCCTTGAAGGAATACTTTTTCTTGAGTCTCGGGTCCGAAGTCTTTTGCTGCCTTCGAGATTGCTGTTGTGATGTTCGATAAGCACCAACAGCAGCTGCAGGTGCCTTGCCCTTACCACGAGAGGCGAAGTTCGAGTTCAGAGGATTAGCCGTCGGTAGGTTCCTCTTGGCCTTCTTCCTTCGGAGGAAGCGTTCGGCTTGTTCACCGTGCACTTTCAAGACTTTCCAAGTGTTAGACGGTGCTGTTCCTATTGCCTCCAATACGTCCAATGCGAGGTTGTTGTGGCAAGTCTGGAGAATAAACTCCTCAGTGATCGGGTCCCGACAGTTCATCGCCTTGTTCCGGAACCTTTTTACGAAGGTATCAACTAATTCCCCATCTTTTGGTTTCTCATCAAGCAACGTTCCGATGGATATCTCGGTGTCATCGTCGAAGAAATTAGTGAGGAATTTTGTCTCCATGTCATCCCAGCTATTCACGCTTCCTGGCTTGAGGCGACGATACCAATCGAAGGCGGCTCTACGAAGAGTGCCAACGAAGGACCGTACCATCAGAGGCTTATTACTAGAGATAACACCCAGGTGCGAATCACATGCTGAGTGGGTGAACCCTTCCCATCAAACGGCGTGAAGTTAATTAGACTGAACTTCGCCGGATAGGGGATTGATTCCTATTCTCATGGGTATGGACAAGGAATGCCCGTCTTCTTCATCTCTTGAGCGGAAATCAACGTATTGATTTTGCTCTCGAGATTTTTAATCTTCAGGTTTTCACCTGAGTCTTCATCAGCATTCTCGTTACCACCCCCTGCATTGACGGGAGGATTATTGGCATTGTGAGCTTCCTCATCTTCCAGATCAATCTGGTTATGACGATTTGGCTCGCCTTGCTGGTTTGTCAGCGCTTGGATTTGCTGGTCATGCATTTCTCTCATACTCTGCATGGCCATCTGCATTTCGTGCTTGAAGCTCTCCTGCTGTTTAGCCATGGCTTCTTCGAGCATTTTGATCACTTGTTCGGCGCTTATCATCAGCGACTCGCGGGGTTGTCCCTCGCTGGATACTGTATTATCCGATAAGACCGCAGAGCAGGCATCCGATTCTTCATCTTATGAAGGAAGTCTTGTCCGAATCCTACTATAAGTTCCTTGTCTGATGGCTTCGGACTGCAGACGGGTTACACGCCGAGGTACTTCCGGAATTGACTCGGGATTCTCCTGTGTCGACGTCCCTTTGCTGGTCATATTCGTGGTGACCCTCAGAAATTCTCCATCTTCGACTACTCTTCTTCTTCGTCAGAAACGCCTAGGCCTTGGTTTTGGCGTTTCGGCACTGAGCCTTTCAAAAACCGAAACTCTTTCAGGGACCGCCTTGATGCAGTTGCACTCAGAAAATACTATCCGAATGAGTTTGGAACAGGGGCATTGAGTTTCCAGTCCTCGGAGACTCCTCTTCCTGATTTTCCTCACGCTCCCATCACGATAGTACAACTCATCGGTTTGAAGGTCGGAGTAACCTATCACGTGTCGCCACGATTTCTCAGGTATAACGTCATCGTCATCAGACGACAACGTTTCCCTCTGAGGGTGAACTGCCTTCTTAGGGCTCTCAAGAGTCACGCGCCTCGAGACATGCCTTTTTGGACGTGAAACTTCGATGCGCAAAGTAGTGCGCGCAGCTGCCTTGAGCTCCTTGTCATGTTGGAGGTGATGGCGACCCCCAGCGTGTTGAGTCGTTCGGGGCTTCTTCATCGGGCCCAAACGTTCTTGGACTGGAGCTTTGCCTCTCTCGTCGGGAATTGGACCGAGACGCTCCAAGACTGACTTTCTCATTCGGGATGATTCCGCGAGATCTCCCGGATAAGCTATTGGAATTACCGGCGACTTTGGTCGGCTCGCCGGAGGTTGAACCTGCTTCGAAGGCTGCACTGATTGTGCCTTAATCTGAATCGCCACTTCAGACTTCAGCCTCCAAACTTGACGGGTTGGTGGCGGCTTCTTGGCCACTTCCTTCTGTAGCCTTCTATGGGCCTCTTGGACTTGAGCCCGTGCCTGCGCTGACATTGTGCGGCGCTTGCGAATGCGCTCTTCAAGTGCCGAACGATTCCGTTTGACACGAACCCATTCGTTCGTTGGCGGCTTAGAAGAGCTGCAATTCATCGGTGGTTGAGGCTGTTTGTCTCTCCTGTTCTTCAGATCCACGTTATAGCGGATTCCATCTGTGGATTCCATCGCCTTCGTGAGTTCTTTGGCCAAACGTTGGCATCGCCTCTGACGGGCTCTCTTGGAAAGAGTAACGGAGGAATCGGCGGGAACAGGCTTAACCTGGTTGGAGGTTGGTGGAGCCTCACCTGATGCAACCATAGCATCAATCGGGGTGAGATCTTCGTTGGTATTCTCAACTTCTTCATACCAACGAACTTTTCTCCTGGAGGAGAACTTCTAGGACTTGCGAGGGGAGGTCGATCCAGACGAGGATGACAGATACTCCTCAAACTTCTGTTGGTCGAATTCGTACTCGACCTCCTCTTCGACCGGGATTGAGATCCGCGGCTGCGACGCATCGATCTCGGCAGCGAGTTCGGTGGCTCCCACTGTGGTCGCCAGATTGTTCGCGGGAGAAATCGTAGCTTTCATTGACGTCATTGTGCTCTTTGGCAATTGTTTGTCGATTACACAAAGATCCGGTATTTTTATAAGATTCGGTTACAATGAGATCAAAAGAAAATAAAAATTACAACTTTTTCCTTGTATGTCGAACGAATCATGAGCTCCTGTTTTACGGTCACTCGCTTTTGTGGGTTCTTTGCCTGCGCCGGGGTTTATCCGTGGACCACCGCGCGATCTAGATCCGGTCGGATCTACACGATATAACGGGTGTTATCTCATGAAGAAAATAACAGCCGAGGGGATCATTTCACCAAGAAAATAATAGCTCGTAGTAATCGAAATCGACCAAGCGAAATCGAGACTCTTCTCGAGATCAAAGGCCAAGCTTTGATCCGGAGGAAAACCGTGTAGATCTCAGATCTGATCTCTCTCGAACTCCTGCCTTATTTGGCGTGGATGATCGCTAAGAACCAGATCTGGAAGTCCAAGTCTTCAAAGTTGAAAATCCGAGGGTGAGTTCTCAATCCGGCAGAGTTTCGGCTCCAAAATTCCAACCTCCAAAACAATAAGCATCCAGATCTATTTATATGCTCTGAATTATGCCCGGGCACCTAGGTGGCTCGGGCACCTAGGTGGCTCGGTCACCTAGGTGGCTCGGCCACCGAGCCACCTCCAGGTGGCTCGGTTTTGGGCCACCTCTAGGTGGCTCGGTTTTGGTCGAGCCACCTTGAGGTGGCTCAGCCACCGAGCCACCTAGAGGTGGCTCGGTTTTGGCCGAGCTCTCCTGGGTGTGCCGTTGTGTCCGTTTTCCGGTTTCGCGGTTTATCCGAGTTTTATTGTTGATCTGGACTCTGATTTGGCAGTCCAGATCCTAATTTGGTAGTAAATCCGCTTCGGTGTTTGAATTCAAATCCGTCCCACAGTTGGATGACTCGTTGACTCACCGAACCGTTAACTTGATTCCGCACGCGAGTGGATGTATTCCGTTGTTCGCGTGCGGTTCGTTAGCCTCGTAGCCTCGTTAATCTGCTTCGTCATATCTCACTTAGCTTCGATGTTGCGGTCTAACGATTACGCTTAGATACATCGCCCGATGGTTTGTTGATTTGTTAAATCACCGTGCCAAGCTGTGTTAAGGGACCTATAAGCAGTTTTATACGCCTACAGCATTAGGGTGTAACAATTGGTATCAGAGCTTGGTGCTCTTTGATTTAAGGTTTAAACGTCTTGAGTTAAAGATCCAAGTTATCTTTTTGTACTAATCTAGTTTTAAGATTTATTGTATCTTGCTTGCATATTTTTATATATTATGGATATGCATAGTGCATCTTGTTAGGCTATGATCCTAATATTGCTACTTCATTCAATGCTTTTCCCCATGCCCAATGGTATTCTAGATTTAAAATATTTGTTAGATCTAGACATTTTGATTTATGAAAAATTATTAATAGTACATATGTTGTGCTCAAATTAGATAAATCTATTTGGAGCACAAATGATAAAAGAATGTTTGTTTTGAACAAGCTTTTGTTAGAGTTCTTGCTTAACACTTTTGATACATCTACTTCTAACAAATTTGCTTGTTTTGATAGTGTCTATACATTATGTAAACATATCGAGGCATATCATGGTGACTTAGAGGCGATTCAACAAGCTTTGGAGGATCCTGCTTCAAGTTATAAAGGAACTCCATCTTCTTCATACACACGACCACTAGGTGATAGCCCTAGTGTGGTATGCCAGTTCGAATCCTATAATAATTTATCTAGTGATGAACTTGTTTGTGCCTCTAAAAATTATTGCATGCCTACAACAATTTACATCATATCTTTTTAGATTTAAAAAACAAGCATATTAATTTAAAATCCGATCATGAGTTGCTAGGCTCCAAATTTGATGTCATTACAAAAGAAAATGTTATGCTTAAAAAAAACAATGACATGTTAATTTTGAAAAATAAAAAGTTAACATCATCTATAACTAGCTTAACTCATGAGAAAAACAATGCTATGTTAGAGGTAGAAGCTAGTAAAAATAAATTAGATACATGGGTAAATGATTATATTTTCTCTTCTAATAACAATGCTTGGGGACAAAATGATTAGTTGAATCTTATTAAGGAAAGCATATCATCTTTAGATTCAACCTTTAATTCATCCATTGTTAATCATAAGAAGCTTGTGGATATGTGTGCCAAGTCTAGTGCTAATAAGTCAAAATCATCCACTCATTATGCACACATATATAACAAAGTTTACAAATGTCCCATTTGCTGCCGAAAAGATCATCTAGCTAAATTTTGCTATGATGTACATAAACCTACAAACACTAATATTAATGCTCCTTGTGCATTTCATAAGGCCTCTTCATCACACACACACATGCACATGCACCTATTGTTCATCATAAGCATGCTCATGTGTTTAAGTGTGATTATTATGGTAGATTTGGTAATTTGGCCAAATTTTGTTTTGATTTGAGAAGAGTTTCTCGTTTGCAAAATAATTTCAAAGAACAAACAATTTTTTGCAAATGTTTCCCGTACATAAGTTTATGGTCAACAAAATCAAATGGGCCTCTTTCATTGTACTTATTGTAATCGGAAAGATCATTTACATAATTTTTACTTTGATCGTGTTCGTGCATCATATGCGCCCAAAAGGAATCATAACCCTAGGCTTTGAGCTTAAATGATAGGGGTCGTGTCCCTAAATCTTTTGGAACCAAGAATGCTTAGGTACCAAAATCTAACCAAGATTTTTAATATTTTTATTTTTTTATGATTTCTTGGTTTTTAAAAATGTGTTTTTGAAATTTTTGAAAATGAAAATAATATTTTTTGATGAATTCTTTTGTTTTCATGTTATTTGTTTTTGATTGTTATGAGAGGTTTGTGTTTGAGCCACCCTCGGATTTATTGAGTGTTTATTTCCCAAATCGTGTTTACCGGGTACTATATGTTTATATGGGTTGGAATAAGCTTAAGAGCTTGATATGCTTGTCTCTCTTGCCTTTTCTTTATCAAAAAATTATATCAAACCAAGATTTTTAATATTTTTATTTTTTTATGATTTCTTGGTTTTTAAAAATGTGTTTTTGAAATTTTTGAAAATGAAAATAATATTTTTTGATGAATTCTTTTGTTTTCATGTTATTTGTTTTTTATTGTTATGAGAGGTTTGTGTTTGAGCCACCCTCGGATTTATTGAGTGTTTATTTCCCAAATCGTGTTTACCGGGTACTATATGTTTATATGGGTTGGAATAAGCTTAAGAGCTTGATATGCTTGTCTCTCTTGCCTTTTCTTTATCAAAAAATTATATCAATTTATCTTTATGGATTTAAATCTTGATTTATGATTTCATTTGAGTGATTTGTTTTTATTTGAAAACTTTTTTTCATGATTCTCATGTTTTTCTTTCATTTGTTTTCATAAATCTATTTATATATAGTTTTTATGTTTTTGTATTGAGACATTTTTTCATATTGATACACCAATATGTGTTCTCATTATCTTTTTGTATGTGAGTTACATATTTTTCATCTATGCTTGCTCATATATTTGCCTTGGTGATTATTGCATATATTCCACAAGACATTTTGATAGAGGAAGCTTTTCCTTATATTTGGTTTTATACTCATCGTGCTTATAGGTAGGGGAAGCCTTCACTCTCTTCATTCTTTTATGGTGTTTTCCTTATTTTTGATGTTGCCAAAGGGGGAGAAACAAGTGGTTTCTGAGTATAATTATGAATATCGTGTTTTATTTGTAAATTTTATATACTCTTTGTGTAGATTGTTTGTCATTATCAAAAAGAAAGAGATTATTGGCCTCATGTTTATGAGCCTACTCCCTAATCTTGTTTTGATGATTACAAACAATTCCTAACAACATGTGTCGAGTATTTGTATTTGTTTTGTTAGGTAATCTGCACAAATAACTATGTTGGAGGTTGGATGGAATTACGCTATAACGATAACATCAAATGGAGGTTGGTGGAATATCGGAGTGAAGCAATACATTTAAAGTCAAGATTCAAAATCAAGCTTCATCCGTAACCAAGAAGAGCTTATTGAAGACCAATAGCTTTGGAAATTAGTTTAGGATTTATATTATGTGTGTTGATACTCTAAGCTTAATATCATATACACATACATTTTATTGGTATATATATATATATATATATATATATATACACACACACACACACACACACACACACACACACACACACACACACACATTTTAGTTTTTGGTTTTATCCACAAACAAAGGTTTTACAAATAAATTCCAAAAATTATTTGTACATGTTTATTTTCAATATGGATAAATGGTTTTTTGGTTTAGTAATATAAATATGAAACAAACACACATTTATACACATTTATATATTTCATATTTATCATTTTGTCAAAAGCATATATTATGCAAAAATTTATTTTTACATAATATTAAATTTTTAGTTTGTAGACTTCATAACAATATTTTACATCTTTTATTAAGACAATATAAACATTTTATAAGGTGTCAACATTATTTAAGTCAAAATATCGAAATCAAGTGTTTCATGTTTTCATGTTTTGACCAAGTTTTGCAAAATGATGATATTTTACAAATGGGAAGTATAAATTCAAAAATTCTTTTTGCAACATGTTTATTATCATGTTTAAACATTTCCCAAAGTTTTATATTTTTCTGAATTTAGTTGTTATTTTTAGAAGGAGTTTAAAAATCAGATTTACTGTTTAAAATAGGCTGATAATGTGTTATCAGTCGACTGATGCAAGGGTTCAGTCGACTGATGAAAATGCCTATAATCATCAATAGTTTCTGTTTCTTACTCAATCGACTGACCAATCGACTGATGAGTTTATCAGTTGACTGACGAGATCCGTCAATCGACTGATAAGCTATTAGTTGCTTGTAACGGTCAGCTCGTCAGTTAACTAATTCAGCTCATCAGTTGACCGACGCCTCTAACGGTTAGTTTTTCCAGCCTTTTGTATTTTTGTCTTTTTTCTGGGTTTTCTTGGTTTTGGGCTTTGGTTTTTATCCTATAAATACCCCTCAGTATTTCACTTCTGAAGATGATCCAAGAGAATTGTTTAAACAAGTTTAAGGGTGTTTTTGTTTGTTTTTACAAAGTTTGTTTGTGAAGAAATTTTCACAAGAGCTTGAGGAGATCATCAATTATGTTTGGGCATTCAACTCATCTCTCTCTCTCTCTCTCTCTCTCTTGTCATCATAGAGAAGTTTCCTTAAGCTCAATTCTAGCTATTTATTATTTTGATCATAATTTCCATAAGCTAGATTTTATATTGAGTTTATATTTGATTTTGATTATATTATTTGTTCACACACAACCTATTGAGCTTATTGTATTTGCATACATAGTATAATTTAGGGTTGTGGATTCGTGACTTAGTGAGTGAGCTTTCATTGTGTTCTCATCCATAGTAGAGAACAAATATTTGTTGTATTGAGCCTAATTGTGAGGATTCATATTGTATTACATAAGTACACCAAGAGTAGTGTAGAGGTGAGAGACATGATCAGTCCCAAGAGGAATAACGTCGGTTGTAAAGCCTAGTGAGAGGTAGTAATTCTGAGCACTTGAGGGAGACACGTGAGAGGCCAACACTTGAGGTGGTAGTTGTGTAGTTACATTGTGAGTTATTGTGAATGTTGATCGGTGAGCGTTGAAAACCGATATTGTGTGGTGTAAACGTTATTCGAGTGATCGTTGAAAACCCAGTTGTGTAGTGGATTCTCCCCGGGAGTGGGGAGCGGAGACGTAGGACAGAAGGTCCGAACTCCGTGATCATTTCATGTGTGTTTGAGTGTGCATTGGCATTCATTTATATTTGTGCTTATCGCTTATATCATCTTTGTCTCATTATTTAGTTTGTCCACTATCTTGTTTATATTGCTTTGTCTTTATATCACCCTTAGTTTCATATCCTTGCATATTAAGTGTTGCATATCTATTTTTTAGGATATTTGTTAATAAGTTTTTAATTTGTATTAAATCAGATTAGATTAGGATAAACCTTATTCACCCCCCCCCCCCTCTAAGGTTCTTTCCTAGTGGCATTTGGATCTAACACACAAGATGACCTAAAATGCCCAACGTGGGCTCAATATTTACATGGTGGCAGATACGAGGAAGGCCACAAGAAGAGCAATGGAGTTCGACTTCAGCTGCACCGCCAAAACCCGTAGAGCCCTAAAAACCTACTTGACAAATGGGTGCAACGGTAGATGAAGGCCATAATCGAGGGGGTGACAGTATATTAACACGAAATTTCTAGTATGATTGTAGACAGATTGTTCCCTCGATGGAGTTGATAGTGTTAGAGCACTGGGGATGTCATAGTCTTGGGCATACTTCTCTAAGTAGCTCGTAAGCACATCAATTTAAACTTTTGCAGGAGATCAATTCTGACCTCGTTACGAGTAGGCTAAGCGCTGGATGCCATCGAAAAAGTGAAGAAGAACGACCGGAGGAAAACTAACGCTTTTTGGTGGAAAAGAAGATGGACTTACATCGATGAAAATGGAAGGCTTGCTAGGGTTTACAAAACATAAAGAAAGGGGAAGGAGCAGACACACATACACACACACATAAGCGAAAGGAGCTAACTTGTGACACAAAATTGTTGGCTAACACTCTTTGTAGGACCGCTAATGGTTTTTAAAAACCAAAGTGACGTCTCGTCAAACCAAGCACTACTTTGTCAAAAATGTCGCATGATCTTGGTTGACATTAGAAACAACATATTATAGTTGTGTTCTGATAAGGACAATCCAAATCCATGAAGCATCAGATGGTTCATTCTCTCCTGAGCTCGGCTTCCCGAGTCTAAGCGAAAAGGGACCAACATTATACCCTGGAAATCTTCAAGCTTAATGTAATCTCGAGAAGTGGCCACATATAAAGACTAGCTAGTCGACTGACATGCATGTGAGAGCATGACCCGGGTATTTAGTCAACCGACCTGTTTCACGATTCACATCCAAGACGAAAGGCGCAATCGACTTGGAATCTGCTAAAAGCCCGCATCCGAGAAGAAAGACATTCCACCTTCGAGCACGAAACTGAGCATATTAAGCAGTGGAACAACCTGCCAACTTCGTCACACGCATTTAATGCATGACTAGTTAGCGCCCATGTTTCACCGCCCAGTCGTCATTGTCGTTACTATGATGTTAGTCATTATGACCTCCCTAGCCAGTGCCTTCAAAGCTCTGACCGCTCTAATACTTCAACTGCCTTATCATTTTTGCAAGGGTGACTCGTCCAACCAGTTGCCGACACGTGTAAAAGTATGCTGACCCATTACTGCACAAACCTGACCAAATTACCAACATGCCCTGATAAATCCCTTATAAATAATGGTAACTTCTACCATACAAAGGTACGCAATTTTACACACAAAAAGTGAACAAGACTAATACTTTGTTTTTCTTTATAGATTAATCATATTAGTCACTGACTTGAGTGTCAAATGGCACACCAGAGGAAATAACCTCCGGTACCTCTAACCTTTGCTACATGTGTAGGAAATTACAACTCAATATTTCTAACAGAAATGATCAGCCATCAAAGAAGATTAAGAAACCCCAAGATCATACTTATCTTTTCTTAATTACTTCTTAATTACACACCAATTTGCTGACACAAAAAATAATGTTTCATTTTCCCTGATGAAGAATCTCTATAGACACATTTCACTTTTAAAAGATATTTTTGATTTCAATGGGGTTAAGGAAAGTTAAGGAAAACTAGGTGAGAGAATGGAAGGAAAGGAAGGGAGTTCCCTTCCCCTTGGTTACACCCCAATTTGGGGAGTAACAAATTTTATACTAGTAAGGGGTGAACCAAGGGGAACTAGAGTGAATAACTTCACCTCCTAAATGTTCCCAAACAAGGTGAATGGTTCCCCTAACTTCCTTTCACCTTTATTCCCCTCAATCCAAACAATCCCTTAAGCTAAAGCTATTTTTGGGATGAATGAGCCTTATGTATGGAACCTAACATATCTCCTTACTTACTACTATAATAAAACGCACAAGTATTGTTCCTCAATTTTATTACACGGGCATATATCTCAAGATTCACTTATACTAAGTCCACAATATAAGCTTGCCTCATGACATTAATTTTTATCCATCTCCTAAAACTATTGGGTTTACCACTGTAGATAGCCACAACTCCATTCTACTTTATGATTATCCCCCTTTTCTAATTTTTACCAGTGTAAATAGGTAAAGCTCCATTCCATTTTCTTTTTCTGATAAATCTATTGAGTTTTTACTGTTGATAAGCATAGACACATCCAATAATTTAGTATTATTATTATGCTTTACTAAACCGCTATAGTTCTCTAGAACTCACAATCCCCCTAATGATTTTTTCGTTTGGCCCCAAAACCCGTTCACATTTATGAGGCACGTCATTACTAGCTCTTCCCCTTCTCAAAAAAAAAATGTGGAACGAAATGCTAGGATGGCTTTAGTGAGGGTTGTGATTTATTTCATCTTGAGTACAGATAATGTGAGCTTTGATTGGTGGGAGCGTTGTGGTCTTGCACTCTGTCCTGCTCCCGAAGGGATTAGTGGTGATGGGTGTCCTCTTCTATGAGTTTTTTTTTTCTTGGATTTTTAATGCTTTTTATATGGTTTTCTTTCCACTTCAAAATGCTTTTGGTTTGCGAAGTTATGGGTTAACATTTTTTTTCTCGCTAGGCTTCAGATGTTTTATCTATCTCCAAACACTAATGTGTCTACCACTGTAGATAGCTACAACTACATTACATTTTATGATTTCCCCCTTTTCTAATTTTTACCACTGTAGATAGCTACATCTCCATTCTATTTTCTAATTTTTCCCCCTTTCTGGGTTTTTTAAATTATGCTAATTAATATAGACAAAGTTCTAACTATATATAGAAACAACTCCGTCCTTACTTCTTATTTTTCTTATGATATTTATGATAAAGAAAGTTAATTTTACATGCACTAACTTAAGGGCTAAAATTAATCATGGGGAAATTCTAAGGACACCCGCGAGTTTTAACACTCGCGTTCTAATTGGTTAGGGTGCAGGGTTGGTATAGGGTTTGTGGTATAGGTTGCTAGGGTTAAAAACGATTAACTTGGATTTATGGGACACGTGCCCCCTACCAAAGCAAGTGATAGCGCATTCACATTGGACGAGTGCCACTAGCATTCCTCTTAGGGGAAATTGGTTCTAGCCCCCAATTTCCATACAACTATTCCATCCCCTCCCAAGAATTTTTTAACGCTCTCAAAAATTCCCAAAAGCAAACCCATAATTCATTGAGCCCCCAAAACACAAAACTTAAGAGTTTAAAACATGTGAAGACCATAATACCATTTCTCTCTTTTTTTTCATGATGTTACTGTAATGATTTGAAATGGATTTTGGGGAGAAAAAAATTCTAGTTCCCTCCAAATTTTTTCAACGACGTCGACATTGGTGGTGAAACTTTCCCGTCGTTCGTTCATGAGGCGAAGAAAACTCCGATCATGAAGACGGTGATGATGGTGATGATGGTGATGAGGAGTTGCGTCAACAACCCCCTTAAGTTTACATATTGTTGTATTTTTTTAAAATCGATGACTTAAGATTAAAATAGAGTATGTAAATTTATATATTATTGTTATTTAACTATAATAAGTTTATTGTTAAGCTTACGTGTTGGTTGTGAAAGAAGGTTACGTGTTGGTTGTGAAGGATACACGTTGGTTGTGAAGGGGTTACGCGTTGGTTGTAAAGGTTACACATTGGTTGTGAATGTTACAGGTTCATTGTGAAGGATATGAGTTCGTTGTGAAGATTATGGGTTGGTTATGAAGGATACGTTGGTTCGGAAGGTTACGAGTTGGTTGATAAGGTTACAGGTTGGTTGTGAAGGATAAGCGTTGGTTGTGAAGGTTACGGGTTGATTGTAAAGGATATGCGTTAGTTGTGGAGGTTATGGGTTGATTGTTAAGGATAAGCGTTGGTTGTGAAGGTTACGCGTTGGTTGTGAAGATAACCTTCACAATCAACTCCTTACCGAGGTTCACAACCACCCCGTAACCTTCACAACCAACCCGTGACCTTCATAACCAACCTGTAACCTTCACAACCAATATGTAACATTCACAACTAACCCGTAACCTTCCCAACCAACCCGTAACACTTTCACAACCAACCCATAACCTTCACAACCAATCCGTAACACCTTCATAACCAATGCGTATCCTTCACAATCAACTTGTAACCTTCAAAAACAACACGTAGCCTTCACAACCAATACGTAACATTCACAATAAACCCGTAACATTCACAACCAATGTAACATTCACAACCAACGTGTAACCTTCACAACTAACCCGTAACACCTTCACAACTAAGGCGTATATATCATTCACAACCAACCCATAAAAAACAACACGTAACCTTCCTTCACCACCAACTCATAAGTTTAACAATATACTTATTACAGTGAAATAACAACAATATATAAATTTACATACTCTACTTTAATCTCAAGTCATCGATTTTAAAAAAAATTCAAAAATATGTAAACTTAAGGGGGTTGGCGACGCAACTAGTCATCACCGTCTTCATGATCAGAGTTTCCTTTGCCTCATGAACGAATACCGGGAAAGTTTCACCGTCGATGTCGACGTCGTTGAAAACATTTGGAGGGAATTAAAATTTTTCCCCCTAAAACCCATTTCAAATCATCACAGTAACATCATGAAAGAGAGAGAGAGAGAGAGAGAGAGAGAGAGAGAGAGAGAGAGAGAGAGAGAGAGAGAGAGAGAGAGAGAGAGAGAGAGAGTATTATTGTCTTCATATGCTTTAAACTCTGGGGTTTTGTGTTTTGGGGGGTTAGGGAATTATGCGTTTGCTTTTGGGGGTTTTGGGAGCATTGAAAAAGTATTGGGAGAAGGTGGAATAGTTGTAAGGAAATTAGGGGCTAGAAGCAATTTTCCCTTCCTCTTAACCATGAGTTTCATATGGTTGTGGCCCCATAAATTTTATTTGTTGGAAACTAGGTCAAATAGAAGTTAGTGACTTTTCAGAGGCAAAGGTACATGTTAGATTATTTTGCTGCAACATTTTAAGCAAGAGGCTTCTCTTTTATACCTACACAATTAGAGAAAGAACTAGGACTTATTTTCCCCATCCACTCTTCACTCCCTCAACTCTGTACTATCGCCCTCTCCTCCCCGTATCTCCCCTCTTAGATTGTAATTAGCAGTGTGGTGTAATCATGCACGATTTGATGGATTCTCTATTCTATTGTCGATTGCATCCGATGGTACCGAGTTTTTCCCTTTTATTTGGCACTTGAACTCAAGTTCTTCCTCCTCTTCTATTCCTTCTCATGGTAATTCTTCTTCCTTCTTCTTTCTTTATTTTACTTTTTTCACCGTAAGTTTACATGTTCTACTACCAATTTTTGCTATTTTTTCTTTCTTTATTTTGCTATTTTTTCTCTTAATTTTACACTCTCTAGTACCAATTTTGTCCACCCAAAAAAGCCTTTTACCTTTGGAAAAATATGTTCTCTATTCTATTTTTTTTTCATACACAACAGACATGGATTTGGTTGCACTTAATCTTGTCAGCTATGCTTTTACATTTTTCTTTGTTTTAGGTATTTCTTGCTAGCATTCTATATCATGTTCTTGAGGATTCTCTATTCTATTGTCGATTGCATCGGATGGTACCGAGTTTTTCCCTTTTATTTGGCACTTGAACTCAAGTTCTTCCTCCTTAATTCTCTTCTATTCCTTCTCATGGTAATTCTTCTTCCTTCTTCTTTCTTTATTTTACTTTTTCCCCCGTAAGTTTACATGTTCTACTACCAATTTTTGCTATTTTTTCTTTCTCTATTTTGCTATTTCCCCCTTAATTTTACACGCTCTAATACCAATTTTGTCCACCCAAAAAAGCCTTTTACCTTTGGAAAAATATATTCTCTATTCTATTTTTTTTCATACACAACGGACATGCCTTTGGTTGCACTTAATCTTGTCAGCTATGCTTTTACATTTTTCTTTGTTTTAGGTATTTCTTGCTAGCATTCTACATCATGTTCTTGAGGATTCACGTAGTCTTTAAACTTATATTTAATCTTATATATATTTTTAGAGGATTTTGACATAATGGACACTTCCTCTTGATCCCTCCTAGGTTGCACGTAACCACCAAAATCGTTCTTATGTCTAAGTAATTTTAGTTGACTCTCTGATTCTCATGGGTTGCATTATTAATGCAAAATATTGTGCTTTCTGGAAAAAAAATAGTGTTTATTTTACTCTCATGTGGTTTTTATTGCTAAATTAGAAGTAAGGTTTATTTTAGGTATAACATGTTTTTGATTTTAAGTAGTAACAAAGGATTCACTAGATATTACTAGAACTTCTCCATCCATCCCATTGTCAATAATTCAATTAAAATTTCAATAATGCATTAGTAACATTTGATGCAAACAGGGATAATTAGACTTTGATTGTCGCTTCTTTGACTTTAAATGGTGTTTTTTTCAATTTTGTGAAAGATTTTCATGCATGCGGGTTTTAGTCCTGAAGTAGAAGTTTGTTTACTTTAGGTTTAATTTGGTCTGAAGTGTAGGTAAAAATTGGGGATTTCAATAGAATTTACGAAAAATTATCTTCACATTTCATTTTCAGCAATGCATTAAAATTTTTTAACAATCACGTTTGCATTAGGGGATTTTTCACAGAAATCATCTTAAAAATAGGCCAATTGTACGTAACTCATCTTCCGATATTAATCTATTCATAAACCGCCTTTAAAGTGCATCCAAGTCAAAATTGCACTATAAACTTTAAAAAAAAAGTTTAAGGAACGTGCGTTGTATAATAATAGGAGCTAAATACTAACAAAAAAATTGAGTTAGCTGCTTTGAATATGAGTTTTTAAAGGTAATGTTAAAATTTTAGTGAAATTTTTGACTGCAAGGTGAGTAATTGCAACAAAAACCCACTTTAAATGCTACATTTCCTTTGTTATTTTGTACAAATTTATCACATGTCAGTTCTCATTCCTGAAATGGGAGTGACTTTTATAAGTAAGATTGGTTTTTGGTATTAAGTGGAAATTGAGAGACCAATATAATTGACGACGCATAAATGTATACCTCTAGAGTTGGAAGTGCACAACCACCAAGTTATAGTATAAAAAACTATTTATCCCACGAGGAAGGTGTTTGTAGGAGAAAATCAAAACCGGTTCTTATGTTATATGTGTGGCAATTAGGAGTGACGGATGTGATTGTAGAGAGAGAATGAGAGTAAGAGTGATTGTAAGTAAATAAAAACAAAACAAGATTGATAGTGAAGAGATAAATAGTGAATGTGATAAAGTGTAAGCGTAAACAAAACTAATAAAAAGGAAGAAATAAAGATGAAGGAAATAAAATCAAGAAACAAATGAGAGAAAAATAAAGAATAAAGACAAAAATAAAGAAAGTAAAAGATGGATGATTCAATTAGAGATATGAGCAATCTAGAACTGAATCTACTAGCTCGTTTCATGTAATTTCTAGAGTTCCCACAAGTACTAATTCCACATCCTTAAAAAAAGGCAATTTCCTAGAGGTTTCTAGCCTCAAGGCGAATCAAAGAAAGGAAAAATAAACAAAAATAAAAATTAATCCCAAGAGGATTATAGCCTCAAGGTGAATAGTGTAAGAAAATAAAATCTAAACTACAAAATAAATTGTAAGAAATAAACGCAAGAATTTAAAGCAAGAAAGTAAAGACATGAAAGTAAATCTTATCTATTAAGCATGAAAATAAATATAAGGCAAGAGGGTTCTAGCCTCTTGGCTATTTAAGCAAGAAAAAAAATTAAATTTATTAACAAAGAGAAAATTTACATCCCAAGAGGGTTCTAGTCTCAATGTGATAACAAATATTCCTCTTGATTTTCATCTTTATCTCACATTCGTCTTCGTAATCAAGCAAAGAAAAGAAAAGAAAAATATGAAGAGGTGAAAATATTTCTTTATGAATTGCAGCAAAAAGTTACAATTTGAAAGATCTTCTTAATTAAAAGTAACTCTCTTCTCCAAAAGGAGTTTTTACAAAATATTTCACACCTTAACCTCTCACTCCATATCCCTATTTATAGCCTCCATCAATGAATGAGAGCCCTTGGATTAAACTCGCTTCCCAAGTTAATCAATTTCATTCTTTAAATCATAACTGCACATTTGGTATCGATACCCCTATCGATGCAGGTATCGATACCCCTATCGATGCAGGTATCGATACTAGTATTGATATTTGTATCAAAAATCTGACTTGGCAGATAGCTTCGTCTCATCGAGATAGATAATTTTCATATATTATATGTTAAATTTCGCCTTCCGGATTGGAAGATATCGTTATTTCTTTGCGGCTAACCATCTTTGAATATGATTTATTTTCATATTGGATTTTTTGTATTCTTCGACTTCTATAAGCTTCTTGGCTTGACCCTGAGCTTTAATAAAAGGTTACAAAATGAGGAAATTTATGTTTTTTGGACTTTTATTCATTATTTCTTCATTAACCTGTAAATTAAGATAAAAATAATTATTAGTAGTATATTTATTCATGGAAAATAGATAACGAGGGTATAAAATTATAATAAAAATATGATTATCAATAATCAATAATATATAAAAACGTTGCTGGCCTTCTTGTTTTGATGATGTTTAACAAACATCTTACTACTAATATTATTTGTCTAGTGTTTGTGTTTTACTATTTATTGTAGATAAACAATATATTAGAGGATGGATGGAATTGCGCTTCAACGATCATACCCAATGGAGGTTAGAGGAATTGTGGAGTGAAGCCTATACAATTCAAGTTGAAGATCCAAGTTCAAGCTTCATCCGCAATGTGTACCAAGTCAAACTTATTGAAGATCAAGATCAAGCTTGGGTAACATGAGTTTAGGTTTATATTTTGTGTGTTGGTACTTTAAGATCAATCATATATACACACACATTATATAGGTTTCCTTATATATATATATATATAATATATTGGGTTACATGTATATATAGTTTCATATATACATATATGTTTGGTTTCTATGTATATATATAGTTATATATATACATACATAGTTTTGAGTTTTCATGTTTATAAATATGAGATTACATATTTTATATTTATTATTATGTTTTGGTTTAACTATATAGATATGAAACAAATATACATTAATATATATCCTCATATGTTTCATACTCTATTATGTTTAATTATATATTGCGTAGAATATGCAATTTTGTGATAATATTGATTTCTTAGTACATGGACTAAACAATAATGATATACATCTTCTATTAAGTCTATATAATCATTTTATATTGTTTCAAAACATAGTTTAGTCAAAATGTCAAAACATGTATGTTTAGTTTTCATGTTTTTAGACTATTTTGAAAAATGATAATATTTTACAAATGTGAAGTATAATTCTAAAAATTCTTTTTATAACATGTTCATTTACATGTTTATAAACATTCCCTAAAGTTTTATAATTTTTAGAATTTATTTTCTATTTTTAAAGGCACTTCAAAGTTGAGTTTTTTCTGTGCATTTCAGGTTTGTGCACATATAAGTCGACTCATAAGTTGACTTATGAAGTACAGTCCAGTTGTATTTTTTCTTCTGCTGAGTTGACTCATATAAGTCGATGCATAAGTAGACTCATAAGTCGACTTATCAGAGAGCCGTTGCACAGTAACAGCTAGTTTTTTGTTTTGTTTGTTTTTGGGTTTTTGGTCTTTTTGCTTGGGTTTTGGCTAATGTCTTGGGTTGTTATAAATACCCCATTGCATTCAACTCTTCTAATAACTAAGAAAATGTTTTAATCAAGTTTAACAAGGATTTAAGTTTTGTTTAAGTGTGTTTAAAAGCTTTTAAGCATTTTCGAGTTTGAGTTTATGAATTCAATTCCACAAGAGCTTGAGAAGATCATCTATTAGAGTTTGAGCAATCAACTATTCTCCCTCCATCTCTTGTCATCTATTAAGAAGTTTTCTAAACTCTTTTCTAGCTTTATATTTATTTGTTTGATTATCATCTTATTAAAGCTAGTTTTATATTGAGTTTAGATTTGATTAATCTCATTGTTACACACACCCACTTGAGCTTATTGTATTTGCATTCATAACATATTTGGGATTGTGAGAGATAGTAACATTGAGTTGTGCCTAATTGAGTTCTCACCTTGTTTAGAGAACAATCATTTGTTGTGCTTAATTTGTGAAGTTCACTTTGTAATACACTTGTACACCGAGAGGAGTGTGTGGTGAGGACAGAGTCGATACCGAGAGGAGTGGCATCGGTGGCCTAGTGAGATGTGATAATTCTGAGCACTTGAGGGAGTCGATACGTGAGGACCAACACTTGAGGCTGTAGCTTGTGTATGTACTTTGTGAGGATTTGTGAGAGTTGTCGGTTGACTTGATAAATGAGTGTGTAGAGTTTTCGGTTAGCTAGAAAACCGAGTGTGTAGAGAAGTTTCGGCTTTTAAACCGAGTTGTGTAGTTGATTCTTCCCGGGAGTGGGGAGCGGAGACGTAGCACGGAAGGTCCGAACTCCGTGATCATATTGCTTGTTTGAGTTTGGCTTGGCACACTTATATTTGTGAACATCTTTATTGCCACTCTCTCATTGTTTATTTCATCCTGTATATTGTTTATATCTTCTTTCACCATTGTGTTAGTTTCATATCCTTGCATAGTTATCTTGCTATATATCATATTTGCTAAGATATTTGTTAGTAAGTTTTAATTGGTATTTAAATCGGATTAGATTAGTACAAACCCTATTCAACCCCCTCTAGGGGTTCTTTCATAGCGATCTTAGGGTCTACAATTGGTATCAGAGCTTGGTGCTCTTTAATTTAAGTTCTAATCGCCTTGAGTTAAAGATCCAAGTTATCTTATTTTTATGCTAATCTAGATTTTTAATTTTATTGTTATCTTGCTTGCTTATATATATATTATGGATATGCACGGTGCATCTTATTTAGGTTATGCCATCAATACTGCTCCTAGATTAGATAATTTCCCTTATGCCTAATGGTGTATTAGATTTAAACTTTTTGTTCGATCTAGACACTTCGATTTATGAGAAATTATAGATGATGCTTATATTGTGCCAACTTCGGAGAAATCTATGTGGAATAAAAATGATCATCGTATGTTTATCATGAATAAGGTTTTGTAAGAATTTTTATATAATGCGTTCGATTCATCTATGTCTAACAAGCTTGATTCTTTTGATAGTATTTTCATATTATGAAAACTTATAGAAGCACATCAAGGGAATTTGGAGGCGATCCGACAAGCTTTGGAGGATTCCGCTTCTAGTTCATGTGAAGCTTTATTTTCATGCACACGACCACTAGGCGATAGCCCTAGTGTGGTAAGCGAGTCTGAATCCAAATATGATTTATCTTTTGATGAACTCGTCTGTGCTAGTGAAAAATTATTGCATGCCTATAATAAATTGCATAAAAATTTTATTGATTTACAAAGCAAGCATGAAGGTTTAAAATCCGATCATGAGAAGTTAGCTTCTGAATTTGATATCATTTCTCAAGAGAATAATGCTCTTAAAGAAAATAATGATATGCTAAATTTTGAAAATAATAATTTAAAATTGGATATTGCTAACTTGACTCATGACAAAAATAATATCATGTTAGAAGTAAAGAACATAAAAATTGATACTGCTTCCTTCATGCTGCCACGTTCACCCAAACCTGTAATGATGTGCGTATTCTTAATGACAACCGCACCGGCGACTTGATCATGTTGCTGGATGACATGCTTAACCACCAAACAAAGATCCCGACTGAGTGGCACACCTCCATACGTAAAGTTGGTCAGAAATTTGATAGTGCTACTGAAGTTAGATTAGCACTTCAATACTATTCAATTGCTAAACAGTTCGAGTATGATTTTTATCACAATGAACAAACGTGCATAAGAGTCTATTACCGATTCAAGCACACACATGGTTGCCCTTGGATGTTGTTTGCTTCCCCGCTCAGAAATTTGTCTATCATGTCCATAAAGAATTTTGAATCTACCCACACTTGCGGTCAACATGGAGCAAATACTGGCAACTGAAGGGCATCAAGGAAGTTCATTGCTACCCAAATACAAGTTGTTTTGAAGGTTAGGCCAGATCTTCATACAGTTGATATCAAGAACGACATGCTCTCTAATTTTGGCATCAAGATTAACTACAGTAAAGCGTGGTGGGGCAACGAGACAGCTTAACAGGACCTCTTCGGTGACGATGATGAGGCTTACGATTCACTGAGATGGTCCTTATCTTTTTTATTCTTCTGAAATCACTCTTACGTTTTGGTTGCTAACTATACGTAGTAGTTGTTAAAGTTGTTGGTTCGATATTAAGTATACGGGTTGGTTGTGAAGTTTGAAGATCAGTTGTTATGGTTATGAATCCGTGGCTAAATCTACTACTTACATTTTGGTTGCTAACTATACGTATTAGTTGTTAAAGTTGTTGGTTCATCGTTAAGTATACGTGTTGGTCGTGAAGTTTGAAGATCAGTTTGTATGGTTATGTCTCGTTGCTAAATGTACTGCTTTGTTGTTATATTCATGCAAGTATGAATCCATGATGCATGTAACTAATCCTGAGAGTCGTGTTGTTATTAATGCTGATGACGGGAGGTTCAGGCGATTGTTCATTAGTTATAATGCCTGTATTGAAGGGTTCATTATTGGGTGAAGGCCTCTATTGTTTTTGGATGGAACATTTATTAAAGATCGTTACAGATGCATACTACTTAGTTTCACTGGGTATGACGGTAACTAGGGAATATTTCCCCTTACTTATTACGTATGCGACCAAGAGAATGAGGTTAACTGGAAATGGTTCTTACAAGGATTATGGGCATTACTGTATGATAAGGAAAATCCTTACCAACCTCTACATCGACTGGTAATGATTTCCGACGTCGACAAGGGTATTAGGGCAGCAATCGAGGAATTCTTTCCAGATGCATTCCATTCAAGGTGTGTTCTACATCTAGTCAAGAATTTCAAAAAGAAGATGAAGGATTTTGGGAACAAGGCAAATGTCGCGACTACGTTGGGCGAGCTGTTACAATCTACGGCTTATAAGTTCACAATATCTGAATGGGATAATGATATAAAAGAATTGGCAGCGATTAATCACAGGGCTTACATCACTGTAATGGAATACTCCTCGGAGAGATGGGCAAACACGTATTTTCTTGGTATAAGGTAAGATAGCTTGGTTTCAACGTTATTTTGTTACAGCACCGTTATAGTTATTTAGGTTAGACTTATCCTACAGTTTTCTGTTAAGGTTAGATTTTTATTGTTATGGTTAGAATTATTCTGCTAGGGTTTAGTTGTTAAGTTTAGAATATTTGTTGTTAAGGTTAGGCCTTTAATATTTAGTTTATGGTTTTATTGTTAATGTTAGTATTTTGTTGTTAAGGTATGGCCATGTTACTTCAAACGTTACTGAGTCCTTCAACAGCTGGATAAGAAAGGCACGATTGTTACGAATCTCACATTTGGTTGAGACCATACGGAAGAAAATAATGGAGCGCATGCATGAAAGAATGCTAGTGGGTCAGAAATGATCTGGATACTTATGCCCGAAAGCGGAGATGGTGCTATATGATAATATTCAGCATGGTAGCTGCTTGGCGATTAAACATTCAACGGAAGATATTATGAAAGTCGAGTCCAATAAAACTTGCCGTTTAGATTTGAAGAATCAGACTTGTTCTTGCAGGTTTTGGGACATCACCCGCATTCCTTGCAAACATGCGTGCATTGCAATTACATGGATGAGATGAGAAATTTATCAATATTATGATTGCTACATGACTGTTGATGTATTCAGAGCAAGTTATGCACCGATCATCTTTCCCATCCCAGATTACGAGAAGCGCTTTGTACAGCTAGAAGAGTGAGTGTTAAAGCCTCCTCTCACCAAAAAAAAATCATAGCAGACCATGCACTAGACGAATAAACAACAGGTTGCTAAACACTCGTCCTGTAAAATGCTCTCGATGCAACGTGGAGGGTCACAATCGTGCAACCTGTAACGAGCCTATATAGTTTAGCGTTCTATTGTCATGTATATGGATTTGTTGTCTTGTATATTGTTACAAGTGATAAGGTCATGGCTTGGTTGTTAAGGTTACTATTTGGTTGTTAAGTTTATGACTTATTTGTGGAAGTTTTGACTTGGTTGTCAAGTTTATCGATTGAATGTTAAGTTTACTATTATCCACTTGCACTTGGTTGTCAATGTCACCGATTGTTAAAATTATCAAGTATATCGTTAAAATTGTTAAGTTTATGGCTTGGTTGTTAAGGTTATTACTTGGTTGTCAAGTTTATCACTTTAATGTTAATGTTACTAGTATTCACTTGCAATTGGCTGTCAAGGTTATTGAGATATTTTTTATTTGACTGCTTTCAATGCATTTCATAGTTTTCAAGGCAGTAGAGTTATATCATCATCCCTCGGATTGTTCCAATACAGAACCGGCCTATATAACCTTTCTCCTCATGTTTACATCTTCTTTATCTTCCCATCACCGTCACTCTATTTGTCCTTACTATTTTCTAGATCATCCTAAGCTCTCCCCTCTCCAATCTCATATACCAGAAGATCACGACTAGCCCTCACGCTGATGAAGTCATCTTCAATATTTTCGGGTTCTGACCATATAATAGCATCAATCTTTTTTGAATATTATTACATTTATCTATTCCCCATTGTCATTTTCTCCATGTTCCATCAGATGAGCTTGAATAGCAATGGCTTTCTCTAAAGAGCTTTCCGTAAACTTAACAGGTTGCTGGAAAGCTCTTTGGTGGAAGCCATTTATATTCAAGCACAGTTTATGGAACTTAGAGAATTGACAATGGGGAAATAGATAAGGTTATTAGCATTCAAATGGTTAATACTATTATACAGTCAGAATCCAAGAAATCTCCACTGTAACGAGCCTATATAGTTTAACATTTTATTGTCATACACATGGATTTATTGTCAAGTATATAGTTACAAATATTAAGGTCATGGATTGGTTGTTAAGGTTACTAGTTGGTTGTTAGGTTTATCGATTGAATGTTATGTTTACTGTTAAGTCCCTTACTGTTATTCACTTGCGCTTGGTTGTCACAGTCACCGGGGTATATTCTCTGCTACTGCATTCAATGTTCCTCCTAGTTCCCAAGGAGGAGAGTTAATATAACCTGGACTCCTACCTATCCCCACATCCCACGCGGCAACATCACCATCCCTTCGCCTATTCAACTACAGGATAGCGCAGATATCCTTTTGGCGTAATCTTTCCTCGATCTTTCTATCGCCGACTCTCTGTTGACCCTCTATCCTTTATATGTGAAGCTCGAGCTTATACCCTCTCCCTAAAACCTTCAAATTCTCCTTTCGTCATTAACCAGAAGATCAACACTAATCCTCACACCGATGAAGGTCATAGCGACAAGGTTTGCGCACACTGATGAAGATCTTGGATATCCCTCACGCTGATGAAGACGTTATCCCTCTATGTGTTTGCTCTTAGTTTCATTAGCTGTGAGTGAATGTATGTGGCTTTCTCCAAAGAGTTTATACATTAACGCCCAGTTATGATTCATAAGTGCCTAGAATACAATCAATTCAGATGGGTCATGCGTGAATCATATGGGAAGGCATGTAAATACTGGTGGAGATAGCCCTCTGGCTTACGTTAACACTGTATAGCTATACAGTGTAAACGTAAGCCAGAAGACTATCTCCACCAGCATTTGCATGCCTTCCTAGGTGCTTCACGTATTGATCCATCTGAATTTATTATATTCCACGCACCTATGAATCTTAACTATCTTGTTATTGTAGAAGCTCATTAAAGGGAGCCAGTTATATTCACCCACGGTTATGGAACTTAGAGTAGAAACACAGGTTGTACAAGCAGTTGTCATCGTGTTGTTGATCTTAGGTATTTGTTGTTTAGTTTACGTGGTTGTTGATAAGTTTATTTGTTTGTTGTTAAGGTTGTAGCATGATTGTAAAGAAAATCATTGCTTGATACAAGGTTATTTTGTTCACTTTATCGTTTTATTGTAAAGATTATGGACTGGATGTCAAATTTATTGACTGGTTGTTAATCTTATGGATTTATTGTGAAGTTTGGCGTTGTGTTGTTAAGCTTATGGATTGGTTTGATGTTTAGATCTTAGGTTGTTTTGTTATGTATAGCGCTTTTTAGTTAAGCTTATGGATAGGTTGCTAAGTTTAGCGCTTTGTTGTCAAGCTTAGCCTTTTGGGCGAATGTTCGCCCTTGGTTGTCAAAGTTTTGGCCTGACATTAAATGTATACCCATAGTTTTGGTCTGAGAGACTATCACTTGTCTGTTACTGTCAAGGTTATGTGCTGGTTGTCAAGCTTACCGATCTTTTGTGAACTTTGGCGTTGTATTGTTAAGATTATGGATTGGTTGCTAAGGTTAGCGCTCTGTTGTTAAGCTTATGGAATGGTTGCTAAGTTTAGCCCCTCATTGTCAAGTTTAGCGCTCTGTTGTTAAGCTTATTTGTT
The DNA here is from genome assembly GCF_001876935.1 of Asparagus officinalis. Lineage (NCBI taxonomy): Eukaryota > Viridiplantae > Streptophyta > Magnoliopsida > Asparagales > Asparagaceae > Asparagus > Asparagus officinalis. Next base: position 34,981,138 of record NC_033795.1, read on the forward strand.
TGTTGTTAAGTTTCTTGTTGCATGATTGTAAAGATATTTTTTGTTTTAAGGTTGTCCTGTACAAGTTTATCATTTTATTGTTAAGATTATAGACTGGGTGTTAAGGTTATGTGTTGGTTGTCAAGCTTTCCGATTTATTGTAAAGTTTGGCGTTGTGTTGTTAAGCTTATGGATTTGTTGCTAGGGTTAGCGCTCTACTGTTCTTCTCTTGCGCGTGGCTAAGGTTACAAGGTTGTTGATAAGCTCTTTTTTTTATTTGTTAAGGTTGTAGCATGATTGTAAAGAAGGACGTGGCTAAGGTTACAAGGTTGTCTTGCTAAGTTTATCTTTTTGTTGTTAAGATTATGGACTGGCTGTCAAGGTTATGTGCTGGTTGTCAAGCTTACCGATCTTTTGTGAATTTTGGCATTGTATTGTTAAGCTTATGGATTGGTTGCTAAGGTTAGCGCTCTGTTGTTAATCAATGGTTATCAAGTTTAGCCTTTTAGTTGCCAAGGTGATCAAGAGAAAAAAATTTGATTTCTCTCTACATTAAATGCATTCCATAGTAGATTATGTTCCCAAGATAGGTAGTATTATCACCTGGCTCCTTGCTATTCCCAGCCACGACGCGGCAATTACCCTCTTCCCTTCGCCTGTTCAATGACAAGACCATATGACGCAACCATCAATCTTCCCATCACCGCCATTCTTCACGTCAGGCTAAGAACAAGATAAAACCCTTCTCTCCCTATCCCAACCTCATTATCAACCGGGGCATATCTCCTAAACCAGAAGATCATGTCTCACGATGATAGCGCGTGTATCCATTGCCATGGCTCGGGGCATATCTCCCGGGATTGTCCTCATGGTCTAAGAGCAAACGCCTCTCCACGGTTGCTCCTCGTGCCAGATAACATCGCCAGCAACATTCAGGAGCTTTCTACCTTCGCTCTTCTCACGGTTAAGGTAGGTCTGCAATCTTTGGAGGAGCTCAGAGAGATGCTAGGGTATCGCTTCAACGTCTGGGATTGGACCTATGAGATCAAGCGGGTATCTCGAAATAGATTCATGGTTAAATTCCCTTCTGATGAGCTACTAGATCAAGCCATCGAGCTCAGTCTTGTAAATCTTGGGTCCTTCGTGGGCATATTCAGGCTTTGGAGGGAGGACCTCAGGCTAAGAACATTGTCCAACCCCATGTTTACGTGAGTCCGCCTCTTCAATCTCCCCTACTACCTCTGGGAGTGGGAGTTCCTTCAATCAATGTTCGAGGGCATCGGTCAATGCGTGTACTGCTCCGCTGATGTCATCACGAAAACAAACTTCAAAGACTGCAGGGTGCTGCTAGAGATTAGGGAATATTCGGATATCCCTAAGAGGATTAGGTTTCATTACACCTCTCCCATATACCTTCGTTTGATGGTCTGTAGCTCTCTCATCTCACCAGGTTCCATGCGATAGGGTGCTCTGGATATCGGGGCTGTGCCCGGCTGTAACTCAATACAGAACTCAACCTCTCTCACAGGAGGTAACCCATGTATGTCCTGAAAGACATGCTGAAAATCTAAGACAACTCTAGTCTCACATATATCCACACTCTGATCCCGAAGCATCACCTCCTCGATGTACACCAGTAATGACTCCGCAAACTGGTTCCCATGAGAGGTTGCCACAACTAACTCGGACCCATCAGACGCTCGCAACTTGACTTTTTTTGCAAAACAGTCGATACTAACATGGTAGGAAGATAGCCAATACATACCAAGAATCACATCGAATTCAGACATATGCAACACGATCAAATCAATCGCAAACTCAGAATCGTCCAAGCTGACGATGCATCTCCTACAAACATTCTCTAACAAAGACATCTCTCCCAACGGAGTAGATACAGATAAAGGAAAATCTAACGGCTGAGCTACAAGCTGAAGTCTAACCATAAAATCATAGGAGATAAAAGAATACAAAGCGCCAGAATAAAAAAGAATACGTGTTGGAAAGGATTTCACACGAAATGTACCTTCCACCACAGCTCCGCTCGCGCCATGATCGCGAGGAACAACTGAATACACTCTATCGGTCTGCTGCTCTGCATCACCTGGAGTGAATGGTGCTATCTGTCTCTGCTGGATCTCCTGGACCGCTCGGACCTGTCCCTTAATCCTCATGATTACTGGGGGTGCCTCAATCCTCAACTACTGGCCCTGACCACGGCCCTGAGTGCGGTTCTACTGATGCTGCTGAGTCCTAGCCCGCTGGCCTGCTGTGGGTGCACTGCGGCACTCTGCTGCTCTGTGTCCAATCTTGTTACAATTGTAACAAGCTCCCTAAAATCGGTGCTGCTACTGCGCTCTCTGGTCCTGCTAATGGCCCTTCTTATGGGGACCCTACTGATGCAAACTCTTACCCTGCTAATGGGGTCCTCCTGAGCCTCCAAATGGTCTCTTACCTTTTCCTTTCTCTTCGGACTGTCCTGATTTACCATTGTCCTTGACCTTGATGAATATGGATGTATCAGTCTCCTGAGCCATGGCAGCATCTACCACCTCTCGCACTGAACGAAACCTTTGAGATACTATATACTGGCGTAACCCTGGACGAAGTCCTATCAGGAACATCTGAGCCCGTCGCTCCTCTGTGTGCCACATGCCGGTGAATCTAAGCAATGACATGAACTTACTCTCAAAGTCCATGACAGACATATCCCCCTGCTCTAACCGAGCCAGCTCTAACTCCTTTCCAGCTTTCGCTGCAGCCGAAACATACTGTTCATCAAAAAGATATATAAAAGTCTCCCACGAAACTGACATCCTCTGCTCTGGGTTGAAACGGAGTCTATATCATCCTCCTGCATCGCCTTTGAGGCTAAAAGCCGCTAGCCTATGCTTTTGTACAGAATTAACAATCAGCATATCCAAGATGTTACTCACATCTTCCTTCCATTTGTGTGCGGTAATAGAATCACCGTTGAACCGTGGAACTCAGGTGCTTTCTGTTCACGGGGAAAATCGTTTTCTTCATTGATGTCATTGTGTTCTCAAAATAACAACTTTTTGTGTTACAAAGATCCGGTCTTTTTTAGATCCGGTTACAACGAAAAAAAAAAAAGAAAATAAAGAAAAATTACAACTTTCTCCTTGTGAACAAATCGCGAGCTCCTGTTTTGCGGTCACTCGCTTTCGTGGGTTCTTTGCCAACGTCGGGGTTAATCCGTGGACCACCGCGCGATCTAGATCCGGTCGGATCTACACGATTTGACGGGTATTATTCCACGAAGGGAATAATAGCCGGGAGGGATTAGTTCACTAAGGAAATAATCGCTCGGATCTCGGGATCTAAGACCAAGCTTAGATCCGGAGTGTGATCTCGTGTAGATCTCAGATCTGTTCTTCCCCTCTCTCGAACTCCTGCCTTTTGTGACGTGGATGATCACCGAGGATCAGATCTGGATGTCCAAGTCTTCAAAACTCTAGGCTCGATCTTCAATCCGGCAGAGTTTCGGCTCTCAAAAGTCCCACCTTTCAAAATAAACAACCCCCTCTCCTATTTATAGCCAAGCGTCACTGTGCCCGTGTGCACATGTGGCCAACACTCAGATGGCCGGCCACCTCAAGGTGGCTCGGCTCATGCCGAGCCACCAAGAGGTGGCTCGGCCGGCCACCTTGGTGGCTCGGCCACCCACCTTGGTGGCTCGGCCACCGAG
>NC_033795.1:34985995-35005864 GCF_001876935.1 Asparagus officinalis
TCTGACCTCTTGATTTCTTTTGTAGGCCATTATGTCGCGAGTCTCGAGAGGTCGTTTCCCTGCTGCATCGGCTGACGGCGTGCTTTTGCTTCCTTCATATGCTGGTGAGCTATTTTTTGCATATTCGAAATTTTACAAATTAGCCCTCTTTTTTCTGAAAATTTGCAAATTGGTCCTTTTAACCCCACGTTGTTCTCCTTGGTGAGGCAATCGGGAAGAGCCTTGATTCTCCTTGGTGAGGATCGACGCTTTGAAGATAGAAATTTTACAAATTAACCCTCTTTTTTCTGAAAATTTGCAAATTGGTCCTTTTACCCCACGTTGTTCTCCTTGGTGAGGCAATCGGGAAGAGCCTTGATTCTCCTTGGTGAGGATCGACGCTTTAAAGATAGAAGTTTTACAAATTAACCCTCTTTTTTTTCTGAAAATTTGCAAATTGGTCCTTTTACCCCACGTTGTTCTCCTTGGTGAGGCAATCGGGAAGAGCCTTGATTCTCCTTGGTGAGGATCGACGCTTTAAAGATAGGTTTTGCTTGGTCAAAACCATATCTCAAAATAAAGGGGGCGTTTTGACGCTGCATTGTGTTTTATAAGGCAGGGATATATTGTCGATATGCCCTATCTTATGAATGCACAATGTGGCCAAATCGTCTCACCCTTTATAAGGTAATGACTCTATCTTACCGATTTGTAAGATGAGTTCAACTTCCTTTTATACCTGAAATTAACAAACACTTAATTGCTTGTTTTCAGTGGAGTATCCTTCCGGAGCCTTTTCGCCTCATGCGGTGAACGGACGTCGTGACGAGTATTATTCGACGTCTGATGATTTTTCGCCCATTCCGCTTGCTTCCCAGTTTGTTCCGGGCACGTCGACAGAGGTTGCCCAAGTGGTGAAGGAAGGTGGACATCGAGCCCTTCGTCAGCTGATTACAGATGTGCCCCTCGTGAAGGATGCTAGTTCCGTTCAGTCTCTCAGGAAGACTGATTTCTTGTTTGGCGATTCTGTCAGAGATCCCGATGTAGCATTTATTGACACCGAGCAGTGGCTTTATAAGACTGGCAATGGCTTTTTCTATTTACCGAAGATTCCTCGGCACCGTTCCTTGACTGAGCTCAGGCGTCAGGCTGTGAAATGGGAGATGTCGTGGTGTTTGACAGAGGAGCATGAGAGCGTTCACTGCGGCTACATTACTCATCAGGCAGTTCCTGGTTCGAGCAGGGATCACATTGTTGGACTGCGTCCTGGAGTGCTGGGACTAGATGCACTGCCCCGTAACGAGTTCCTTGCCTCTGCTTCCACTTTGAGGAATCGCCTCGCTAACTTAGGACGGGAGATGCCTGCACCGCGCCACAGATTCTATGGTTGGGTCCATTCTTTAGATAAGTTTTGGTGGGCTCGTATGACGAAGTATGTCTTGAGTCGATGGAGCGAGGAGTTGCATGCTTGCGGTCTTTATGCAGCCATTCGTGCCACCATGCATAGTTTACCCGTTAGTGCGAGGCATTTCTTTGCCTTATGCGAGCTTTATAACCCGGATTCGAACACCTTTCTGACTAGGCACAGAGAGTTGGGTTTGGCTCTTCATGAGATGCATAAGATTTCTGGTTTGCCCATGGGTCAGATGTTATACCAGGAGTATTTTCCTTCCATGAAGGATCGCATGTCCGACCGCTACGAGACCTTATGGGACCTCACTTGTCATTATCACATTGCTTTGGCGCAGTCTAAGCCCCTAGCGAAGAGGACCAAATCAAATGTGAGCCTGAAGCAGTTCGCATCATATTTGTTCAGGAATCTGGAGAGCCATTCTGGCAAAACTATTTGTGAACTGGCACCGCTGACTCCTTCAGAGGTTAATGAGCTGCTGAAGAAGACTGACGCCCACTCCTATACCATTAGCAGTCCTGAGAGTGGCTTTCCTGCAGGGACTAAATTCAGATCGTTCTTATGCCATGCGACCGCACCGATTCGTCCGATGACTCTTCTTGCCGGTTACCTCGCTATCTGGTTAAAGAAATGCATGGTCCCGTATCAGTCCGGTGACGCTCTGCCACTGGAAGTGCTCTACCCTGCGGTTCAACTTGCCTACAGAAAGGAACTTTCACTTCTTCCGGTGATGGTGGCTAACATTCATCGAGGGCTTCGACAGATTTCTGGTGCTTTCACACAGAAGGGGAGTGAATCGCCGACTCAGATTCCCACTACTAAGGTGGAGCTTCCGTATGTTTATTTGATGGCTTGGTTCGTCCTTCATCGTTCTGACATGATGTCGGTACCGCATGCCATGGACCACTCTGTTCCCTTACTACAGCTGCTTGAGCATGGCGAGTGGGAAGGCCGAGGGTTCTCTGATATTAGGAGGCAGCTACAGGTCCACAAGTGCTGGGTGTTCTCTACTTGTTTTTCGCAGTTCTCCAGCCGGTATGGCGAATGTTTGATTGATGAGGAGAAGCCGAGGGAGTATCGCACTTATTTAGATATCGGCTGCTTTAATTGGCTAGTGAACATCAGGCCGGGCTACCTGACTTTCCGGGTGGGGAATCAGTGTTTTATAGAGCCGTATCTACCCTGCCGATTCGCTCGCCAGTTTGGTTACGACCAGCTTTATGTCGGGAACCCGCGCCAGCAGCTTCGGGCTCATGGAGGTTTGGTGGACGGTCTTTGTGCATGGTTGTGGACCGTGACAGGCTGCACTTGTGCCAGGTTCAGTCTCCCGGGTGCTGAGCGACAGTTGAACCTCACTTTCTTGAGCTGCAGGTGGTTGTTAACAGCTAATAAGACTGTCCCTGTGAAGTCTATTGAAGAGTTGGTGGCCGAAGAAGCCTCTTAGATTGATTCTCATGCGATTCGGGATGGTGCTCGATCACAGAGGGCGCGGGGCAAGACCCGCCGACTTGATGCAGAAGGTCATACGGCCTTTAGTTCAGCCGAAGAGGCCTCAGGCGGAGATCCTGAAGACTACGAGGCAGATTTCGAGCGAGGTTAGTCACCCATCTTCTCTTTCTGCATTTCCAAATTGCTATTCCTGACCACTATCTGATATTTCAGGTACAGCGACAAACAGTGAAGAGGAATTTCGTCCTTTTGCCCATAAGCAGAAGAGACTAGCCCATAGGCCGCCTGCAGATTCGCGGGCATCTGAGATGGACTTGGCTGGTGATGATCCTGCTAGCGACAGAGGTAACGTCTAATCTATAGATCATTCTCTTGATTGTTTAGATTTTTAGGCTCATGCTTTCCCATTCTATGCAGGAGAACGCGAGGAAGGGGAGATGAGTTTCGATCCTGCTCCTCATGAGTTTGTATCTTCTGGTGAGCCTGACTCACCTTACCAGGTAGAAAAACCTGCAGAAGCCGCCGACTTTAGGGAGGCTACCAATGTAGGACCTGATTCAGTGAATCCAGATACATCTACGAGAGGTAACTTATTTCCATTGGTCATATTCTCTTCATTCTTCTTTCGTACTTACATTTCTTTGTGTCAGATTTTTCGATTGACGATTTCGACGAGGCAGGTTTGCCTGCAGACACTTCTATGTTCCACTTCATGTATGACTCTCCTCAGATCGATGGCCCGCTGCCCGAGGATATGTTTCCTGAGCCCGTACTCCCTCAGGATCCCGAGAATGATTCTTTTGTTTTTTGACTAATGTAGCTATAATGTAATGCATCTGAACATTCTGTTCTGTGTTTAACAGGAGCTTTTGCCGAGGCTGATCCTGCTGAGCCGGCTGTGAGACCAACTCCACCAGTTGACACACCCACAGCCGTTACGTCTCCGCTACCCCCAGCGACTCAAGGGGAAGGAGGTATAAATTAAGCCGCTGAAAATGTCATTTATTTCCTTATTAAGGCTTTTTGACGGATTTCTCCTTTTTGTGTAGGGCTTTCCTCTCGGCTTCATGTCCTCGTGAAGGAGTTGTTATCGGACAATGACCCTGAGAAGATCGTCATTTGTGTAGAAGTCCGCTCTTTCTTCTCCTTTATGAATGTTATGCTTGGCAAACTCCTCCACGACGGACTTTCCCTTCGCCAGTTTAAACCATTCCTTGATTCTAAAATAAATTTAATAAGGGATGCGGGATACCCAGATCTGGCGATAGTTATATTCGATGACCTTGACTGCTTAGAGCGTGAGCTTCAGATGTTTCACGAGTTCCGGGATGCAGGTGCCTCTTCATTCATTACTGCTGAGTTGGATACTCGCTTACAGTCATGGCGCAGTACTCGGATGGTTGCTGAGCTCGAGATTCAGGTGCAGCGGGGCCGAATAGATCGAGTTGAGGCTAACCTTGTTGCTAAGTCATCCTCACTTGACGAGCTTGATTCTTCCATCGCTTCTTGTGAGACCCAGATAGATCAGCTCCGACGAGAACTCCGTGAGAAGGAGGAGACTTTGAGTATTCTCGAGATGACAAAGCTGCAGGATCAGCAAACACACACTGCTTTATCTGATGAGCTGAAGTCCTTGAAGCAGCAGCTGGTCGAGACAGAGGAAGTTGCGGTGAAGACTTTAGCCGCCAATGAAGAGTCCATCAGAGCCGAGTTGCAGGATGAGCTTAGGCAAGCTTATGATGAGAAGCTGTCTAAGTTTAGTCAGCAGATCCTTAGCCATGGGCTTGATGTATGATTTTATTTGCTGAAAACTTTGACATTTGATTCTCTTAGTGAAACTGGTTTTTATCTTTATCTTTATTATGATTCCTCATTCTGTTTGAAATGATTGACCATAATACTCATAGGATTTTTGGCAAACCCTCAGCCTTCAACGGGTTTGATTAGCCTTTACCGACTACCGTTTGAGTCGGGCTAGCATGCGGATTGTCGAAATCCGTTCCGCATGTAACGTTGTGCTAAGAGAGTGAATTCTCCTAGACTCGGTGCTAACCGACCACCGTTTGAGTCGGGCTAGCATGCGGATTATCTAAATCCGTTCCGCATGTAACGTTACGCTAAGGGAATGAACTCCCTTAGACTTTGTGCTATGATATTGAATACATAGACTTCGCCATTGTTATGGGAATAGGCTACCCGGCGACACGTGTTAGGTGTTGACTTTAGGATTTTTGGCTAACCCCCAGCCTTCAACGAGTTTGATTAGCTATTACCAACTACCGTTTGAATCGGGCTAGCATGCGGATTATCTAAATCCGTTCCACATGTGACGTTGTGCTAAAGGAATGAACTCCCTTAGACTTGATGCTACAACTTCGAATATGCAGACTTCGCCATTGTCATGGGAATAGGCTACCCAGCAACGTGTTTTAGACGCTGACTTATCCCTACTTAGGCTTCGGGATAAAATTCCCCAGAATCGAACTCTGGTGTCTTTTTCTTCGGAAAAAGACTAAACCGGCGACGCGTGTTAGGCGTCGGCATATCCTTTCTTAGGATTCTGGATGAAATTTCTCATGTGTGTAAGGCATGGATTTTGGTGTTATTAATAACAACCTGTCACAATGTTGAATATGTGAACGGGGGTTAAGAACTAACCGGCAGCGCATGTTAAGCGCAGACTTATCCTTGCTTAGGTTTCAGGATAAAATACCCCAGAATCAGACTCTGGTGTCTTTTTGTGCGGAAAAAGACTAAACCGGCAGCGTGTGTTAGGCGCAGACTTATCCCTGCTTAGGATTCGGGATAAACTTCCTAGGATAATCCTAAGTTTGACAAATTTTGGAAAAGATCAGTGCGGGAAAGGAAGAATTTTATATTCTGTTTCCCGATCTTCTTTTAGGGTGAAGGCGAACCCGAAAATAAGGAAGGAAGAATTTTATATTCTATTCCTTGATTCTGGAAAATAGAATAATTTATATTCTATTCCTTGATTCTGGAAAGGAAGAATTTTATATTCTATTTCCAGCGCAAAAGAAACTAGAAGTGGGATCTCCACTCCGAGAATCTGGAAGATCTAGATAAACCTGCCTTTTATAGGATTGGTTATCTAAATTGGAAAGAAGGCTTAATCGAAGAGAAAAGAATGGAGTTCTTTCGTTTATCGAAAGGGGGCTCCGACTAAAAGGGGACCTTCTTGTCTATGGAAAGAGTCAAGAGGGTCAGATGGACATTTTTGGTGGACCCACTGTCAATTGAAACTGATCAGTGAGGGATTTTGGTGGAGAAAATAATTTTGGGTTATCCTTTAGAATATTAAGTGTAATATTCTTCAAGGAACTTCCCGGTAAATGGGTTATCCTGAACATACTAGGGATAGTATTTTTTCAGGAACTTCCCATTTATTGGCATTAATTGCCTGGCGCCCTCTGGAGTAATTAGGCGATATGCGCCGTTTGAGTAGACTGTGTCTATCACAAACGGTCCTTCCCATTTAGGTTCGAATTTACCTTTCTTCTTGGAAGTGAGGATTATTGGTCGGCGAGCAGCGAGGACCAGATCTCCTTCCTTGAAGCTTCTCTGTCGGACTCTTTTGTTAAAAGCCCTAGACATCCTGGCCTGATAAAACTCAATTTGCTGTTGAGCTTCCAAGCGCTTTTCATCCAGCCTCTCAAGCTCTTCGAGACGCTTCTGATGCTGTTCTTCTGTCGTCATCTCTGTTGCGAGGGCGATCCGAAGGGATGGAATCTGAATTTCCAGCGGTAGCACAGCTTCACATCCGTATACCAGCGAATACGGGGTAGCTCCCGTAGGCGTGCGTATGGTGGTGCGATAAGCCCAGAGTGCTTCACCGAGTTTATCGTCCCAGTCTCGTTTATTGGTCTTCACGAGCTTTGACAAGATCTTGATGATCGTCTTGTTAAACGCCTCCGCTAATCCATTCGCGGCGGGATAATAAGGTGTTGATGAAACATCTTCAATTTTGAACTTGTCGCAGAACCTGACGAAGGCGTTGCTTATGAACTGCGGACCGTTGTCATGAATGATCCGTCTTGGCACGCCGTGTCGGTATATGACATGATGCTTGATGAAATTGATAACGTTGTTCGTCTTTACTTCTTTAAGCGGAATTGCTTCAGCCCACTTCGAGAAGTAATCTGTGATTGCCCGTGATTGCCAGAATGAATCGATCGCCTTTGATTGAGGGGGGAAAAATAGGACCAACAATGTCCATGCCCCATACTTCGAACGGCCATGATGTGGTCGATGTGTGCAACTGCTCTGGCGGTTGATGCATATAATTCGCATGTATCTGGCAAGCGTGGCATTCTCGTGCGTATTCGATTGCGTCACGAACCATCGTTGGCCAGAAATATCCCATCCTCCTGATGCGATCATACAGTTTGGGACCGGGCTGGTGCGCACCACATTCTCCTTCGTGTGCTTCCTTAAGAACTTCCTTTGCTTCTCTGTTCGAAAGGCATCGGAGTAAAAGACCGTCGTACCCTCTACGGTATAATGTATGGGTTTCAGTATTATAGAAGAATCTTGGAGCTCTTCGGCGGATTGATTCCTTTTCTTTTACATCCTCTGGCAAGATACCATATTGGACGTAGTCGATGATAGGAAAACGCCAATCTCGGGACTCAGACCCAATTTGAGTTGAATTCACCTCTTTGGCGTTCACGTTTCTATCCTCTTCTTCTTCAATCTCCGTACTGTATATGGGTACGCAGAGTTGATGCGTCCGTACTGTGACTAACAGCTCAGCTTCGGGAGGCTGTGCCAGTGATACTGCTAGTGCCGCCAGTGCGTCTGCATAAGCGTTCTGGAGACGAGGGATATATTCGATGAAGAATTCTTCGAAAGATTCTGCCATTTTGATGGCTTCCTGGTGGTACGGGATCAGGTCTTGATTCCTGACTTCATACTCACCGCGAACTTGGTTGACTATCAATTGCGAATCTCCAAAAGCTTCGAGATATTCGACCCCCAGCTCTTTGGCGAAACTGAGTCCAATGAGAAGCGCGTTGTATTCGGCAACATTATTGGAGCACGGACTAGTCAACGAATAAGCCCGAGGCATCACGTGCTTTCCAGGGGAGATTAAGACGACTCCAACTCCAGAGGAAACTGTAGGACATCCCGGGGTTATTACTCTATTAACTGCCCTTGAGGCACCATCGAAGTATAATTGCCATACTTGTTGGTGTGATGTGGTGTTAACCTCGTGGGTTTCATCCGGCAAGTCATCATATACTTCTGCCGTATCTGTGGTCGGGTTTGCCGCCAAAAGGTCACAAATCGCCTGTCCTTTTATCGACTTCTGCTGCTTGAAGTGCAAATCGTATTGGGACAAGAGAAGGGCCCACTTCGCTAGTCGCCAATTCATAGAGGCCGGTTGCGTCATAAACACCCGTACTGGATTAACGTTGGAGATAACGTAGATCGTCTGTCCCACCAGGTAATGCCGCATCTTTTGCATCGCAAATACCAATGCAAGGCATTCTTTCTCAATCATCGGATATCGAGACTCAGCGCCTACCAAGGTCCGACTGAGGTAATAAACTGCCTGTTCGTGACCGTTATCATCGTCTTGCGCTAGTAAGGCACTTATCGAGTGGTTCATCGCCTTGAGATAAATCAAGAACGGTTTACCAGATTTCGGTGCAACGAGAACAGGAGGGTTCGCCAGATATGTTTTGATATCTTCGAACGCTTTTTGGCAGGCATCATCCCAGATGAATGATACTCCTTTCTTGTTCAGCTTAGAGAACGGTTGGCACTTCCCAGAAAGATTTGAGATGAAACGCCGGATATAAGCTAAACGCCCTTGCAATCCTCTGAGTTCTCTCAGATTCCTCGGGGGCTGCAATTCATGTATCGCCTTCACCTTATCAGGATCGATATGTATACCCTTAGTGGTGACGACGAACCCAAGAAATTTTCCGCTGGACATTCCAAGAAATGATTTAGTGGGGTTCATCTTCAACTGATGACTCCTCATGAGATCGAACATTGTCTTCAAATCCTTGATGTGATCTTCCTTGTTGCGGCTTTTCACAACCAAATCATCAACGTAACATTCGACTGTTTTCCTGAGATGTTCTTGGAAAATCTTAGTCATCGCTCGCTGGTATGTGGCACCGGCATTCTTCAGGCCGAAAGGCATCACCGTATAGCAGAAAACGCCGAGGGGTGTTCTAAACGCCGTATGCTTCTCATCCTCTGGATGCATCTTGATCTGGTTATATCCCGAAAATCCATCCATGAAGGACATCCTCTCAAATCCACATGTATTGTCGATAATGACATCCGTGATCGGGAGAGGGAAATCGTCTTTCGGACATGCTTCATTCAGGTTCCTGAAGTCGATGCAAATCCTGATTTTGCCATTCTTCTTCATGACGGGAACGATGTTGGCTAACCAGTCTGGATGTTGTTCCTCTCGGATAAATCCTGATTCGATCAACTTCTTAACCTCTGCCTCAATGGCTTCCATAATCTGCGGACGAAACCGTCTTTGCTGTTGCTTGACAGGTTTGGCATCCGGCTTGATATCGAGGCGGTGCATTGCGACATTGGGGTCGAGCCCTGGCATGTCTTCATAATTCCATGCGAAGACGTCGATATATTCCCTGATGAGAGCAATCAATTCCTCCTTCTCATCTGGGGGAAGACTGTCGCTGATGAATATAGGCTTTGGGTTGGTACATATACCGCTTTGGCTGGATTACGAGGACCTCGGTCGAAGTATAGACCTTCTCCGAGTGTGAAATCGTACCCCTGCTTTTCCATGAGCTTGCGCACTTCTGGACTATACTTAGATAAATGCCGACCCGGTTTGTCGTCGTCTTCATCTTCGATTAGGAAATGATCTGGCAACGGAGAGCTTTTTCCTTTACCATAAATTACTTCTTTTGCACCTCCTATCTTGTTCGGGATGATCATGGTTGTTCCGAAAGAATGCTGGAGGCGTTCCTTCGTTACATATGACGATCGAAGCGGCATATACAAATCAGGATTATTGTACAATTCTTTTATCACATCATCAAGAGACAGGGAGTACTCCAAATCGTTATTTATTTTATTATTGGCAAGTTGCCAGTTACAACTGCCCTCTGACGTTTGTTCGTCGTCAAGGTTGATTACAAATGGTACAATGTCGTTTAAAACATAACCTCCATTGTAATCAAATCCGGCTTCGGTATCAGCTTCTCCTCCGCTGTCCGTGCCTTGGGCCGATGATTCAGTATCGGATTCGTTACCATAAAGGAGAGAATCAGTGAAATAATTCTCATACCCTTTAAATGGTTGCTTATCCGCGACCACCGTTCTAACCCTATTATCAGTGTCGACATATTTCAAACACTGATGGAGAGTCGAGGGAATTATAACATTACTATGGATCCAAGGCCGACCCAATAGTAAGTTATATGAAGTTTCGGCATCGATCACATAACATGTGACTTCCGTCTTCAAATCACCCATTTGACACTTTATCCGGATCTTACCCAAGGGTCTTGACCCACTAGTGTTGAATCCATAGATAACAGTGCCTGTGGACACTAACTTGCTAACTGGAATACCGAGGAAATGCATCAAGCGAAGCGGCATAATACTCACAGCAGAACCCGGATCCACTTGGATTCGGTTGACTTTGCTGGAGCCGATGTACCCGATGAAGTATAGCGGTCGATCGTGGTTCGAATTCTTCGTCTGCATGTCCTCTTTGGTGAAAGTAATGCAGAGAAGGTTCTTTGTCGCTATATTGCATTGTTGACTCAGTTCTGGCTGTTCAGGCACCGGCTTGATTTGAGTCAGAAACACATCTGAATTGGCCAATGCTTCTTGCAAAGCCTCCCTAGTTTCCTTGGACAGCCGCAGCAATTCATACAGCATTATCCATGCTGGAATATTGGCTAGTTGAGCCATTATATCGAAGACCTGTGGAGTCTTCGAGCTTTCCGGTTTGTCTTTTCCAATCGGGCGACTGAAACGAGACTGCTTCAGATTCTGCACCTCCTGGGGATTCTTTTCCGTCGATTTATCCACTGGCTGTTGTCGAGTCTCTGCTCCCGGTGTAGGACTCGTAATCACCCCCATCTCCGTAAGAGTTTTGGCTGGTCCCCGTTTATTCACCCCCTGCTCACTAGGTGGTGGATAGTTGTAGTGGTACTCATTTCCGCTTCGGGTTGCAAAAACTTCTTGTTCTTCTTCAGAGAGCGGGAAAGCTATGATTCTTTCGTCATCTTCTCCTGGGATAGCAGAGACTCCGCAGCAAGACTTTCCCTTCTCTTTGGACTTCTTCTTGGATGACGACCCGGCCCATTGTTCATCTTCAATCAGGTCGGGGTGAACCCAGAGGATTTCGCCGTTTGGAGCTGTATGTGGCACAAGTCCTTTTTGGCGCTGTCCATGCGGGTCGTCATTTACTGTTTTCATTCCCACTTTAGTGATGCGTTTTGGTTCAAACCACGCCGTGGGCACTGATCCAAAGCTGATTGAAACCGCGTTTGCTCCAACATTCTTGGACGGCTTCGGGGTTATGACGCCTACATCAATTAGCACCTGGATCTTGTCCTTGAGGTGGTAGCATGACTTCGTAGGGTGATGGACCGCTCTGTGGTATGCACAATACCTCGGATCCGTCACTTTGTTAGCCCCTTCTTGATCCACAATCGCTGGCAGCTGAATTTTGTTGTTCTCCAACAGGTATTTAAAGATGCCGGGAACTTCGTCATCTTTGAAGGAGTATACCTTGGGAAACCTCGGCTATGAAGATTTCTGCTTCTGAGGCCGTTGTTGCCATTGCCCCCGAGCTTGTTGTGGTGCTTGTTGCTGCTGCTGCTGTTGCTGTTGCTGAGGTTGCAATTGAAAGGTTTGATTAGCATCAACTGTATTTGCGTGTGCCTTACCTTTCCCCCTCGGGTTGAAATTCTGTTGTGGAGCATTCGTCGCCTGTTGGCCTCTCTCCACCTTCTTTCTTCTGAGGAATCACTCTGCTTGCTCTCCTCGGACCTTCAGATCCTTCCATGTCTTGGACGGTGCTGTCCCCATTGCTTCCAACACGTCCAGGGCGAGGTTGTTGTGGCAAGTCTGGAGGATGAATTCCTCGGTGATCGGGTCCCGACAGTTCATCGCCTTGTTCCGGAACCTCTTGACGAAGGTGTCTACCAATTCTCCGTCTTTCTGCTTCTCGTCCAGCAACGACCCGATGGATATCTCTATGTCATCGTCGAAAAAGTTGGCGAGGAACTTGGTTTCCATGTCGTCCCAGCTGTTCACACTACCTTGCTTGAGGCGGCGATACCAATCGAAGGCGGCTCCGCGAAGAGTGCCAACGAATGACCGCACCATCAGAGGCTCATTGCCGGAGATAACTCCCAGGTGCGATTTGAAATAAATCAAATGTTGAGTGGGGGAACCCATCCCATTAAACGGCGTGAAGTTAATTAGACTGAACTTCGCCGGATATGGGATTGATTCCCACTCTCTTGGGTATGGACAAGGATTGCCCGTCTTTTTCATCTCTTAAGCAGAAATCAATGTATTGATTTTGCTCTCGAGATTTTTAATTTTCAGATTTTCATCTGTGTTTTCACTAGCATTCTCGTTACCACCCCCTGCATTGACGGGAGGATTATTGGTATTACGAGCTTCATTCGTATCCTCGTCTTCCAAATTAACCGGGTTACGACGACTTGGCTTGCCTTGCTGGTTCGTCAATGCTTGGATTTGCTGGTCATGCATTTCTCTTATGTTTTGCATGGCCATCTGCATTTCGAACCTGAAAGTTTCCTGTTGCTTGGCCAAGGCGTCTTCAAGCATTTTGGCCACTTGCTCTGCACTTATCATGAGGGCCTTACGGGGTTGTCCCTCACTGGACACCGTATTATCTGATGCAACCGCGGAGCCAGCATCAGATTCTTCATCCTCTGAAGGGAGTCTTGTCTGAACCCTACCATAGGTTGCTCGCTTGATATATCCGGACTGCAGACGGGTTTTAGGCCGGGATGCTTTCAGAATCGATTCGAGATTGTCTCGCGCCGACGTCCCTCTGCTGGTCATGTTGGTGGTGACCCTCGGAAATTCTCCGTCTTCAATCATCCTTCTTCTTCGTTGAAAACGCCTAGGCCTGGGTTTTGGCATCTCCGCACTGAGTCTTTCAAAAACCGAAACTCTTTCGGGGACCGCCTTGATGCAGCTGCATTCAGACAATACTGCCCGAATGAGTTTGGAACAGGGGCATTGAAATTTTCTTTGCTAGAGGACTAGCAAAAGTTTAGGTGTGGGGGTATTTGATAATCACATTTTATTACAATTTTATACCATCATTATCTATTTTATATGAATAAATATACCACTAATAATTGCTTTTATTTTTAATCACAGGTTAATGAAGAATAAATCCCAAAAATCTCATCTCTCAACAAAGACCCTTGAGTAAATGAAGAAATAAGAGAAATTCAAATAATTGAATTTTAAAGGCCAAAAGAATTGGAATGGACTTGGATGCAAAGAGTGAAATGAGTTGGGCTTTTATGCAAAAGATTACGAATTGCTACAGTGACCAAACTCCATTAACACCGGACTTGGACTTGCCATGGGTTGGAAATTTGGCTTTGGATTTTCATAAGTATTGTGGGCCGGACTTCCAATACTTGTTTGCTGCAATTTTTCTCCATGGGCCGGATTGTTTTTCTCTCAAATGAATTGCATTTCTTTCTCAAATGGATGCAAGGAGTGTTGCTGCAGTTTTGATAATCACAAGAATGCAAATGTGGGCCGGATTTGGACTTTCAGCTGCTGGACTTGATTTAATGGACCGATTGGCTTGGATTTTCACAAGAAATGCAGTTAGGTGCTGCAGCTTTGATTTTTCCCCATGGGCCAAAGTCGGTTGCAGCTTCATTTTCAAAATCAAATACCAATGACCATGAAAATCACATGGGCCGAAATTGAAATGTGGACTTGACTTTTAATTTTCAAAATCAAATGAATCATGGACTTGGGCTGCAGAAAATTGTATTGGATTTTGATTTTCTTTTGAAAATCAAATAAATCATATGGGCCTCCTATGTTTGGGCTAGAGAAGAACAAAAAAAAACAAATTCAAAGGTGGAGATTGTTGCTTGGGGCTCAAGACAAATCCAATGGCTCATATTCATTGAAGATTACTATAAATAGGGGTAGAGAGTGAGGGGTTAAGTTTGTGAAAAATTTTGTAAACTCCTTTTGGAGAGGAGGGCTACTCTTAATTGAGAAGGCCTTCCAAAAATTATAACTTTAGTTGCAATTAATAAAAATAATTTTTTCCTCTTTAAATTTGTTCTTTCTCCTCTTGTTGAATGATGAGGATGGAGATGAAGAGCAATTTGAAGGTTTGCATTTCTTTTCTCTTTTATTTCTTTTTAGTAATTTCTTTATTATTGCTTATTAGTTAGATTTAAATTCATGCTTGTAGTATAGATTTACTTTCTTGTCTTTTTTATTTTCTTTTTGCACTTTAATTTGTAGAGTAGATTTATTTTTCTTGCATTTAATTTCTGCAATTTATTTTGTAGTTTAGATTTTTATTTTCTTTGTAATTAGATTTATTTCTTGTTCATAGTTTAGATTTTTCTTTTCTTTTTAATTTTGTAATTAGTCTTCTTTTTCTTGTTTTTATTTCTTAAGATGTGAATTTAATTCTTGTAGGAATCTTAGAATTGTATGAAAGTTCAATTTTAGATTACCCATATCTATAATTGAATCCACCATCTTTAATTTCTTGCATTTTCTTTTATTCTTGAATTTTATTTTCTTTATTCTTGATTTTTATTTTCCTTTTCCTTCTTGCCTTATTGATCATATTCATTTTTTTTCAAATCCACTCTCACTTACACTTTGCACCGATTTACACACTATCACTTCCACTCTCTCTCTTTCCACAATCACATCCATTTATCACTCCTACTTGTCACACACAACATAAGAACCGATTTCATATTTTCTCCTACAAAACACCTTCCTCGTGGGATCGATATCTTAAATACTATAACTTGACACGGTTGTGCACTTGCAACCTTTTTGGTACATGTTTATGCCGCATCATATTCGTACCCCCAGCACGATAGTACAACTCGCCATTTTGACAGTCGGAGTAACCTATCGTGTGCGGGCACGACTTCTCAGGTATAACACTATCACTATCAGATGATAATGTTTCCATCTGAGGTTGGATCGCCTTCTTTGGGCTTTCAAAAGTTATACGCCTCGAAACGTGCCTTTGTGGGCGCGAGTCTTCAGTGTGCTCTTGGACTTCGATGCGCAAATTGGTGCGCGCAGTTGCCTTGAGCTCTTTGTCATGTTGGAGGTGACGGTGACCCCCAGCATGTTGCGTCGTCCGGGGCTTTTTCATCGGGCCCAAACGATCTTGAACAGGAGCTTTACCTCTCTCGTCAGGAATCGGACCGAGGCGCTCCAAAACTGGCTTCCTCCTTCGGGATGATTCTGCATGATCTCCCGGAGTAGCCATAGGAATTGATGGCGACTTTGGTTGATTCGCCGGAGTTTGACCTTGCTTAGAAGGCTGCGATGGTCGCTTTTTGGCCTGAGTCGCCACTTCGGACTTCGGCTTCCAGACTTGGCGGGTTGGTAGTGGCTTCTTCGTCACCTCCTTTTGCAGTCTTCTACAGGCTTCTTGGATTTTAGCCCGTGCCTGTGCTGACATCGCACGGCGCTTGCGGATACATTCCTCAAGCGTCGAACGGTTCCGTTTGACGCGGACCCATTCGTTCTTTGGCGGCTTGGAGGAGTCGCCGTTCATTGGTGGTTGAGGCTGTTTGCCTCTTCTGCTCTTCAGATCCGTGTTGTAGCGGAATCCGTCTGTAGACTCCATCGCCTTGGCGAGTTGCCGCGCAAGGCGTTGACGACGCCTCTGGCGGGCTCTCTTTGAGAGAGTCACAACGCCTTCAACAGTGGAGGCGTTGGCGGGAGTTGGGTTGACCTGGTTGGAGGTCGGCAGAACTTCACCCGACGCGACTTTGGCGTCAGCTGGGGTGAGAGCTTCGTTGGCTTTCCCTTTCTCCTTATTTGTCGAACGAATCGCAAGATCCTGTTTTGCGGTCTCTTGCTTTGTGTGGGTTCTTTGCCTGCGCCGGGGTTTATCCGTGGACCACCGCGAGATCTAGATCCGATCAGATCTAAGCAGTACGACGGGTATTATTCCACGAAGGAAATAATAGCCGGGGAGGATTGATTCACCAAGGAAACAATCGTCCAAGTCTCGGGATCTAAGACCAAGCTTAGATCCGGAGTACGTCTGCGTAGATCTGAGATCCGGTCCTCTCGAACACCTGCCTTTTTTGGCGTTGACGATCGCTGAGCACCAGATCTGGAAGAGTGAGTCCCCGAAGTCCCAAAGCTCCAATCTTTTTTAAGTTTCGAGTCTTGAATCCGGCAGAGCTTCGCCTCCAAAATTTCCAACCCCTCAAAATGAACAACCCCTCTCCTATTTATAGCCAAGCGTCACTGTGCCCGTGTGCACGTGTGGCCAACACTCAGATGGCCGGCCACCTCAAGGTGGCTCGGCTCATGCCGAGCCACCAAGAGGTGGCTCGGCCGGCCACCTTGGTGGCTCGGCCACCGAGCCACCTCTTGGTGGCTCGGTGGTGGCCGAGCCACCTTGGTGGCCGCCGAGCCACCAAGGAGGTGGCTCGGCCTCCGAGCCACCAATTGGTGGCTCGGAGGTGGCCGAGCCACCTAGAGGTGGCTCGGCCTCCGAGCCACCATTTGGTGGCTCGGAGGTGGCCGAGCCACCCCAAGGTGGCTCGGCCACCGAGCCACCTAGGTGGCTCGGCCGAGCCACCACTTGGTGGCTCGGCCACCGAGCCACCTTGGTGGCTCGGTGAGCCGCCTCGATGACTTGGTTTCCGAGCCTCTTTTCGGGTGTTCGCCGCGTCGTCCGTCATCCGGTTTTACGGTTTATCGGTTTACCCGAGCTTTACTGTTGATCTGGACTTTGATTTGGTGTCTGGATCCTGATTTGGCAGTAAATCCGCCTTGGCGTTTGAGTTCGAATCCATTCTATGGTTGAATGACTCGTTGACTCCCTGAATCGTTGGCTTGATTCCGCACGCGAATGGATGCATTCCGTTGCTTGCGTGCGATTCGTCGATCTCGTCGCCTCGTTGGTCTGTCGGTTTGTACCGAGCTGTGCTAAGGGACCTATAAGCAATTTTATATGCCTACACTTTCAACTTCTGATACCTCTCTACCAAATGAAGCCAAGCCTCCTGATCAGCAATTCCGTCATCTATTGGGGGTAGTGGTGCAACTGCTGGTGTCCTCTCTGGTATCTCCTCCCAAATGGATGACTCCTGAACGGGTGTCTCCTCAAGTCTCCTGTCGAACCTGGTCTGCTAGCTGCTTCTCAATAGCCGCCAAACGAGTTGCCAAGGATGCTATGAGATTCACTAAGTACTGCGGAGCTTACTGTGGCTCGGGCTCCCTATCATACTGCTCAACTCCCTGAGCACGGGTAACTCGGCGTCCGCGACCACTTCCTGACATCTATAATTCCAAAATAAAGCTTATTATGCAGTAAATAGGATCTCAAGCATGAAACATATAACATATACCAATAAGTAAATCGTACCACATATTCCTCATAGCATGCTTTATTAATCAAAGCAAATAGTTCATAATTTTTTTTTAGATTTTTCGTGTACATATATAGTACGTCCTCACTCATACTAAGGATTTCTAGCGGACTGTATACATGATCTCTAAGAAACTCTATCCTAAATCCACAATATGACACATGGATGATCCTAAGGATATTGGAACTAGAGCTCTGATACCAACTATGACGCCCCAGGGTTCACACAAGGCTGCAGTCCCAGATGAAATCCGGATTGTCAAATCTGCCAAGCACCAACCATCATGCTACGACATGTTTCACCATCACAATCACTATCTCTCTAGTGGAAACAATAAATAGGTGAAGGTACAGACATGCAAAAATAGAAACAAGCAACACTAGATATACACAGAAGAAGCATAAGAAATATCAATAATGATCCCAACTGAAATAGAATAGAAATATCTCTGAGTATAAATTGGATCTCAAATACAATGAGTCAAATAAACAAAGTCTCACAAAAGCTCTCAACTCTAAACTAAAATATCAATCTAGAGTCTGAAAATAATCAACTACATGTAGAGTTGTGCAATAACCACAAAATATAATGGACAACTAAGAAGTCCCATCAACCTACGACTCTCCGTGTGCCAAACTCACTACCTGAAAGAGGGAAAACAACGAGCGTCAAAGCGCTAGCGAAATCATCACTACCTCTTCCCAGAAGAAGGGGTAGGAGTATATAAAAAAAAGAGTCAATACTTACATATATCAAATCATTCATATAGCTCTCTATGAAAAACAAATAGTCAAGGAAACATACTTAAATCTCCAGCATAAAGAATAAATACCTCATCTGGAATTACATCCGAGTAGCCTGCTCTAATATAAGAGGATGTCAACCAAACTTAAACGAATATAACTGTCGTCCATAACGGGTGTGCCAAAATCTCAAAGGAAATACCCTACTCACAGGTAATCTATCATGAAGTAAAATTTATAACTGATCAAATATCTATGTGTGCATCATCTTGTGCTATAGCGATACTCTTGTAATGCTCTTACTATGTGTGCATCATCTTGTGCTATAGCGATACTCTTGTAATGCTCTTACTCAATCGCTCTGCGGCAATAGGATTTATTCTTGTGCTATAGCGATACTCTTGTAATGCTCTTACTCAATCGCTCTGCGGCAATAGGATTTATTATCTCTATATTCTGGATACATGTAATAATGATACTATTGTAATACTTTTACTCAATCGTTCTGCAGCAAATAGGTTTCATCTCCCTATTTTCGGATACCTGAAAGATAAAATACTAGTCATGTGTATTTATCAAATTTAACTTGTGACAAAAGTGTGTTAACTTAACACAAACTAAGCATAAGTGCACATATCTTGGTGTGCGTGTCCACATCTGAAGTTCACCATCATCCCAGGTGTTTAACAAGTCTTAACATTGTAGTTAATCATCACAAAGTCGAGAGAAGCGCTCAACAAACCGAAATCAAACCAAAACAATGCACAGGCCAACATCAGACTACCGGTCGACCGCGACGGGTGACCGCGACGGGTTCAAGAGGCTACCCAAGTCTCTGTCCTACACATGGTCGACCGTGGTGGTCGACCGTGAGCCAGATTTCCAGTTTTCTCCAGATTGTCATCTGTCGTGTTTACGTCGTGTTTTTATGATTCAAACATGGTAAAAATTTTATGAATCTTGCATACTAACATGTTACAGCAGATATAAATATCTGGAATCAAAATCAACATATATAACCACAGATATAAATATCTGGAATCAAAATCAACATATATAACCATGATTTTATGCATTAGATTTATGTTCAAAACCCTAAAACATGCAACATATATAACCATGATTTTATGCATTAGATTTATGTTCAAAACCCTAAAACATGCATAAAAGCTCAACACGATGAATCAAACTTCTTTCTTTAGATTAACCATATTTTAAAATCATATTTAGATCTTAATTATATCTGTAAAATTCATTCTTAATCTTTTTAGCATGAAAAGACCTAATATTTATACATATAATACAAAAGAGTTATCTTTTATTCATAATCTAGTCATTTAGGCTCTACAAAACATGTTTAAATCTCTTTAAAAATATTTTAAAAACTAGGAGGGGGAT
This sequence comes from Asparagus officinalis, assembly GCF_001876935.1. NCBI lineage: Eukaryota > Viridiplantae > Streptophyta > Magnoliopsida > Asparagales > Asparagaceae > Asparagus > Asparagus officinalis. Next base: position 35,005,621 of record NC_033795.1, read on the forward strand.
TAGCAGAGATGATACTCGCATGAGATTGTCGAAAAATGTTTTAGAAGCAAGGTTGAAAGAGATCTCCACTCCAAAAGCTAAAAACTAAGAAAAATCCCTCTTGAAAGCCTCCAATCTTCTCCAAGAAATCAAACTAGGGTTTGGGGGGTTTTGTGGCTGTTTGGGTTCTTAGGAAAACTGAGAAAAACATAAAAAACTCATATATATATATATATATATATATATATATATATATATATATATA
>NC_033795.1:35006639-35044048 GCF_001876935.1 Asparagus officinalis
CTCTCTGCAGGTTTCGCGGGCGACCGTGACGGTCGACCGAACTGGGTATTTCTAGTTTTTCATGAGTTTGGCCATTGTGCATGTTTCGACTCTTTTCTCTCTTATGTATGAACTCGTCCATACTCAAAACACATGGTATTATACTCATATACCATTAAATAATATTTATCATACTAAATATCAATATATCATAATTAATCTCAAATTAATATATCATTAAAAATTATTAGGGTTTTACCGGTCGAGACCGTCAAGACTACTCCACATCAAGGGGGTAAGGATCTTTACCAAAATCTGAAGATTAATTTTAGAGTATAGATTCCTATTTATGATGGGAGTATGAATGTCGAAAGGCTTGATGATTGGATCGAGCGTATGAAGACTTATTTTACTCTTTATGGCTACTCGTCAAAAGAGAAGATCGTTTTTGCGACATTGAAACTTTCAGGACACGCGTTGATATGGTGGAAATCCTATTACAAGCAGGAGAATAAACGGTATCGTGGAACAAATTCAAGGAGCTACTGATGAAATAATTCTGTCCGATGGGATTCCTTGAAGAGTGTTGGTACAAGTAGTATGGCTTGTACCAAAGGTTCAAGCAGACTGTTCAAGAATACACCATGGAGTTCCAGCAGCAGACGATGGTCTTTAACATCACGACGGAGGAGTACTCTATTTTCATGAAGTATATGGCGTCCATTGCAGAAGCGAGTGTGAAGGTTATCGCTATTAAGGGCAAGCAGAAGAAAGGTAACAAGACGAAGGGATATTCCAAGCAAGCTAGAAGCAAGTCTAATGGCTCTCAACCTAAGAAACAGAAGAAGAAGGATGATCCAGGAATGGTAGGATTGACTTGCAATCCCTGGAAGCAGATAGGGCCGGCTGATCGGTGCTGGGAGAAGTATTCTCATCTGAAGCTGAAGGGGTTGAAGAAGGAGGAGGAGAAAAAGGCAAACGTGATAGAACAGGGTCCGAAGGAAGTTCCCAGGATGATAGAACCCAACAACAGTCTTAACCTTATGGCAGAGAAACATGCCACGAATGAAGATGAAGACCCCAGGGTGCAGCTTTTTGTTCTTAAGTTGCAGATAAAGACCAGCTTGGTTGATGCCATCATTGATCTAGGGAGCCAGAAGAATTTGATATCCGAGGCCTTGGTTCAGAAGCTGGGATTGAAGATGGTAAAACATCCAAAGCCCTATCCGTTAGGATGGATTCAAAAGGAGGAAGGATTGAGTGTGATCAACCAATGCACTTTTAGATTTGCACTACATGAGTCGTATATTAATGAGGTCACATGCAACGTTGTTCCGTTAGATGTTTGCCAGGTTATGCTGGGTAATCCCTATTTGTAGGATAGGTACGCGGTCTACGATAGGCGAGCTCAAAAGTATACGTTCACTAAGGATGGTGAATAGTTCATATTTTATTCGGCATCTCTTTAAGAGAAGACTAGCTTGGTGATGGTGACTCAGGTGAAGAGGCTAGTTAATGCAAGTAAGAAGTTTGTATTGTTATTCATTAGGCCTTATGAGGAGCAACTAAGTAGAATATGTTTGACCACCTTGAGCAAGCTTCAGGAGGGAGGTATTGACAGGTTGAAGGCCAAGTATGTAGACTTGTTTTCAAAGATCACGGGACTACCACCATGACGAGATGTGGAGCATAAGATTATGCTGATAGGAGAGAGTTCCTTACTGAATATAGGTCTATACAATATATCTGTACAGGAGTCCGAGGAGATAAAAAAGCAGGTTCAGGAGCATCTGGAGACAGGAGTGATAGTGCCGAGTTTTTCACCTTGCGGGTCGCTAGTATTGTTGGTGCCCAAGAAAGATGGAGGATGGCGCATGTGCATGGATTACCGAGTGCTCAACAAGATAACGGTCAAGAATCATTACCCACTATCACGAATCGATGATCTTATGGACCAGTTGGAGGAAGCGAGATTGTAGGTGTTAAAAATTACCTATAAGTTCTTGCACATAGCTTGAGATGAAGAGAATGCGATAAAAGTCATCATCTGAGTCAAAGAGGATCATCTAATGCTAATGACTAACTAAAGAATGCACAAAAATGCAAAACAAAAAAAACAAGAGGACATCATATAATTTCCGAGACAAAGAAATTGTCTAGGAAACTATGAGATAGCACATAGTTTTCGAGATAAGGAATTTTTCTAAGAAATTATGAGGCAACACATAGTTTTCGAGACACAGAAACAGTCTCGAAAACTATGTGACAAGGTCACGTTGTTTTGTGACGGTTTTCTCAAGATTTGTACAATCGACATGGCTTCATAACTACTAGGTATCATCCATAAACGTGGGGAGGTGGTTACAAACTAAAAATTCACCCATAGCCACAGAAATCATGGTATTTAACAGAGCGGGCAATGGTTACAAAACTGTCTGGGATAATACAGTGTTTCTGAGACACGGAATCTGTCTCAGAAATAGTTTTTGTTAGTTTAGATTTGTTTAGAGTTTCTATCTTCAGTAACGGCTCCTAAAGGCTATAAATACTTCCCTAGAACTCATATGCACGGGGACCAAGCGGATTCTAGGTGGAGACTTGAGCTTTTTGGTGAATTTTGGGAAAGAGAGAGAATCTTCATTGTTTTCAAGCATCCTCAAGAGCCTTTGGCGTTTTCTCGAGATCTAAGATTTGACTTGATATTGAGAAGAGTGTTCATCTTACTTTGATAAGATATTCACTTCAGTTCTTACTTCTAAAACAAAGCAAGAATGCCAAAGCCTTCTTTATAACTCAATTTGGATCTGTGATTAGGTCGTCCACGGACTAACGTGTCCTCGGCATAAGCAAAGATCACACGCAAGCAACGAAGGATAAATGTTCTTGCGTGTGTTTCTAGGGAGCACTCTTAATCTTGTTTTATTGTAAAGAGAAGTTTTACAAAGTAAAAAGCTCACTCTTTTGTTTCTATTATAATCGATAAATGTTTGTAATAGATTCTACAGTAAAATTATTCACGACGCAAATACACTAGCGACCACAGTGGGAGCCAATGGTCTCGCTGTCAAGACCATCGTGTCGCAGCTGATAAAGATTCCGGTTGAGTCCACGATTAAGTATGAATTCGACTAAGTAAAGTTTGAGGAGTATTTGTCATCCTCATCCTCAAGATCTTCCTCGCTCCGTAAATGGAGGAATATTTTATCTTTAAAGAAGGTTTTCTGGTCTTCAACTTTGATAAAGGCTATAGGTGATGACTCTCGCCCAATTGTTGCTAAGGCTTTCCCTCGCAATGCTACTCCAGTGATCAACAATGCTGGAACCTCTACTCATAATGGCTCCTCTCCAGTTAAGGAGTCACAGAATGAAAGTTTGCTGACTTTGACGAAGAGGTCTCGTCAGAGACAACGCCACCGCTACACTGATCAGCTTGCTAAGGCTTTGGAACAAGTTGACAGAATTCACTACTATGCGGATTTAGAGTCAAAGAGGCATCAAGTGATCCAGTTGCCTCAAAGGCAAACCACTCATATCTCTACCAAACTATCGATGGAGGAATGGGTTCTCATTAAAAGAGCCCATTCAACTCTTAAGGAACGCATCCAAATGCATCGTGCAAATGCTGCTTGCGCTCGTGTCCTTGTGCAAGCGACACAAGAAATAAAGAAGGAAATGGTGACCAAAGAACCACCAAAAGCCCACAAAATTTGGATTCCAAAGTTTAAACTTACCCAAAAATCATGCTTGGAGATAGCAGGGATTGTCTCCTTCAGCCAAGGCGCTAGCCAGTGTCTCACCTAAAGGAGCTTTGTCTGAGACACTAACCGTTGTCTCGGCAAAAACCAAGTTCCCGAGACCACTTCTTCAACTCTGTCGACGTTCGTCCCTCACCCGTCTACTACAACTACATATGCTACACTACTAGTGAAGCCTTGGGTCAGTCCTGACCTATCAAACTTCAAAATTATGATGGCGGATCGTTTGGTCCTTTGCACGAAGGTCGAAGCAAAACTCCGGTCAAAGAACGCTTAGGTCCAGTAAACAAATCCCAAGTGACTTTTCAGGCTGGGGATCGTACGCATCCTCCCACCAAGTCAAAGAAATCCCAGGATGGGAAGTCTCTAGTTTCCACTCGCTTGAGGGTTCGTATTAAAACTCGGGAGCCCGTTAAGACTCCACACTCGCAAGGGAATGGTCCTAATCGTGCGACTCCCGACGTAACCTTGGATCACTCAAAGGCGACAACAAGTCATCCTGAGAATATCAATAAGGTCTAACCGTGCTAGCAGAAGATAGGGTGCTTCGGCTACCATGCTGATGAGTTGTACTATCAGGTTGAGAGTGTGAATAGGTCTCGAAAGAGGACTGTTCGAGAAACAAGCCCTCATTGCTCGTGTGAGAGGCTAATCAGAGCAGTATTGTCTGAATGTAGCTGCTCCAGAATCACCCCACCAAGGGTTTCTGTATTTGAGAGACTTTCCACCGAAGCCTCAAACCCCAAGCCAAGGCGTTTCCACAAAAAAAGATCAGCTATTCAAGATGATGAACTCCCAGAAGTCACCATTAATATGCCACATGGAAGAAAGTGGTATGTGTTAAACTCTGACCCCGACATTTCTCTAGGAAGAAGAGTTGATCAGACGCTCTCTCAAATAATATCACGGCTATAGCTAAGGACAACTAGGCGGAGAGATTACAGGAGAATGCACGAAGGGCTGTCTTTAGATGATGAGGCCTTATATACTTGTTTTGCGGTTGCTTCCGATGATACAATGTCTAGTATAGGACAATCTAGGGAGGCATTCACCATCACACCTAGTCAATTGGCTCAAATGCTTCAAGAAGCTCTGGCTAAGCAATGAGAAGAAATCAGAGCTTAGATGAGAATGGAGATGGACTTGATCATGCAACAGATGAGAGAATTGCAAACTCAACAACCTTATCAACAAATTGAGCCAAGTCAACACGCTGAGTCTAGTCGGCACAATGATATGCCCGTTCAAACAAATACAGTCGATAGTGACTCAGAAGTGGATGAACACATCTTTGCTGATATACCTCCCAACAACAATAATGCTAGGGGTGGTCCATTCGAGCCTCCTCAACCTCCTCAACATCCCCTGAAGAAAAATACAGGTGAAGACAAGAAAATGAAAGAGCTCGAAAGAAATATTAATGCTCTAGTGTCGGTTCAAGAAGTGAAGAAGATTAGTATTCTGTGCCTATATCTGAGAGAGTAGGGGTCAATTCCCTACCCGGTAAAGTTCAATCTAATTAACTTCACACCTTTTGACGGGAGAGGCTCAACTACTCAGCACTTGATTTATTTTGTCTTATTTGGGTGTGATCTCTGGAAATGAGGCTTTGATAATCTGGTCATTCGTTGGTACCCTTTGTGGGGCCACCTTTGATTGGTACCAAGGTCTCAAGCCTGAGATTATTAACAGCTAGGATGACATGGAAAGTTTATTCCTTAGCAATTTCTTCGATGATGACACTGAAGTATCAATTGCAACATTACTAGACAAGAAACAAAAAGAAGCAGAGTCATATGACAACTTCATCAAGCGTTTTCAAAATAAAGCAATTAACTATCAAGACCCGGTTATGGAGGAATTCATCCTCCAAACTTGCCAGAATAATCTCTCGCTGGACGTCTTAGAAGCCATGGGGGTTATGCCTTCCAAAACTTGGAAAGAGTTGAAGATGTACGATGAACAGGTCGAACACTTTCTCAAGAGAAAGAATCTTGAGAGAGGTTAGCCGATGTACAATCCTAAAAAGCAAAATTTTAATCCTCGAAGCAGAGGAAAGGCACCCGCAACTATAGTCGATGCTAACCAAACATCACAATGACAGCCATAACAGCAGTCACCGCAGCAGTCATCATTCCAACTGCAATACCAAGCGTAGCAAACTCCAAGGCAGTCAAGGACTTCGGAACCTAGATTTTCAAAGGAATATTCCTTTAAGGAGGAGAAAGTGCTGGCTATTTTCAAGTATCTATTGGATAACATTAAGATTAAGATAACGCCGATCATGAATCAAGAGGAAGCCAAGAGGACCACGGATCCAAAATGTTGTGCATATCACAGAAGAGTCCACCATCCACCAAGGCGTGTTATGTCCTTAAAGACAAGATTCAAGCCTTAATCGATGTTGGTGTTATAACTACAAAGCCAAAAGAAAAGAAAGTCCACGAATGCAGTATCCATCAGCTTCAGATCAGTCGCTCTATCATGGTTTAAGCCAGAACCTATGTTGAAGGTAGAGATGAAGATAGTAAACGACGATCTTCATGGATGACGCCAGAAGGAACTCGTACCATATACGGCCGCTAATGGTGAAGTTCTTTGGGTTCATCCAGACCTGCTTGAAGATGGACAGTGGGCGGAACCCTATTCTAAGAAGAAATCCAAGAGTAAGGGAAAATCGTGTTGCCCCACATCAGCAAGTCCAGAGAAAGGCGATGAAAAAATCATAACTTTACTGCTTTTGGAAGACGAACACGAAGTCTTTGTAGCTAACGAAAACCGGCCTTCACTACCAGGAGTTAGAAAAAATACCGCTACAAGTACTCAGAGACTTCTGACTAGAATGCCGAAACTTTGGCTGAGCTAGGGGTGGTTTCAATTCCTCCCAAACTAACTGACAAGTCCCAACAAAAACCAGATGCTAAGCAGAAGGGAGTGGTGACAAAACAGAAAGAGTCTCAACACAAAGATGTTCAAATTCCAAAGCAGTCTCGTTTCAATCGACCCATTGGAAGAGATAAACCAAAAAAATCAAACGCTCCATACCACTTCGAATTATGGCCCAGTTGGCCAACATACAGGTGAGGATTACTCTATATGAGTTGTTGTGTCTTTCCAAAGATACCAGGGAAGCTTTGCAAGAATCTTTGGCTGACTCTGATGTTTTCACCACTCAGAATAAGCAAGTCCTTGAAGAGCCAGAGCCACCATTTCAACACTGTAATCTGATAGCCAAACAATTCCCTTGCATCACCTTTACAAAGGAGGATATGCAAGTGAGGAACTCAAAGCATGATAGGCCTTTGTATTTCACTAGGTACATTGACTCCACTACTATCAATTGGACCCAAGTAGATCCGGGTTCTCCAGTTAGCATCATAGCATTTCGATTGATGTATCGTCTCAAAATTCCTACCAGCAAGTTGACTTCCACAGGCACTGTTATCTATGGGTTCAACACCAGTGGATCCATGTCATTGGGTAAAATCGGAGTGAAGTTCCAGCTTGGTGAATTAAAGTCAGAGGTCAAGTGTTACGTGATAAATGCGGAGACGTTATACAACTTGATATTGGGTCGACCTTGGATCCATAGTAACGTTATAGTTCCTTCCACCCTCCATCAGTGTCTAAAGTATGTGAACACAAATAATGAGGTTAATACGATGGTCGTGGACAAGCAACCATTCAAGGGGTTTAAAAATTATTTTACTAACTCTCTTCTATATGGTACTGAATCCGATACTGAACCATCGGCCCTGGGGACGGATAGTAGAGAAGAAGTTGATACTGAAGCCAAGCTCGGTTATGAGGAAGGTCTTGTATTTAATGACATTAAATCTCTTGTAATCAATCTTGATGGTGACGAATCGTCAGATGGAAGTTGTAACTGGCAACTTGCCGATCATGCAATAAGTGACGATTTAGAGTAACTCACTTTGTCTTAATGATGTAATGCAGGGACTGTATAATAACCCTGACATACATATGCCACTTAGGTCATCTTGCATGATAAAGAAGCATGTCCAAGACTCCTTCGGAACAACCCTCGTCTTACATGCAAAGGCAGAGGCTGGAAAAGAGATAATTTTTGGTAAAGAGGAGTCGTTCCCGCCTTCTAAGCTCTTCTTGGAGATCAACGCCGATGATGAAGGACCTGATCAACATTTCTTCAAATATAGCTCACAAGCACTTGACTATATGAAGAAGTAAGGATACAACCTCCCTCTCGGTGAAGGTCTCCGTTGTAGCCAAGGTATCCGGGTTCCACCCCATCCTGCCTATGTACCAAAAGGGAAGCCCGACAATTATTACGAACATAAGAGGGGTATAGGCTATGTCTCTTTATCTGACGATGAATGTTGTTGGCAAGTCATCAACCAGTCATCCAACCCTAGTAGAGACGGTTATTCGTCAGATTCTACAGGCTGGGACTCTGATGTTAGCCTTGGAGAAATGTTCAAAGGCTTGATGTCGAATATGACTACGATCGACCTTGCAACAGTAAAGGGAGATGATCAATTGCCAGCTTAGAAAGACTCTTGGATACATCACCTAAACATCCAATATGGTGACAAATTAGAGCAAACAGAATCTCCCACTGAAGATAAAGTGGTCCAGGTAAACATGGGTAGTAAAGAAAAATCCAAGCCCATATTTATCAGTGATAGCCTTCCACCAGAAGAGAAAGAGGAGTTGGTTTCCCTCATCAGGGAGTACATCGACGTCTTTGCCTAGAATTATGAAGATATGCTAGGACTTGACCCAAACATAGAGATACACTACCTTAACATAAAACCGGATGTTAAACCTGTCAAGCAACAACAAAGACGGTTTTATTCACAAATTATGGAGGCGATCGAGTCTGAAGTCAAAAAGGTAATTGACTCAGGCTTCATCAGGGAGGAACAACATCCCGACTGGCTAGCGAATATTATCCCGGTCCTTAAAAAGAATGAGAAAATCAGGATATGTATCGACTTTAGAGACCTAAACACCGCTTGCCCAAAGGATAATTTCCCTCTTCTGATCACGGATGTAACCATCGACAACACATGCAGGTTCGAGAGAATGTCCTTCATGGATGAATTTTCGGGTTACAATTAAATCAAGATATACCCGGATGATGAAAAACATACCGCATTCAGAACACCGTACGTTATCTTCTGCTCACAGTCATGCCCTTCGGCCTGAAGAACACGGGTGCCACATACCAACAAGCAATGATAAAGATTTTCCAGAAACACCTCCTAAAGACCGTCGAGTGCTATGTGGATGACTTGGTCATGAAAAACCTCAGCAAATATGACCACATTAAAGACTTAATTATGATGTTCGATCTCATGAGGAGTCACTAGTTAAAGATGAACCCTACCAAGTCCTTCCTGGAAATGTTCAGCGGTAAATTTCTTGGATTTATCGTCACCACAAAAGGTATCCACATTGATCCTGATAAAGTGAAGGCAATACAAGAATTGCAACTGCTAAGAAATCTCAAAGAACTCAGAGGATTGCAAGGGCGACTGGCTTACATCTGGCAGTTCATCTCAAACCTCTCTGGGAAATTCCAACCATTCTCCAAGCTCACAAAGAAGGGTGTGTCGTTTATTTAGGATAATGCTTGTCAAAAGGCATTCGAGGATATCAAAGCATATCTATCAAATCCTACAGTACTTGTTGCACTGAAGTCAAGGAAACCGTTCTTTATTTATGTTAAGGCGACGAACCACTCATTAAGTGCGTTACTCATACAAGACGATGACAACGATCATGAGCAAGCAATATATTACCTGAGTCAGACTTTGGTAGGCACATAATCTTGATATCCGATAATTGAGAAGGAGTGTCTCGTCCTAGTATTTGTAATTCTAAAAATACAACACTACCTGGTTGGACAGACGATCTACGTCATTTCTAATGTGAACCCAGTCAAGGTATTCATGACGTAGCCAGCTTTCATGAATTAGCGGTTAGCGAGATGGGCCCTACTCTTGTCCCAATACGATCTGCACTTCAAGTAACAGAAGTCATCTAAAGGAAAAGAAATTTATGATCTTCGAGCGATTAATCCTACAAAGGATATAGCCAAATTGTACGAAGATTTTTCGGAGGAAACCCAAGAAGTCAACACTACGCTACATCAGCAAGTGTGGCAATTGTACTTCGACGGCGCTTTCTGAGCAACCAATGTAGCAAGTGGCCCCGGATGTTCTAAGATTTCCTTAGGGGTTGGAGTTGTCTTAGTTTTCTCGGGAAAATACGTGATGCCTCGAGCGTATTCACTGATCGAGCCATGTTCTAACAACGTAGCCGAATATAATGCGTTGCTCATTAGACTCAGTTTCGCAAAGAACTGGGAGTCAAGTATCTTGAAGCTTTTAGTGATTCTCAACTGATAGTCAATCAGATTCGAGGATAGTATAAAGTTAGAAACCAAGACCTGATCCCGTACCACCAAGCATCCATTGAGATAGCAGACTCGTTTGAAAAATTCTTCATCGAGTACATTCCGCATCTCCAGAACTCATATGCAGATGTACTGGCAGCATTAGCCGTATCTTTAGCGCAGCCTCCCGAGACGGAACAATTAGTCACTGTGAGAACTCACTAACTATTCATACCGGAATGCATCTTTGGTGCCAAAGAGGCACACACAACCAGAATCGAACTCGAGCCTCGAGGGTGGCGTTTTCCTATTATTGAATATGTCTTACACGATATTTTACTTGAAGACATAAAAGAAAGAGACTCGGTCCAATGAAGAGCACCGAGATTCTATTATAACACAGTGACCTAGATGATGTATCGTCACGCATACGACAGTCTGTTACTCCGTTATCTTTCAAACAAAGAGGAAGAAGACGCTTTGAAGAAGCACATGACAAAACCTGCTGTGCGCATCAACCTGGTCCTAAACTCTGCGATCATCTCAAAAGGATGGGATATTATTGTCCAACTATGGTTAAGGATGCAGTTGAATACACCCGACGGTATCATGCATGTCAAATACATGCAAATTATATGCACCAACCTCCGGAGCATTTACACTCTTCAGCCACATCATGGTCATTCGATACATGGGGAATGGATGTTGTTGGTCCTATTTTTCCTCCGTCTACCAAAGGTGACCACTTCATTTTAGCAATCACTGACTACTTCTCCAAGTGGGGCGAAGCAATTCCACTTAAAGAAGTAAAGACAAGCGACGTCGTCAAATTCATTAAACACCACATCATCTACTGATACAGTGTCCCAAGGCGAATCGTATATGACAACGACCCTCGGTTTGTAAGCAACGCCTTCATCAATTACTGTGAAAAGTTTAGAATTCAAGATGTCTCGTCGACGACATAAAATCCCACTACGAACGGATTGGCTGAAGCCTTCAACAAGTCAATCATAAATATTTTATCAAAGCTCATGAGAACCAACAAAGGAGACTGGGATGACAAACTTGGAGAAGCTTTTTGGGCCTACCACACTATAGTGTGCATGCCTACCGAATGTGAAGCTGTCATTCCCTTAGAGATCCAAATTCCATCATTCGCATTACTCTCGCAACAGGGATGACGACGGAGCAACAACATCGAAAACGTCTCAAAGAACTTGAGATTTTAGATGAAAAGCTCTTGGAAGCTCAGTAGCAAATTGAGTTTTTACCAAGCTAGAATCTCCAGGGCTTTTGACAAGAAAGTCTGACAATAGAGTTTCAAGGAAAGAGACTTGTTTCTTGCCATCCGATGACCGATGATACTCAATTCTAAAAAGAAAGACAAATTCTAGCCCAAATAGGAATGACCATTCATGGTAGAGGCAATTTACTCGAATGGTGCATATCGCCTTATAACCCAAGACGGTGACAAACTCATGATGCCAATAAATAGGAAGTTCCTGAAGAAGTACTATTCCTAGTACATTCGGGATAACCTATTTGATGGGAAGTTCCTGGAGAATACTATGCATGGTATTCTTAAGGATAACCTAGAATGGGTTGATTATTCTAGATAGATGTCAATCATCTGAATAATTCTTTCTTAATTATTATAAAAATGATTAAGAACCTCCCACTGTGGCTATTTAATCAATTTTAAGTTGGTTAAAACCCTCCCACTTGGACTCCAAATTCCTCCAAGGGTGAGACGCATCTAATTTGCTTCAACTCCCTTAGCAACAATTGCCCAAGACCCTTCTCGGTTTCTTTTGTGAATGCTTATTTTCTTTCATTCAGTTCTTGGTTAGTTCAATCACCAGGGTCAATTCCACCAACTCCTGCTGTGACTTTCCAAGCACTCTTTCATCCAGATAAGATTCAATGACTTTATCCAGTTAATCTTTCCTCACGAAACTCCCATGGTTTAATTGTGTAGTGCTTGATGATTTACAGTCCTCCACCATAAAATTCTTCACTGATCAAATCAACTGACGATGGGTCCACCAAACTTCCTCATGGTTAAGTTCACTCAAACTCTCACTGTGTATAAGCCTTTAACACTCCCACTGGTCAGGTCATGACACAACATCCAAAATTTCAACTTACCAAGCTATGGCAGCTGTTAAACCCTTTTTGTGTTGAGTTTTCATGAGAAATACCACCGGAAACTTAACACAAAAACTGATACGAGTCGCCATGCGAGTAACTTTGATCATGGAATTATCAAAGATTGATTGAGAAGAGGATGACAGAAACACAAGAATAATTCAGTATGTGACGAAGGAAAATACCCTTTCTAGATTATGAGTATGAAAATATTACAATCTCTCTCTCACAATCTCACTAGAATCGAGAACAAACTCTCAATTCTCTCTAAACCCTAATCTATTACAATCTCTCTCTCACAATCTCACTAGAATCGAGAACAAACTCTCAATTCTCTCTAAACCCTAATCTCTCTTGATAAACTCTCAATTCTCTCTAAACCCTAATCTCTCTTGATTAGAATCTCTCTTTGATTACATCTGATTGATTCGAAACCCTAAACAATCCCTTTTATAGGTGTAACAATGTGGATGGTAAAGTGGTAAATAACCAAGCCCAAACCCTATAGGAATTCGTGCAAACAGAAACCCAAACAAACCAGAAAACTGTCGATGAGTCGACTCATAGACATGCATGAGTCGACTCATGCCAAGTGAGTCGACTCATGATGAGGTGAGTCGACTCGTCAGAAACTTTTGACAAAATGGCAGGGTTTTGTGAGTCGACTCATGACAGGCATGAGTCGACTAAACCTGATAAGTAAACTCAACCTGATGAGCCGACTCATGTACATGTATGAGTCGACTCACAGGATGAAAACTAGATGCTTCGATTCTTCGATTCGCCGTCTCATTCCATACTTTAACCTGCGTTCCCCTGTGTTGTTTTACACCTCTATTCTTATGCTATCATGAGAATTATCTATCCTCAAGCTCCCATGAGAATCACTAAGTTCCAAAGAGAAGATAAACCCGTATCAAAAACTCTTACTATGTTAACAAAGTGATTTGTACAAATCAACATTCTCACTGTTATTCGTACCCCCACTCCCTCTTTTGGTCAAACCTTTGAACAGTTAGGGTCAAAGCCAAAATCCACTCTTGATTCTTGCCATGAATGAGAGGTCCACTTACAAAACTAAAATTCTCTTTCGATAAATGAAAGACTTCCACCCAAATTAAGCGATTAAACCTTTGAACAATTAGGATCATTCCAAACCCCCTTTTGGTCAAAGCTTTGAACAGTTAGGGCCAAAACCAAAATCCCTTCTTGATTTCCTTCCATGAATGAGAGGTTTATTTTCAGAACAGGAATTCCCTTTTGATAAATGAAAGACTTCCATCTAAACCGAGCGATCAAACCTTTGAACAGTAAGAGTCGTCTCAAATCCCACCTTGGTCAAAACTTTCTCGCAGTTAGCACCAAAACCGGAGTTCCGTTTTCATAAACGAAAGTCTTCCATTCATTCCTCTTAAGTCAAACACTTCTACAGCTTGGGCTGAAGTTAGAATTTCATCTCGATAAATGATAAATTCATCTTCAGATTGGGTAACCAATCCTATAAAAGTTAGGGTTATACGAATCTTTTCGATTCTCGGAGTGAAGATCCCACTCTTAATTTTACCTTTCAAGATTCTCGAAGTGGAGATCTCACTTTGAGTTTCTTTTCAGCAGGAGATAAAATATAAAATTCTTCCTCTCTGGCACCAGGTTCGTCGTCATCCCAAGAGAAGATAAGCAAAAGATAGAATATAAAATTCTTCCTCTCTGGCACCGGGTTCGTCTTTGCCCTAAGAGAAGACACAATCTTTCAACATCTAAAATCCATGTCTCACACGCATGAGAGATTTTATCTAGAGATAAGTCATCATCTAACATATGCTGTCAGGTAGTCTATTCTCATAAAATGATAAATCCTATATATTTAATATCATAGCCGGTGATTATTGTTAAGTTAATAATCTCTAAATCCATGTCTTTTATGCATGAGGGACGTTATCTCGATCCCTTATTAGAGATAAGTCTGTGTCTAACACACGCTGCCGACTGATATATTCCTGTAAAAACGACAAAGCCTACATATTCATTATCATAGCCTATGATTATTATTAAGTTAATATTCTCTGAATCCATGACTTTTATGCATTGGGGACGTTATCTCAATCGCTTATTAGTGATAAGCTTACATCTAACACATGTAGCCTACATATTCAACATTGTAGCATAAATTCTAAAAGAGTTCATTCTCTTAGCATAACGTGTCATGTAGAATGGATTTAAACAATCTACATGCTAGCCCGACTCAAATGGTAATCGATAAAAGCATATCAAATCCATTGATGGCTGAGGGTTTGCAAAAAATTCTATGAGTATTATGTTTATTCGTTCCAAATAGAATGAGTAATCATAATAAGACTTAAATGAGCAAAAAGTTTACTTTATTCATGAGAAGAACATAACAAAATACAAAAGAAGTGCCGGTACAAGAGAAATGTTTTAGTCTAAAGATAGCTTATAACTACGGATTTGCTCCTCAAGTTTGGAAAGTTCTTCTGCGTAGGCTTGTTCAAACTCTGTCATCAGGCTGTCTTTCAAGGATTCTTCAGTGGTACTCTGAGCCTTGGCAATCTCTTGTTCTGTCTCAATAAGCTTCTTGTCCTGGGGTACTAGTTGTTCAAGTATGTTCGTTCGGGCACGCTCCACTTCAGCTAAATCAATTTCTAAGATACCCCGGGCATCCTTGGCTTCCTCAAGTTCTTTCTCTAAGCGATCTATCTCGGCTTTACGTGATTCCAAAGCTTGAAGCAAATCAGCACTAGCTTTATCCTTCTTAGCAATGTTTACCTGCATCTGTGTCATAAAACTTTGTAGCTTCCGAAGTTCGAGTTTATTTGACTTCTGTGCATCACGCCATGCCTTCAGCCTTGATTCCATTTAGGTAGTTAGATAAGAGGAAGCACCTCTAGCCTGAAATTTCCTCAGCTTCTTGATTTCCTGTTCCAGGTGAGCCAAGTATGCTTCAACGGAATTGGCCAAATTTGAATACTCTTCTTCCCTGATCCCCAACACATGCCGACCATTGGATCTCTTGAAGTTGTCAAAAGATAACCCCTTATGAAGGATTCGATCGATCATGATGTTTAAGAAGGAGACGAAGCTATGAAGATCTGAGTAGATAATCAATGCTTTGATGGGCTCGAGTAGTGATAGAGGAGGCACTGCAATAAGAGCAAGGAAAGTAAACACTCTAAGCTTTGTCAAAACTGGATCTGATACTCAAGATTCAAAAGTAACGGTGAGAGGAAAAATATCAATTCCGGCAAAAGATCCATCACCTTGGCGCTGTTGTCCTGGCAGCATTAATCTAACTTCGGGGATAGCTGAACTTGAAGAGCCTAAGTCCTTAGGTTGTTTTGAATCCCTTGAGACTATAGTGGTATCGGCGTCAGTAACTGGTCCTACAACCAAAATTCCCATATGGTAATTCAAAATTAACAAACTAAATGAATAGCAGTGGCTACGGAATAAAATTCATACCTACAGATGAACCAGCTTCAACAGTTGGTCATGCAGCCTCAGTAGGAGCTTTCCCCGATAATAAGTCGGAGATCAACTTATGTTCATCTTCAGAAAGGTTCATATCGAGGGTGTGTTCATCAAAATCCTCGCCTCAGCTTCATGAGCGACTTCCTCTTCAGCTGGCTCCTTCATCACAACATCTACCGAACTAACCAAATCATGGGCATAAATATATATATATATATATCCATACTAAGTGGAAGCCAACCTCGATCTTTAGCCGTTGCGATAGGTTCTGCAACTCTGGCACTGGTACTCGCTTCCTTTAATTTCTCTAAAAGAAGATGAAGCATAGAAACCATTAGAGGAGGTACGCACTCCGATTCACTTATCTCTCAGAATTGCCCTCCGATTCACTTATCTCTCAGAATTGCCCTCCGATTCACTCATCTATTAAAGGTTTTATGAAATTTAGAATTATCCTTTACCAAGTACATTGAGTAGCCTAGTGGTAAAACTTTTGAGTGAGATGTCCAAGATCTAAGGATCAAATCTCCGCATATTAATAAATCTTGACAGGGGCCTTTAGGGCTTGAGGGTTTAGGCTTGATTAAAAAAATCCGATTTTTTTCACTCTCTTAAATTGTAATTCGGTAATTACAAGGGTTGTTTTATAATGACCTCTTTTGCATTGAAAGTTTTTTTAATGGCTGTTTTAATGGGATTAATTTTCTAAACTTGTAGAATGGCCATAGCATCTACAAGTCATGAAAAAAATAATATGTTACATCTTATTATTAAATATGTCAATTCAATCCAGATTTATAATTATATTTACATAAATCTCTACTATACCCTACAGGGAAGTAATGATCTATGTAAATTTATTGGATTAAGGAAGCACATTTGTTTATAATGGGAAAATTTCTTATACCCACAGGCATAGAAATTTTCTTTATTTATTATCAAACTTAAATTTCTTATACCCACAGGCATAGAAATTTTCTTTATTTATTATCAAACTTTGTTGTTCTTAATTAAAGTCTAAGTAATGAATCTATGCATTAAATTTTCTTTATTTATTATCAAACTTTGTTGTTCTTAATTAAAGTCTAAGTAATGAATCTATGCATTTTTGAACCTCTACCTACAGGAAGGTTAAAAGTCATTACTTGAATAAAGTTTAATTTTTATAGCATTAATTTTGTTTCATTTTAATGAAGTCGTTCTTGTTTCAGTAGTTAATGAAGTCCCGATTCTAAGTTGCGATAATTTTTTAGATTGGAAGGACAAGATTCTTCTAAAATTGGGTTACTTAGATCTAGACTTGGCTCTCCATAAAAAATGTCCTCTTACTCACATAGAGACTACGGAACCAAGTAAGAAGGCTGAATTTAAAAAATTAGAAAGCTGCCAAAAGGATAATGAGATACCTAAAAGGGACTAAAGATTATAGGCTCACATATAGTTATTCATATCATTTGGAAATGATTGGATATACAAATTCTGATTGGGTTGGTTGTGAGGATACAAGAAAATCTACTTCAAGATATATTTTTCTACTTATTGGAGGTGCAATATCCTGGAAAAGTATGAAACAAAGTATAGTTGCATCCTCGACTATGGAAGCAGAATTTATAGGTTGCTACGAGGTATCATCACAAGCATCATGGTTCAGGGATTTTGTTGCGGAGCTTAAAGTGGTTGATTTCATTTCAAAACTATTGCTTATCTATTGTGACAACACCTCTGCGGTTGCATTTGCTAACAATAATAAAAGTGGAAGTCGATCGAAATACATTGACATCAAGTTCCTTAAGGCTAAAGGTCGAGTTCGTGATCACATTGTTAAGTTTGAACACATAAGAACGGAGTTCATGATTGCTGATCCATTAACTAAAGCTATACCATTCATTCCATTTAAGGGTCATGTAAGCAACACGAGACTCATTAATGTTTAAGTGTTTGTTATGTTTTATGTCTAGACTTATTTGATGTTTTAAGTTTTTTATATTCATGACAAATAAAGTGTACACATTATGTTTAAGTCATGTGTTCATTGCTATTTAAGCATATAAAGTGTGACTCAAAAGTTATATGTACATAAATATATATATATGAAGCTTCTCAAGAATTAATTATATTGCTTATTCAATTGCAATAAATTGTTTGGCCATAAAGTATAGTTGCAATATTATTATGTCATTAGAACATTAATAGAATATTTGAGTATAGTGGGAGAATGTTAGAATTTTGACTCTTCATATTCTATTATGTGACATTGATAGCAATTTAAATTTGAATTTTAAAATTAACTACTTTGGTAGTTTTAAGACATAACTACATTGGGTAGTTATGAACTCCTTGATGGTGGGAGTTCTATAAAGGGAGTCACTTGTCCACACACAAAAAAAAAGATTAATTAATGATCAATGAATAAAGTCCTGTGATAATAATCCATTAATTTTGGTTTTGTGTTGTGGAGTGGACAAGGAAGAATAATTATCGATAATTCGGTGTTTATTGCATTCAACAATGGAAGAAGGTATGCACAATCTAATTCAATCTCCCTTGATGGTGGGAGTTCTATAAAGGGAGTCACTTGTCCACACACAAAAAAAAAGATTAATTAATGATCAATGAATAAAGTCCTGTGATAATAATCCATTAATTTTGGTTTTGTGTTGTGGAGTGGACAAGGAAGAATAATTATCGATAATTCGGTGTTTATTGCATTCAACAATGGAAGAAGGTATGCACAATCTAATTCAATCTCGTTTTAGTATGTAAACGAGTGATACTTTCTGTTAATCATACTATAAGATTTCTATCAATTGGTATCAGTTGAACTCCGATCTCTCTAGCAGGCCCAATGCCGACAGGCTCATCAGCTATTGTCTTATGCATTTGTTGAATGAAACTTGGCTCCTCGGTATGCATAAGTCTAGGAGAAGAGGGTCCATATCGTATTTCACCTTCTTCAGGATCCCCTATGAAAACAAATTGCAAAACGAGTTCAACAAGTATAAAAACGATGCAGTGGAGGAAAGGTGAAGATCGAATATTACCTCTTTCCTCAACAGGAATATTGTGGGTTGGCTCCTCTTCCATTACCAGCAAAGGAGTATGTCGTCGGTGCACGACCATCTTAGACCTTATTGATGGACGGACTTCTCCCAAAGTATCGGATCTCTCATGGTGAAATTTTATGCGCAACTCGGCTCTTGGAGAAACTTGAGCTTGAATTTGAGCCTGAGTTGATGGTCGAGATCTCTTCTTATGAGTAAGGAGCATTGTATCTTCTTCCTCTTCATCTCCACTAAGGACTTCCACTGTCATCCGATTGAGAGATGTCAGGACAACCCTCTCCTTCATTCTTTTTGGAGCTTCCTGTGTTTGAGGTAGGTCAGTACAACGAGTCCTATGAGCAACAGGTGAGTTTGCGCATTACCTTGGAAAGAAAGAAGGCGGAAGATCCGATGCACCTTTCTCACCGCCACTTCCAAATTTAGCACCTTCAGCCCCACCTTCTTCCTCGGATGTCCAAGCTACATCTTCGAAGAATTCCTCCTCACTTTCATTAGAATCAGCGACTTGTTTCCCTTTGCTAGAGGATTCAATAGGTTTCTTTCCTTTCCCAGAAGGAATAGTTTCTTGAACAATTTCGGTGGTAAGTCTGGTTGCTGTTGTCGCCTCTAGATTTGAGATTGTCTTCTTTTTTATGGGTGCCTTAGCAAGCAATAAGCCATTTATAATACAAGAATGTTATTTGTAGATGAGGCTTGGCGGCTGGAAGGCTAAATTAGGCATTTGTACAACCACTTATACTCCAAAACCAAGCCCGTACACCATCAATAAGACCATCACAAGTCTTCATTCTTATGTTTGGGTTCCCAACGTACAGTTGGTCATATCCAAACTGACAAGTGAATCTACAAGGAAGATAAGGCTCGATGCTGCAAACATTCTTCACTCAGAAAATGAGGTAGCCGGGGAGTATGTTCATTAACCAGCGAAAACATCCTACATCTAAGACAGTTCTATTTCTCCTTGGCTCTTCCTCATCTACGTGCATATCATTATAATTTCCGGAGAATTGAGGGAAAGATTTGAAAATTTTCCAACACTTGTGAACCCAAAACTGCCTTGATACCTCATGCCATTGCCTGACCGTCCATTTATGTTCCTCTAAGATCTGCAACAGAGGGAGATCCGGATCAACAGTCTCGGGTGCTGTCATCAGATCTGGCCGATGAAGGACCAGCCACGCCATTAAATAAGTATACGCCAGTTCTATCTTTTATAAATGTGGTGGCTGGTGATGAACCCCATTGTGGATATCGGCAATCATAGCTGAGAGCAGGGAAAGTTTACGCCCAATTGCCAGTTGAACAGCTGGGTACAAGACTACGATAGGTAGGGCATCAGAGGGTTGATGAGGTACTACACATGTCTTTAGTCAAATGGCTAAGTACCCCGCTAGAAGAGTTATCGGCGTAATCCTTTTTTGAGCACACCACAAAAGGAACCGAACTTAGTACACTTTGGAAATTTTCCTTCAACTGAGCGGGTAGTATACGATTAGGCATTTATCTTCAACAAAAGCTTGTTGATCTCTGATGGGGTCAAAGGAGACAATTCACAGACTTCATTTCCGGAGTGATCCTTAAGATGTTTTAAAAGATAATCCGCGAACTGCTTCATGCTAACTTGCGAAGATTTCTTCTTGGACTTTATATCAGCATCTGACATGGTTGTTTGATAAATGCAGGTTATATCCTAGAAAATATTGTGAGCAATGGAGGTCATCTCTTTCATCCGGTTCACCTGACTGTTGGTCGGAAAATACTCCTGATAAGATATGTCCCCCATCGGTAACCTGGACACTTTCATCATTTCGTGGAGAGGAAGACCTAACCCTCCACTCTTGGTCAAAAATGTATTTGTGTCCGGATTGTATATCTCAAATAAAGCAAAGAAGTGATCTACACTGATCGGGAGACCACGCATGCTAGCACGGATGGGGACGTATAATCCGTTACTTGCTAACTCTTTTCCCCAACGACTAAGCATGTAGCTTGTCATCCTTGTCCACCATTTATCAACGGATGAGTGAACCCAGCCAAATCACCTATACTTCCTGACCGACAGCTCCCTTCCCAATCAAGCTAGGCGATTCTTCATAGTACTTGCTTTTACCATTAGTTCATTCTACGGCAAACAATCCTGGCCCAACACCCCAGGATGAAGCCCGCGGATAGAGTTTCTATCACTCGAACCCAGAGTCTTAGCATCCCTACCGATGAATCCGCAATGAATGCGTTCATGGTCTTTCGTCAACCGCCAGGACATTTCGCGGGTCACCGCTAAGTTCCTAAGCTGCAAAAGGGAATAGTGTCAAGGAATAAGAGGCAAGAATTGAAATACTCCACTATGCTCAGCCAACCACTTCTCCGAGCCACACGAGAGTCTTTCAGGATCCTCGACAGAGTCACCGAACAGATATTAGGACTTCCTTAAATGTTCAGTCGACTCCTGATAATTGGTCAAGGGTACCACAATAATCAACTGACGTAGAATACGATGATCCCCTTGTTGCACGAGATCAGGGACGTCCACCAGGCAATCCACACTAAATTGAGGAGCCTCTCTAATAAAATGACTCCTGTCAAGGAAGCATAGGTGGTGCCACTTTGACCAGACACTTCTTTGTCAAAGAAGGCCACGGATGGGAAATTGACCGGAAAAGGAAAATACATCCGTCGGAATGTAGTTAAGAGGATATCTTAAGGCAAAACAAGGAGCCGAACTCATCCCATGAATCCACCAGATAGAGTCACTACCTTGTGATTGGCAAGACGATTTTAGTTGTTTCGCACATGAGAGGCAATGTATATTGTCATGTAAACAACACGACAATATACCCCGCCTTACAAAATGCAAGACGGCATAAAATCGTCCCTTTTGCCTTAAGACGTATTTTGACCAAGTAAAACACATCTTTTAGCATCAATCTCCACAAAGGAGGATACCGGCTCTTCCCGAATGCCCCGTAAAGGAAGGCAAACGAGAACATACACACAAAATCCTAACTTTTGAATTGACAAAATTTTAGAAAACTAACCTCCATATGAAGAAATGGTGGGATCCTCTCTCTCTCGGCCGGCTGAGAGGCTGATCTACCTCGGGGAACATGAGATTTATTGGGAGACATGATAAAAATGTGATTTTTAATCAAAAATCCTACAAAAAGTTTGGGTTTTGAAGTTAAAATCAAACAAAAATCAAGAAAAATACCCAAGATATGATCCAAGAGCTCGGTTTCCATCAAGGATTAAGAAAGAAACAAGTTTTGATGAAAAGAAAGCAAAATAGAAGATAAAATCTTGAGGAGAAGTGTCAAAACCCTGATTCCCTCAAACGAGATCCGATGAAATTGAAGGCAAAGGAAGAGAAACGGGTTTAAGAACTCTTTAGTAGGGTTTTAGAGGCGTTTTGAATGCAATGAGGCGGGCAAAAATGACTAAAAACACCGCAAGTCTCGAATATAAAGAAGTTAGACCGGACTGTTTGCCTTCATGTGAGACAGTGTAAACTATCTCGCGTGAAGGGGTATATCGGCGCACTTCCGAAGTACATTTTGGTACAGCCATGACCCATTTCTAGTACATTTCAACACTCCGATGAGTATACGAGTATAAACTGCATCTCCTTAAACCTCTAACTGGTACACGAGGTTAAACTGATTCCTAAAAACTCTAAGGAGTATACGAGTATAAACTGATTCTCCACACTCCAACGCCTTAAGAGCTTAAACTATATAGACTCTAGGTAATGTACAAGTATAAACTGTGTTTACGCTGAAAAGAAGATCAACAACAATCAACATATCGATATTTCACCAAAATAAGGCTCAATTATATTCACACCACAATAAAGGTCGACACCGGTCAACACGTCAATAATTTCGTAGAAACAAGGCTAAAAAAATCCTAGGTCAAAGGATAATTTTTGGGAGTTCAATGGTGATTCAGATACGAACTCCCGACGAAGATTATCAGTTCAATGTCGATTCAACGACATAAGCTAATTTAAAAATCAACACACCAGCTTTGATTCAAGATTTTAATAACGGTCAGATGATAAATACAACATAGGAAGAATTTTAGCTATTCGACAAAATACTGAATAGACTGAATGTGACGCCCCCGGGTTCATACAAGGCTGCAGTCCAAGGTGAAACCAAGGATGTCAAACCTGCCAAGCACTTATACTATGCAATAACATGTTTCACCATCACAGAAATATCCCTCTAGTGGAAACAAATAAAATAGTACATGTATAAGCAGATATAAAAGAGATAAAGATAAGAAATAGAACATGAAAATATTTGATAAATCTCCAAATAATTAGGTCTTAATAGACATAAAAGAAAATATGTCCAACAATCTGAAATAAATGATCCAAAATCTCAACTACAAGAGTCAACTTAAAAGTACATAAGTTCTCTCAGCTCTCAAAATGTAATACAAATCTAAATATGAACTAGAAATATAAACTGAACATCTGTGGAGCAGAACTACTAAAAATATATGATGGCGACTATGCTAAAAATCCGTCAACCTGCGGCTCTCCGAAACTCTGCTCCGCTGCCTGAAAAGAAGTGAAAACCACAGCGTCAGAGCGCTATCAAGATCATCTCCATTCGCCCCCAGGGAAAAGGCTACTAGGTATGATGGAAGCTCTACCTATAAGTGCATAGTCTACCTAGTTCATTTACCATGTACTAAACTATGGTTAATACTTAGAAACTCACAACACAAGACTAGTACGTCGAGTGAAATAATCCAAACAAAGAAACCTTCATGTATATACCATATGTCTCAAATTGTGAATCGCTAAATATTAACTCCAAAACTAAGAATAAATAAATACAAGAAAGATAATACAGGAAATACCACAACATACATCTCCAAAAATATCATATCAACTCCTCATACTACCCTTAGTAGGTAAAACAGATATTGACACACTCGTGTATCTAAGCTGTGAAATTCCTTTACAATGGATCATATCGATGATGTCAATATTCACCTACACTTAGATTATTTATTGAATCGTCCTTCTCTAGAATATTTTAACTCGTCGCACCCTCGTGCGGACCGGTAAATAGATATGTCAGTTCATTGCACTCCCGTGCGGACCAATAACTAGGTATGTTAATTCACCACACTCTCGTGCGGACCGGTAACTAGGTATAATAACTTATCGCATAACCATACGGACCAATAGATAGGTATATCAACCTCTGTGCATCTTTGTGCGAACCGATAGATAGGTATTTCAACCTCTGCGCATCTTCGTACGGACCGATAGATAGGTATTTCAACCTCTGCACATCTCCATGCAGATCGATAAAGAAGTATAGTCCATCTGCAATCTCATTGCAGGACCCGACTAAAGCACTCGGAGTATAGTCCATCCGCGATCTCATTGCGGGGCCTGACTAACCCCACCCAACCGATCATAATTAAAAAATATATAATAATAGCTGTTACTCTTAATGATTGTAACCTATTTGGATATCCTAAACAATGTAATCATGCGTACTCAATCCTCGTATGTGTACACTTCAAACTATGCGTGAATATCAGCTCACTTCTTACACAAAATTCTCACCAAACGAACACACAAGCAAAAGGTTCAATCTCACAAAAGCCGACCTGATCAGTCGACCGACAACCTCATCGGTCGACTGATAGGGTCATTCACAAAACAACATAGTAAACACAAGCCTGTCAGTCGACTGATGCTTGCCATCATCGACTGATGACCTCCCGTCAGTCGACTAATGGCAACTTCAGTCGACTGAACATGACGAAAATACACAGTTTGTTCTTCTCTTGTGTTTTCTTCAAAGACTTAGGTTTTTATCAGATTATATGAATAAAACTTGATTCCATTGTCATTTATACATAACCAGGAGTTTGTTTAAACAAGATGAATCACATGAACACATAGATCTAGGGTTTAACATGCAAAACAACCTAATTCTTGTTTATTTTGATAATCTAAAGCATATAAATCATATTAAACTATAATTAACTCTTTAAAATAAACCTTAATGATCATAATCATGTCAATACCTTAGTTTTAGATTTGTTCTACAGTTCTTGACATAAGATTTAATCATAAACATCACATGTAACATGTTTGACATTAGATTTAAACCATAAACATAAAGTTAAACATATAAATCTCTTTAAAACATGATTTTTGTTCAAGAGAAAGGTTTGGTCAGAGGTGATCTTGCCTTTGCATATGTACAAGCCTTTGAAAAGAACAGTAAGTGATTTACCTGTCGCCAAACACCGAAAATCCTAACTTTTCCTCAATGTATTCTTCACAAACTCTCCCAAAAACTCACTTTAGGACTAGGGTTTGAGAGAGAGAAAGAGGGGCTACTAAGGTTTGAAACTCTGATGTAAAGATGATAATTTTCATGAAAGCATTAGGGGTTGGGTGTGTGTGTGTGTGTGTGTGTGATGTGTGGCTGTGTGGTGTTTATATCCATATATACCTAATAATTATAGATATATATATATATATATTATATATATATATATATAATATATATATTATATATAATATATATATGAGAAATATGGAGCAAACTTGGTACCAAGTTCTTGCATTAAACTTGGTAGTGAGATGGCCAATCACCCCCCTACATCACACCTTGAAAATAAGAGCCTCTTTTTAAAAGTAGGTGAATAGTGATGAGGCTCTCTCTTCAAGGTGTGATGTTAGGGTGGGAATTTGGCCACCTCACTACCAAGTTTAAATGGAATATATATATATATATATATATACTATACTATAATTATTATATATACAGAATATTATTGGCAGCAACCTTTTTGCCGCTACAGATTAGTATCTTACTATTTTGCGATTTCTTTTTCCCATCCCGGCTACCATACCTGTCTCTCTGCATATAAAACTATAGGTAGAGTGTCCACGAATGTGGTCGCCCAATATCATACCCTCTCTTATCCATCTACCACCTTGAAAATGAGAGCCTCTTTCTTAAAAAGTAGATCTCGTGTTGATAATAGTGCATTGAGGCTCTTCTACTTCAAAGGTGTACCATGTGACCGCCTCCTTTCGTAGGGGTTCCGTGTACATTTGGCCACCTCTACATACCAAGATCTGTAATGGAGGAAACTTGTGGCGCCGCTAGTTTCATTTATCCGAGTTTTCAGCTACCAACCGTTTCTTGTGCTAGTAATGCAGTGATATATATATATAGTATATATATATAATATATTATATATATATATATATATATATTATCTATATATATATATATATATATGCAAACCCGAAATAAACATGTTCGATCCGAATCAGGAAACCTAGTCTGACTGGGAAATTAACCTTGGTATTTTGGCTGTAACTTTCTTATCCAAACTTAGAATGAGGTGATTTAAGATTTGTTAGAAATCTGTTGAAGAGACCTACAACTTTAATCTTTTGAGTTTTTTCAGATTCAAACTGTATCAGTGTGTAAAATATATAAACTCTTAACTAGTTATTTTTTTTAAATTTCTCTTCGTGTATGTTTTGTAAATTTGCACTCATATATTCATAAATATATATTGAATTAACCTTAAATCAATTCTTATCATACTCAAACATCAAAATATGTTATTTTTTACCATATAACATATTTATTTTTATTTTTTTCACATAATATTCAAATTTTTAGGGTTTTACATTGAAAGCTGAAGAAGTCAACGAATTAAAGGCCGGGCGTATGATATCCAAAGTATTCCAGACTCCTCTATAAAAGAATAAGGCTAAAATACTTTGGAGGGTGTATCTGAAGGCATCAAAAATTATCTATAAGTTATCGCACACAGCTCGAGATGAAGAGAAGGTGATAAAAAATCAATATCTGAGTCAAAAAGGATCATCCAATGCTAAAAACTAACTAATGAATGCACAAAAATTCAAAACAAAGAAAACAAGAGAACATCATACAATTTTCGAGATAAAGAAGTTGTCTAGGAAACTATGAGATATCACATAGTTTTCGAGATAAGGAATTTGTCTCGGAAGCTATGAGGCAACACATAGTTTCCGAGACACGGAAACTGTCTCGGAAACTATGTGACAGGGTCACGTTGTTTTGTGATGGTTTTCTAAAGATTTGTGTGATCCATGTGACTTCATAACTACTGAGTATCATCCCTAAATTTGGGGAGGTGGTTACAAACTAAAAATCTACCCATAACTGTAGAAATCATGGTATTTTACAGAGTGGGCGGTGGTTACAAAACTGTCTGAGATAATACATTGTTTCCGAGACACAGAATCTGTCTCGAAAATAGGGATTGTCAATTCAGATTTGTTTCGAGTTTCTATCTTCAGTAACGACTCCTAAAGGCTATAAATACTTCCCTAGCACCCATATGCACGGGGACCAAGCAGAATCTAGGTAGAGACTTGAGCTTTTGGTGAATTTTGGGCAAGAGAGAGTCTTCATTGTTTTCAAGCATCCTCAAGAGCCTTCGGCGTTTTCTAGAGATCTAAGATTTGACTTGGTCTTGAGAAGAGTGTTCATCTTACTTTGATAAGATATTCACTTCAGTTCTTACTTCTAAAATGAAGCAAGAACGCCAAAGCCTTCTTCACGATTCAACTTGGATCTGTGATTCGGTCGTCCACGGACTAACGTGTCCTCGACACAGGCAAAGATCCCACATAAACAGCAAATGATAAACAATCATGCATGTGTTTCTAGGGAGCACTCTTAATCTTGTATGTAAAGAGAAGTTTTACAAAGCACAAAGCTCACTCTTTTGTTTCCATTGTAATCGGTAAATGTTTGTAATGAATTCTATAATAAAATTTGCTCCCGACGCAAACAGAGGTTTTTCACAAAGTTGGATCTAAAGTCTAGTTACCATCAAGTGAGGATTCGGAAGGATGACACTTGGAAGACTGCGTTCAAGACCAAGCAAGGCCTGTTCGAGTGGTTGGTGATGCTGTTTGGATTATGCAACGCTCCGACAACCTTTATGAGACTCATGAATGATTTTTTGTGACCTTTTATAAAGGATTTTATGATAGTTAACCTCAATGATATCTTGGTGTATAGTAGGACCTGGGAGGAGCATCTTGTTCATGTCGAGAAGGTGTTTAAAGTGCTATAGAATGGATAGCTGAAGCTCAATGGGAAGAAGTGTGAATTTGGGAAGGACGAGTTGGTGTATCTCGGCTTCATCGTAAGGAAGGGCCAGCGGAGAATAGATCGAAGCAAGGTGACGGTGATCACGAAGTGGCCGACACCTAGGACAGTGATGGAGATGAGAAGTTTCATCAGAGCTTACCAATATTTGTGTAAGTTCATTCGATATTTTTCTACTTATGCGACATCTTTACATGGCCTTACAAAGGCGAAGGTTTAGTTTGAGCAGGGGCGGACGCATGAAGAGGTTTTTCAGTTACTGAAGAGGAAGATTTCGGAGGCACTGGTGTTAGCATTACCGAATTTGCAGAGTACCTTCGAGATAAAGATCGACGCTTCTAGTTATGTTATGGGTGCTATGTTGATACTGGATGGGAAGCTGGTGGAGTACCATTCTGAGATGTTCACGGGTGCTATTTAGAACTACCCTACCTATGACAATGAGTTTTATGCACTGTATCAGGCGATCAAGCATTGGAGGGTGTATTTGTTAGGTAAAGAGGTGGTTGTGCACTCGGATCACAAGCCATTAGAGTTCCTACATGCCCAGACGAAGCTGCAGTAGGCATGACACATGAAGTGGCCGACACCTAGGACAGTGATGGAAATGAGAAGTTTCATCAGGGCTTACCAATATTTGTGTAAGTTCATTCGATATTTTTCTACTTATGTGACACCTTTACATGGCCTTACAAAGGCGAAGGTTCAGTTTGAGCAGGGGCGGACGCATGAAGAGGCTTTTCAGTTACTGAAGAGGAAGATTTCGAAGGCACCGGTGTTAACATTGCCGAATTTGCAGAGTACCTTCGAGACAAAGACCGACGCTTCTAGTTATGCTATGGGTGCTATGTTGATACTGGATGGGAAGCTGGTGGAGTACCATTCTGAGATGTTCACGGGTGCTATTTAGAACTACCCTACCTATGACAAGGAGTTTTATGCACTGTATCAGGCGATCAAGCATTGGAGGGTGTATTTGTTAGGTGAAGAGGTGGTTGTGCACTAGGATCACAAGCCATTAGAGTTTCTACATGCCCAGACAAAGCTGCAGTAGGCACGACACATGAAGTGGATGTCCTATTTGATGGCGTTCAACATCATCATTAGGTACAAGAAGGGGGCAAATAACAAGTTGGCTGATATGTTATCTCGACCGCCAGTGAGGACTTTATTGGTGGTGACACATATTTAGCCCTTTGTTCCTTTGAAGTATGTGCAGATGTACACATCCAGTAAAGTTTTCAGTAGTGTGTTCGAGCAGGTGAAGGTTGGTTGAAGGAGGGAGTACGAGCATGGAGAGGATGGTTTGTGATATCATGGGACATCGCTTTGCATTCTGGAGGATGGTGATATGTTGCAATAGATTACAGAGGCACATACATCGCGTGTGCAAGGTCATTTTAGGATCCAGAAGACGCTTCTCAATATCTGGCGCCATGTATTTTGGCCGAAGATGCTAGAGGATGTTACCAAGTACGTTGGAGGGTGTAAGCTATATTGTATTTCAAAGCCTTCTAATCGGAAACAGGGATTGTACCTACCATTACCCGTGCCTTCTTGACCGTGGAAGAGCATCTCTATGGATTTCTTAGGAGGGTTGCTAACGACCAAGTGCGGGCATGACTATTTGTATGTTGTGGTAGACCAGCAAGATGGTGATCTTGATTCCTTACAAGAAGAATATGACGGGAGCGGGTGTAGCGCAGTTGTTCTTTGAGCATGTGTGAAAACACTTTGGGTTGCCGAGTTTGATTATTTCGGATAGGGATAGCCAATTTCTCGGGCATTTTTAGGATTCTTTTTGGAGTTTGATGGACACTAGATTGAAGAAGAGCACGACTTTTCATCCACAAACAGATGGATAAACAGAAGTAGTCAACCGGACTATGATGTACATAATAAGGGGGTATAATTCTAGGCATCCCAAGACTTGGGATAAGAGCTTACCATATCTTCAGTTTGTATTCAATCGGGCTATTCATGAGTCTTCTGGAAAGTTACCGTTTGAGACGTGCTACGGATTCTTACTTCCAAGTCTGTTCGATCTCGTGTTTTCTAGTGAAGCTACGACCGACAGCAAGGAAGGGAGTGAAAGACAATAGGCTCAGCGATTTCTGGAGAAGATTGCACATAATCATGCTACGGTTGAAGCTTAATTGAAGAAGTCACAAGCTAAGTATAAGGCGAAACATGATCAATATCGAATTCCTTGTAACTTTGGCAAAGGTGACATG
The DNA here is from genome assembly GCF_001876935.1 of Asparagus officinalis. NCBI lineage: Eukaryota > Viridiplantae > Streptophyta > Magnoliopsida > Asparagales > Asparagaceae > Asparagus > Asparagus officinalis. The sequence goes on from NC_033795.1 coordinate 35,036,856, forward strand.
GTGTGGCTGAAGTTGAGTAAGGAACGACTAAAGGGAGAAGGGAAGAAGTTGAAGCTTATACGATATGGTCCATTTCAGATTCTCAATCATATCGATGACAATGCTTTCAATCTAGACTTGCCACCTTACTTAGGCATGTATTCGGTGATTAATGTCGAGTACTTAAAGTTGTTTGAGCCTCCATTGTTGGACGATGAGGGTGACGACAAAGTGATATTACCGCTCATTGAAGATTTGTGGTTTGATAGAGAAGAGCCGTTGAAAGAGGATTGTATTTTGGAGTGAAAGGTGACTACGATGAAACACGGGACGAATGAGTCATTTCTGATCGGATGTCAAGGTTAGGTTCCTAGCAAGGCCATGTGGTTTAATAGGGAAGGAGGGGTTTGCAAGTTCCCTCAGCTGAAGTTCTAACTTGAACAGGACTTCAAGTTCCTAAAGGGGGAGCCATGATACAGGTGTATCGTTTCTCTACTTCGGGAGCTTAGCGATCCTCATGGGAGCTGGAGGATAGATGATTCTCATAGTAGCTTGAGAATAAAGGTGTGGGTGGAGCCATTGGTGGTGGCGAAAGAAGCCAAAAGTAAGAAGACAACAAAATCAGGGAACTGACACTCATGCTCTGGTCGGTCGACCGGACTAAGCTTGTCAGTTGACCGGATTCGTGCACACTACAGGGTGAGGAATGAGTCCTCTGGCTAGTCAACCGCGACATACTGGTCAGTCGACCGGACATGGTTCTACCTGCAGGGTTTGAAACCAACCCTCTGGCCGATCGACTGCAACATGTGTGCCGGTCGACCGGATCGGGTTTCCTGAGTTGCCTAGGACTCTTTTTAACGTGTTTTCCTGATTTGTTTGGACTTGTTTATTTATAAGATTGACATCTACGTTATTAGGGATATAAATAGGATTGTTTTAGGGTTTCTAAGCAATCAGATTGTATTCAAAGAGAATAGAGAGATTGTTCTTTATTCTAGTGAGATTGTGAGAGAGAGATTTGTAATCTTTTAATTGTTCTTTATTCTAGTGAGATTGTGAGAGAGAGATTTGTAATCTTTTATTACTCATAATCTAGAGAATATATTTTCCTTCGCTAACTGAATTGTTCTTGTGTTTTCTATTGTTTTCTCCTCAACCCACCTTTGATAATTCCATAATCAAATGTGCTCGCACAACGACTAGTATCAGAGAACCATACATTGTTTGGTTGTTGATCAACAAGTGAGTTGTTACTTTAACACATTGTCAGTGTGCTCTTTTAACTTTTTTGTGCATTTCTTTCTTATTACCTAATCACATGTGTAGGATGCTATGGAAGTTGTAATGAGATCATGTGATGTTGATCCTTCTTACAAATACTCAAAGCTAGTGCTATCTATGAGATTTCAAACTTTTCCATCATAAATAATATTAGGCCTATGTTTAGAGTGACTCAAAATCAGTACATGCTCAAATTTGCAAAGTACACAAACTTTAAGCTCATTTCCGGGGAGCTTCCAGAAATTCCATAACACAAGTTCTACTTTATTGAGTATGACAAACTTTTAAGGGGTGTTTGGTTGGCTGTTTTTATAGAAAACATTTCTCAAAAAATCTGACAGTGGCAATTTCGTAAATAAAAATTTTCTATATATTTCTCTAAAGTGTGTTTGGTTCCAAAATACTTTATAGAAATGTTTTCTTAAAACTGTCAAAAACACCCCATTTTTGTAGAAATGTATTTCCTCTCAAAATGAGAGGAAATTGCAATGAAATCTGACACATCGTTTATTAAACCATATTTTCGCTTCCCGTACCCATTTCCCCACTCGCTGGACATTTCTCGAACTGCTTCGTCGGCGGAAAATCTCGCCCTGGTTCCCGCCCCAAATCCAGCGAGCTGCTTGTCCTTCGCGCCATTTCCAGTTACCTCTCGATTTCCCCTCTCTGATCGCCTCAGATCTAGGGTTTTCGGTTCCCAGATCTTGAGCTAGGGTTTTCGATTTCTGATCTCAAGGCTCCCACGGTAAAAATCTCTTCTTTTTACTCCAAATTTTTTTTTTGATCTATTTGGCGTTGGTCTGTTAACGAAAATTATCGTTAGGGTTTCTGTACATTTTATTTTCTTAATTACTGATCTCCATACTCAATACTTGTTGGGATGTTGACGAATTTGATTTTGGGGATGTTGATGAATTTGATTTTGGGTCATAAAACCAAAAACATATACTCGTTGGTCATAAAACCAAAAACTGATCTCCATACTCAATACTCGTTGGTTTTATGACTCCATACTCAATACTTGTTGGGATGTTGATGAATTTGATTTTGGGGAACGTACTTAGCAGTTGAAAACAGATAATTTGTTATTTTCTTTGTCATTTGAGCTGGGTACCAAAGCAGATAGTGCTTTGTCATCTGTTATGTATTTTGTCATCTGCGTTGGCAACAACTAGTTAACTGCTTTGCATGACAAAAATTAAATCTAAACCTATGAGTTTTACATTCAGTAGGATTTTCTTTGATAGAGATTACCCTCTATTTCATTTCTGTAATCTTTAGTTGTGAATGATGACAAGATCGGGCCTTGATATAGCACTTAAGCAATAGCACTTTAGTTGTGAATTTGACAGGGTCTTGTAATATCACAGAGTATGAGGTTTTATGGGTATGTAAATAAGAAGCAATAGTAGGGATAAATGAATAAACAGGAAATGTAATGAAAAGAACTGCAGTGGCACGCATGTATACTTGCTTTAAGATTGTAAGATTGAAGATATCTTTTGAGGGTTTCCCCTCTTTACCGTGTTCACATCTCAAACAAAAAAAATTGCTAATTTTCAATCTGTCAATGTAGGACGTTTGTATCATGTCAATAATGATTATAGTTCAAAATGTTGGGTGTATAAAAGAGATTTGTTGACAAGTTAGTTGCTAAATTTTTTTTGTCGTTGTTTATTGTTGCATAAACATCTTAAACTATTTTTGCTTTGTAACGAATGTAGATGGATGGTGTAGATGAAGAACAAATAAAGAGGATGTGTGCTAATACCACTATATCTACCGTGGTTACAATAATAGCTTGTTTATTGAGAATTCGTGCTAGGCGCAAATCCATTTGTTATGCCCCAAGAGAGGATAAGATGAGGAGAATTTATTGTAGAAATGCTCACTTCAAGCGCGTCTTTGAAGAATATAGTGATAGTTGTAGGTCTTATATTAGAATGAGGCCTAAAGCTTTTTTCAAACTTGCGGATGTAATGCACAATCATGGTTTTCTAAATGACACAAAACACCTTCAAGTTGAAGAACAACTCGCTATGTTTCTTTGCATAGTGGGTCATAAAACCAAAAACAGAGTTTTAAGGACCGAATTCATAAGATCGAGTGAAACGGTTAGTAGGTACTTTAATAAGATCCTACAGGCTATGAATGGTCTTCGCGATCGATACATGAAGCAAGCTCCTAATGAGATTCCACCGGAGATTGCCAACAATCCAAACTATTTTCCTTACTTCAAGGTAAGAGAGAAATATATTCTTTTAGTTTGTGATTTGCATAATTCAATGATATGAGGTACTAATAATTTTAATTATTGTCGAGTTTTGATAGGATTGCATTGGTATGATAGATGGAACACATATTGACGCAATGTTACCCTCTAATCTAGTTGCACGGTTTAGAGGGCGTAAAGGTGTAACGCAAAATGTTTTAGCTGCGTGCACTCCAAATAAACTGTTCTCATATGTCCTAGCTGGGTGGGAAGGTGCGGCGAATGACTATAGGATTTTGCAAGACGCATTGTGTAGACCACAACCATACGGATTGAGAGTATATGATGGTATTCTTCCACCTCCTTTAATAAATAGTCAGCTAAATAATAGGGTCCAATTGATCACAAATTTTTTTTGGAAGTGTAGGCAAATATTATCTTTGTGATGCTGGATACACTACCATGCCTGGCTTCATCTCTCCGTACCGTGGTGTACGTTATCACTTAAAGGAACACATTGGTAGGAAACCTGGAAATAGCAGGGAGTTGTTCAATTTAAGACACTCTTCTTTACGGTCAAAAATTGAATCAACCTTTGGCACATTGAAGAATCGGTTCAAAATTCTGACGGCGAAGCCTAATTATCCATTCCCCACACAAGTGGACATTGTCTTGGCATGTACTATATTACATAATTTCATTGCAATTGAAGATCCACAAGATGACATCTTGAATGAGAATGTACTAATTGATGAGGAGAATGATGACATGACAAACGAAGATGGTACAAATGTAGTTGACTTCACTCAATCTAGGACACAAAGAGAGGAGCGTGATGCAAGAAATGAATGGAAGGAACTTAGGGATCAAATTGCATGGGCAATGTGGGTTGATTATTGCGCAAAATATAAAGATGGCGACACCACAGAAATTGGCTTGTAGTGGCGTTGTTTTCGCATATTTCAGACTATATTGAAGTATTTTATAATTGTGCTTGTATGAACAATGTAGTTTCTCAACTTTGCTTGTATGAACAATGTTATAACTGTGCTTGTATGAACAATGTAGTTTCTCAACTTTAATTTTGTAATTTATTATTTCATGATTGTACTCATATTGTACTTATATAATTCTAAATTTCTGGTTTGTTTTTATCATGGCACGTAGGTATGTCTAACAAAGAGGGAGGAAAAGATAATTTGCCTAAATCACCACATGCTCTACTAATTGATGACGGCGGTATTAATGTGAATTTTGTTCCATATCTAAATCAACCGTTCAATCCGCCTCATGCAATGCCTCCTTTCCCACAGTTTCCTCTATTCGATGGGAACTACAGTGGCTCTAGCCAACATGTTTCATTCACTAACATGTTGAACAGTTCCCAAGGCTTGCACATTCCCTCTTTGAGTTCTCAAAGCGGCGGTCCACAACAAATGTCACCCTCCATCGGTGAATCTGGTGGACATGAAAGTAATGTCATTTGTTTGAGCCAGGAGGTTTCACCCTCCAAAAGAATCAAAAAAACTGCTCACAAAAGAGCACGGGCTGCAACACGTGGGGCTCCTAGCATCAACTCGAAGGGGGTTTCCAACATGTGGTGGCTTCCTGAGCATGATGCGGAGCTTATACCGTGTCTTGCGGAGCTCGCGGATTCCGGAATGAAAGTTGATAAAAACTTCAAAGCTGAGGCTTACAAAATAGCAGCTATGAAAATGAACATGAAATTCAAAACCAACTACACCCACGTTCATGTGATTAATCGCATGAAGACTTGGAGAAACAAATTTAATGATATGAAGACTTGCATCAACATAAGTGGTGCGGGGTGGGATGAGGAAAATTGTATGGTAATCCTAGATGAGGAGACACTTAATCAATGGGCTCAGGTATTGATTTAAGTCATTACTACATATTTAATTTATTTGGACGTGAGAAGGCTATAATTAATTTCTCACAATATTTTTCACATATGGCAGGACAAAAAGAACTCAAAGCTAAGAGGATATATAAACAAGCCTCTTCCATTCTACAAACATTTACAGAAGATCATGGGTGATGATCAAGCTAGGGGTGATTTTGTTAGGCCAGTTTATGATAAAATTGGTACTAACAACGCCATTCCTCTTGATGATGATGATGCGGACATTCCTCTTGAGAGTGAAACCGAGCCTCAATCCGATGCTAACACTACCCCACACTCCACTTCTAGGAAATCCCAACATGAGTCTACCACAAAGCCATCTTCAAGCAAGCGACCTCGCAAATCCAATGACGATGAGTTAATACGTAGCTTTGTTGAGACTATGTCGGAGTCAATTAGAAATCAACACATTATACATTGGACTGAACAATTAGCTGCAGCTTTGAAGAACCATAGTGACTCCTACAGTGACGAATTCCTTGATAAGGTTTTAGATCATTTGTATGAAAGTGAGCACGAGGCTAGGAGGTTTTTTATAAAAACCAAGGAAGCACAGAAGAGGTTTCTTGCAAGTCTTGCGGCGGCTCAAGGTTGGGACACATGATAGTGTTTTATTGTTCTGTGCACACAACAATCCATTTTGCTACTTCACATATTTTGTTACTATTCCCGCACAACTCCTATATTTTGTACATTGCAAACTTTAGATGTTGCAATTCATAACTTATATTTTGATAATTGCAAACTTTACATGTTGCAATTCATAACTAACATTTTGTTAATTGCAAACTTTAGATGTTGCGATTCATTACTTATATTTCGTTGTTGTATTCGTCGTATGTTATATTCGTCGTACTATTTGTTGGTGTTGGATACTTGTGCTTAGTAGCAGCTAATGGTTAAAAATTGCTCGGTTTGATATTACTGATGGATGACGTGTTTTGGTAATCAAGCATGGTATGACCTCTTTTCATTCCTTTTTTTTGGATGGGCAATGATGATAATAATAATCTGATAATGCAGCCTATATTTATTGTGTATTGTTTAGGCGAGGTAATTTTGTGTGGAATGCAACCCTTATTGATATCTCAATTATTGGGTGAGGCAATCCCTCAAATTAGCAGCCTACTTTTCACCATAAAATGATAGGCGAGGTAATCTTTTATGATAAATCTATTTTATCCTGAGCCCTAATGAGTTTTCTTTGTTGTTGAGCACTTTCATGTTTTTTGGTTACTATGCTCTGAGTTAATGGATTTGTTGTTGATATTTCTTCACTCAATTTCTCTATTGGGGTTGTTTTTGGGTTGTAGATTCTGTTACGAGCTTGTTTAGCTCTCTCTTTTTGGGTTTTCGGTGGCTTATTGTGCTCCTTGTTGAGCTGTTGGGCTGTTATTCAGTTTTTATGTTGTTTTTCAGTTTCTATGATGGTTCGAGCTTCTTTAGCTCTCTATTCTTGGGTATTTTGTGGTCATTTAGGATTGTTGTGTTAGACCCTAGAGGGGGGGTGATTAGGGTCTTATGCTAATCTAATCCGATTTTATGCCAATTAAAACTTATTAACAAGTTATCCTAGCAAGTATGAAATACAACAATATTTGTAAGCTAGGATAAGCAATATGAACAACAATATATATCCTAATAATGAGATATAGGCAATGTATGTGCAAGGATATATAAACTCAAGGGTAAACAATCTAAACTAGATAGTGGGCAATATAATCAACAAGCAATATACAAAGGCGATATAAGATATGAACATAAAAGTAAGTGCGTCAATGCAATCACAAACAA